>NC_143573.1:78395000-78703437 GCF_054136105.1 Typopeltis vanoorti | reverse complement strand
TTGCCAATTCACTGAAGCAGTGACCATGGAAGTACCTGTCTCTGAAATAGAATCTGTAACAGAGGAATCATCTATGTGTCTAATTGCATGCCTCTGGACAATGTCAAGGATTTTAAGAGAAGTTTCCATTGCACCAACCCACAAGTCTGATCAGTATTTTAAACATGGGTGAATTTGGGATTTGTATATGGTTATGGTATAAAATATCATTTTGAAAAAAATAAGAGTGACTAGTATTTTTGATGCTGAGAAGACTATTGATGTAATGTGCTTGTCAGAAGAGACTGGATATAAACGTTAGTCCAAGCAGAGACTTGATCTTGTTTGGTTATTTTTGTATTACTGAGAGTAAGGATAGGTGAGTAGAGAACAGACAAGACTGTTTTGGTGGCATTGAATGTGGCAAGGATGTCTTCACCTCATTGAAGAATAGCATATAGATCAGTGGTTCGTAACTGGTGTTCCCCGGAACACTTGTGTTCTGCCGGTGAAAGATGTCACATGACATCTTTCAAAAACATTACTGGCAATATTAAAACCTATACTAGACCAAGTTGTAAATATGGTAAATTACATCAAGTCAAGATCTTTAAAAGCATGGCGCTTTTTTAAAAAAGTTTGCATATCTATGAAAGACAAGTACGAATCTTTGCTTTTGCATGCTGAAATAAGATGGGTAGCACTTTAATCCAGGTTTAAAGTGCTATTCTGAATTGTAGAACTTAAGAATGAATTATTGACCTTTTTATAAAATGAAGGGTACAGATGCTTTTGTAAAATGTCTTCAAAATAATATTTGGTGTTGCTAAAATGGCATATTTAGCCAATATTTTTAATTACTACTTCTTCTTTCACTACGCGTTATTCCCGCTTCCTATGCCGGGTTCGCTTGTTACTTAGATGTGACTACTTGTTAGTACCACTCTCAACCGACCTGTCTGCTGCTGGGGGGGGGGGGATATATTTTTGGCTGTAGAAGCGTATGTTCATGGGAATTGAACTTGGGGCACTTCTTCCCCAGGCATTTGGTTGCAAAGTGCAAAGCCACTAGGCTAACTGCGCAGACAATATTTTTAATTACTTAAATAGCATTAATACAGTATCCAAGAGAAAAATTAAAATATTTTGACATCCACTGATCCACCAAAGAGATCTTTTCAGAAAAAAGATCTCTTTGGAAAAACTGCATATCAGAAAAAATACAGCAAATATGTTTCCTTTGCCCCATAATAAAAAAGTCGAGGGAATTATTTCCATTATAACAGAACATTTAACAATATTGGAAGAAAAGATTTCAAGTTACTTTCCTTCCTTAAATTCACACAGTTATGACTGGATACGAAATCCATTTGACACAGTTAATACATTGAATTGAGAATTTTCATTACAAGAAGAACAATTAGTTACCTTGTCAACAGATCATACTCTAAAAATGAAATTCTCTGTGAAAATAACTCTTGAGGAATTTTGGATTTTTCTTCACGGCGAATACCCAGCTCTCTCCACAAGGGCACTGAAAATTTTATTACAGTTTTTCAACATCATATTTGTATGAGCTCAGTTTCTCGATATTAACCAATATAAAAACTAAAAAGCGTGAAAGACTTACTAACATAGACAAAGAGATGAAGGTAATCACATGTATTACAAGCTATATCACGTTAGACCTGATATTGCTGAAATCTGCAAAAGTCAACAAGCTCAAGTATCGCATTAAAATAAGTTCTATTTTTATAAAAGGCAAGTCTCCATGCATATTTTTATTGTTAGTTTTATGACCCTAATACTTTTGGTGTTCCCCAAATTTTTGTTATAATCAAAAGTGTTCTGTGACTTCGAAAAGGTTAAGAGCCACTGATGTAGATCAGTGTTTAAGGCACTAGTTGTAAATGATCTTGCAGCCTAGGATGTCAGAACTACTGCATGGTTTGTCAAATCAGTAAGATTAGTGCAAAGTACTGTTAGTAGGTCATTTACGAGGTGTGGCTATTAAATAACGAGACAAGGTGCACTGTGAATCATTTACTCGTAACAGTGGGATGCGCTTGCCCTGTGACAATGACCTTGAAGGTCTAGATGCAGTTGAGATAAGCATTGTTTGCTGTCACTTGTAGTTAGTCTGTAGGTAGTTATAAAAGAAACACGTGTGAAGTCGCTTTGCCGGAATAATGTCTAACATTAAACTCATGGAATGGCTGACAGCGGAGCCGGAATTGCAGGAAAAGATCATCACGTGATGAGATGTGGATTTTCCAGTATGATCCAGAAACAAAGAGACAATCGATGCACTGGAAAACTCCCACATTACTGAGAATGAAAAAAGCAAAAATCAGCAAGTCCAAACTGAAGGTAATGGTGATAGTTTTTTTTTTATATTAATGGCATGGTAATGGTTGAATGGGTACCAGAGGGTCAGACAGTTTACCAACATTATTACCTTGAGGTTCTGGCCAAGCTGAGAGAGTGAGTGGGGAATAAGAGACCCAATCTGTGGAAGAACAACGTTTGGATTCTGCATCAGGACAACACTCCAGCCCACGGTGCACTGTCTGTAAAGCAGTATCTGGCTGATAAGATCCCAGTTGGACCATCCGCCTTACTCACCAGACTTAACTTCATGGGACTTTTACCTTTTTCAAAAGTTGAAATCTGCATTGAAGGGCACCCATTTTCAGTCAGTGGATGAGGTAAAGGAGACAACGGCTGCACTACTGAAGCAGATAACACCTGATGACTTGCAGCACTGCTTCCAACAATGGAAAATTCATATACAATGGTGTATAGATAGAGGAGAGGAGTATGTTGAAGGGATAACAATTAAGTTGTACAATTGTAATAATGAACCACATTTTTACAACTAGTCTCGTTATTTAATAGCCACACCTCGTATGTACAGGAGAAAGAGAGTAGGTGATAGGACAGAGCCTTGAGGCTCCAGCATTGGTGGTGAAGCTTGAAGAGAGGGAGCCATCTACCATGACTCACAAAGAATGACCAGAGAGAAAGCTGGCTACCTGATAACAGAAGGTGGCAAGGAGACCAAAGAATGGAAGCTTGTTTAGTAGGCCTTGATGCCACATGCAGTCGAAAGTTTAGGAAATGTCAAGGGTCACTGCACAAGTTTCTCTGAACTTGGCATTTGTCTGAACCATGGCATTTGTCCAGTGGTGGGTGATATGGGATCAGTTGTGGATCTTGCAATGTGGAAACCGTATTTGTGGTTGCTAATTAGTTGATGATCCTCTAAGTAATAGAGGATTTGACTATCGATAACTTCACCATTATTGTGGAGATGACAAAGGTGATGGCAATTTGTCATTTTTTTTTTTTTTTTTTTGGAATAGGATGAATATGAGATTGTGTCTATGCATTGGGATAAGTACCACATATGTATAATAAATTATAGAGATGATGCAGGATGTTAGCTCTGCAGCACAGTGTTTAAGAACAATTGGAGAGATGCCATCAGAACCAGAAGACTTTTTAACATTCGAGTTATTTTGTAATTTTCTGTTATTTTGTCAAAAATGTACTGGAGGCATATGATGCTTGGATTCGGGTATGATAGGAGATGATTTCCCTTCATCATCTGTGCAAGAGTTTGAGGAAAAGAGTGATGCCAGGAGTTAGTTTTATCTTTGGGTGAAGTAACAATGGTGCAATTAGGATGTGAGAGATGTGGAAGTGTAGGAGAGAGCAGAAGGTGTGGCTTCCATTTGGACAGGAGTCAAATGTTCTACTGTTGGCCTTTATGCAATCAGATTTGAATCTGCCGAGGGCTGATTTGCATATGTTTTGTGCTTTGGTATAGGCAGAGTATGAAGCTGGAGTTTTTGATGCAAGCCACATTGATGAGATGAATTTTTTCTCTTTGACTGCCTTGTTACATTGTTGGTTGGGCTCGGAAAGCAGATGAGGATTCTGACTATGATCCTATAGAATACTGCATCAGTTTTTCCTCCTCCTCCATTCATTGACAGCGTATAAAAAGTGAAAAGAAAATTGCCAAAGGCCCAAAAGTGGAGTGGAATTTAAAGGTGATGTCTTTTGAATTATTCACTGGGATTGTGAAATGCTAGAGGATATTTCTGGGAAAGAAATCAGACTGCCTTCTGATTCTCATTTCAGGTGATAGATTAATCAACTGCTTGGTGTTCTAAAACTCCTGACTGAACAGGTGAAGAGATAATATGAGTTGATGTTGACTTAGCAGTTGAATGGGATATCTGTGGCAAGGTTAAATGCATGTGCTTTGACGCTATCTCTGCCAATACTGGGTCAATAAATGGAGTTTGGAATTTCACATCAGTTTGAACAAAATATGGAAAAAGACCTGTTGTGGTTGCCTTGCCATCACCATATTCTAAAAATAGTTCTGGAATCTGTAGTACTTCTCTCAGTTAGACCTTCCACAAACCCAGAAATACTTCTGTTCAAAAGGTTTCAAAAATTGTGGACAGCCTTGGACCTTTCCAGTTTCCAAACTAACGTGATAGATGAAAAAGCCGCCACAGCAGCTTTTACTGACATTACCAGTGGGATGATTGCCTTTGCTGAGAACATAATTTTATTGGTAGCAATGTTAAAAACTATCACAACCTCTAAATATACTGCAAATTGTTTAAAATTTTCACAGAGCCTTTGTAGTTCAGTGGATGTAGCATTTGCATACCACGGCACTTGATCGCACTAAAGAAGACTTGCTTTTGAATCTAGTTGGTGACTAGAGGAAATTTTTCTAAGCCTTTTGTCCACTCGGTTAGCCTAGTGGTTACCCGCATCGCAACCATATGCCTGGGGAAGGAGTGTCCTAGGTTCGATTCCCGTCAGTGATGTGAGGAGCTTAAGGATCTTCCTCAGCCATAGCCAAGTTTGCTAGTCTTGGGCTAGCACAGCAGAGTTTTTCCCCAGTTTATCCTGGGGTTTTTCCTCCCGCAAAGCAGGCAAACCGGTCCCATGAGCACACACTCTTCGACAGACATGGGAATAAGGAGCAACCAATCTGTTCCACGGGATTATCAGTTACGGAAGCTTACGTGGTAAAATGTGTAGGCCTATATGAAAGCGCAACATACGATGATGACGATTGCAAAATCAATGAGCAAGGTGCCTCATATGAAATTGAAAACATTTAAAATTAATTATTTTTAAAAAACACCTTTACAGTACAGATTTCTCCAAACTTTTTCATGTCATGTGTCGTGAGGTGAATGATATAGGCTAGGTGGAAGCACAGGTGGACAAAATATATGGCTAACAACTTTTGCAAAGAAGCAGTGGCAAGTTTTCTGCATTTAGCCTTTTAGTGAATTTTTTTTTCAAGTATTGGAAACTTCAATGTATACTATAAATGAAGTTTTTGTCTCAAGCTAATTACAGTGATTTCTTTTCTTTAAAAATCATTGGCTTCAATATAAGGTGGGAATATTGAACAGACTGAGGAATGAAATCTCCATTCCAACATGGATAGGAAAATTAAAACATCTGGATCTGAGGAACAGAAATAATATTAATTTGACCATGGAAAGGATGAGTAAAACTCACAGAGATCTTCCCATTAGGAGTTTTTTTAATATTAAATTGCACAAGGTTGTCTATGGCTGAGGGAAGAGCATTGAAGAAGAAATGAAACTTGGAGATTTTGATCGGAATTACCAAGAGCATCTCAAGATGCTCTTGGTAATTAATTGGTTAAGAAAAGATTCAAAATGTTAGGTGAGTGTAGAGGATTGTCAGTGAGTCTGGTGGTTGGGAAATGAATGGCTTGTTTTAAATTTATTATGTACAGCAAATACCTCTGCTACTCTTCCAGCTTGACCAATGAAATTTGAAAAAAAAAAAAAAAAAAAAAAAAAAAAAAAAAAAAAAAAACAGCCATTAGAACTGTGGACATTAAAGTCACAAGGAAAATGACTTTGCTGTTAGGGAATTTGGATTGCCTGAAATCAAGCTTCTTGGATAGGAATTTGTTAGTGTATGGGAGAATCCAGGATACTAGTATTGGCATTTGGATCCAAGATGAGGTATGAATCAGAAGTTGTCGCGTCCTAGCTGGGGGCCATTGCGGGCCACCTTCATTCCCTGAAGTGTTGAATGTCTGTACATATGTGGGGCTGGTTTGCCTGTTTTGAGGGATGAAAAATCCAGGTTGCCTGGAGAAAAAAACCCATCCACTCTGTATGAGACCCACTAACTCACCTTTAGCCAAAACACGTGATAAAGGTTCACCATGTCATGGACAGCAATCAAACCCAGATTAGAATGGTATAGACAGCAGATGAATGAGACATAATGAAACAGGGAAATCTTAAGTCACAGGAGATTGAAGCGGGAAGATTCAAGATTAGGCATTCTCTGGCAAGGAATATGAGATTACACATAAAGACAAGTATATCCCTTTTGGGTAAAAGGAATTATATAGGATGTAATTTGGACGGTTAAGGTGGGCTGTGGTTGTTTGGCAAGATTTGGAATTTCACAAATTAACACACAATAATACAAGGAAAAGTGAATAATATATTTAATAGCCATATATTTAAACCTGAAAATTACAGATAATCATCATCATCGCAGAATCAAGCAGTTGAATACAAAGTAAAACAGTCAGAGCCATGTGATGTTATACATAGAACAACGCAGATGAATAACAGAGGAAACATGGTATTATTATTTTAAAAAGCAGTGTTAATGATATGGTTAGATTAAGACTTACCGAGAGGCAATCATTGTGATTCAGGTTCGGATGGTGGAGCATGGCCTTGCTGCTTTCTTTAAACAAACATTTAAACTTATGGTGACGATGATGAAGTAAGCGTGTTTTAGTCCATACGATATTGTGGTCAGTATCAGTTTGATCTTCTGCAAGGCCAGATTTCCTATTAATGATATAAGCGTGGTGTTCTTGCATTTCTTTTTGTTGCTGAAACAAGATATGGAGTTCTGTCAGAAACAAGAGATGAAATTGGGATGTCTGTAGTTGCGGATGCATGTGATTTAGGTTATCACAAATCTCATTGAAGTGAATGTGGAAGAAGTTATTTCAGTTTTGCATTTTTTGGGGATGGGTGGGTGGGATATATTGAGTTTTGTTATTTATTTAGGTTTATGCTAATGTTGTATTACAAAGGTGAAGAGAAAAAGAGCAGGAGAACATACAGTGAGAGGAGGTAGACTTTATGACATGTCACTGATAAAGAAAGCATTCAGCCTCCGTGCCACAAAATGGCTTCATCAGTGCTCCTTGTATACCATTACACAGCCTCCCTTCATTCAGGCACAACCTGGCGTCATAGATGGAAGCAGGATTATTATTATTATTATTACATCATACCTCCATGGAGTCCAAAGACTCATCGAGGGAGGGCATCTACTCTACAACTCTTCATCTCGCTACTCCACCAACCTTCATCATCTAACACCAATGCCAACTACCATCACTAGTACTTTCACAGACAATCACAAACATCCATGCCCACAGCGGGATTCAAACCCACAGCCTTTTGGCTGGAGAGCAGATATGCTAACCACTCGGCCAACATGCACCAGCTAATTGGAAGCTTCTAAATGCATTACAGTCTGGTTGGTCCTATATGCTATCTGGCAGCCAGTCTGCAGGATTACTTTACAGCTGTATCCTCAAAGATGGAGATCTTTGAGGATACATGGTGTCACTCACCATGCAATGTGAGTGATGGTGTCACTCACATTGCATGGTGAAAAAGTTGGGAGGAGAGAAGAGAAGACAGAAACTGGAATCAAAACTTGCAGCATCCACTTCAGTATCCTTTTACATATCAGGGAAAGATGTTTGCTGACATCAGAGCCTTTTTGGTGGAAAGAGGCCACAACATGCGAGAAGGCAGGGTTGGCTTGTCCAGAAGTGGCTGTATATTGCACATCTTTTGCCATTTATGAACAAGAGATGCAATGGTTGATCAGTATCCTTAGGCTAAAGTCATGGATGTCTCACTTTGTTAGAAATATGTGTTGAATCCAATAGCTTCCTTAATAGTTGGTGATTCTGGTTACTTTAGTTTTCCATTACTTCATGAACATTTTTCTGTTATTACACTTCCTTCGTTTAACAGTGATTTCTGATGTCTCCTGATGACTTGATTGTGAAGATAGTAAGCCTGGGGACACAGTGTTTTTTCTGAACTAACACTTTCTTGTTGAATAATATCAGCTCCCTCCTGATATTATTCAACAAGAAATTGAACATAGTTGAGCATAGTATACATTGACTCCGTCTTGATTCATAAAATCGATTAATCAGTTCTAAATTTGTATTAATCACATGCTTCATGATTACATGAATTTTCAAGATATAAATTCTTAAAAAATGGTCTGTATGCTGATAGTTTTTAAACTTTATCCCTTACAGGCCAAAGTTATGTCAGTAAGAGCTTCACTAGAAATAAACTGCATGAATGTAATGATGATGATGACTAATTGAATAAACATGAATAAGTATGAATCCACTTAAATCCATTAAGAGCTATGGCATCCTTATTCCTCCTGTAAACCAAAAACATATAATCTATGTGTGCATACATGTACCCTCTCTGTGTGAAATTCTCTCACTCACCGCACGCTTGCACACACACAGTAAACATATTGTCTAGTTGGTCTTCTGCTTTGGCCAGACCTACATCCTTTGGCTCTCCAGCCGACAGGCTGCGGGCTCGAATCCCGCCGAGGGAATGGATGTTTGTGATGTCTGTGAAAATACTAGTGGGTTCACTGAAGTTAGTGGATTGGTGGAGATGGAGAGTTATAGAATAGGTGCCCTCCCTCTGATTCTTTGGAGGTGTCATATAATAATAATAAAAAGTTAGTATTCAGCATACACTCTTTGTGAGTGATTACACCAATGGTTAGCTACCATTTAACATTGGCATGCACATGCATACCTCTTTATTTTATAACTCATTTTTGGTTTTGAGCTTCACATTTATTTTCATTTCTCTCTGTTGAAGTCTTCCTGATGCCAATATAATCCAACCAGCTTCACTATGCCATCGTTCCACATTCTCCCCGTGATTTTTAATTAAAAAACTTTTTCATATATTCAACATCTTTATTTCTTTTCTTATATCTTTATTATATCTTATATAAAGAAAGGATTATGTCTTTATTCTTTATTTTGCCTTGTAGCGTGATGGCTCTCTCCATTTTTTATGCTTTTATGCTTAGTTTTTCTCATTCTGTCCAATATTTGTTTTGCTATTGGCTCTCTGATCTGAATGTCATAACCAGATGACACGTTGGATGAAACGTTTGACTGTTTTCAGGTTTTATTTTCATAAAAGAAGCATATAAGCAGGGGTGTTTAATGGTCAAAGCTGTAACTGAGAGGAGACCTCCAAATAGCCTTTAAAGAAATGCAGAGAACCGACAAGGGCCTCTGAGCTAATGTCCAGTCCTCACCTTCTCATAGTCACCATGTTAGGTATCTGGTGCATCTGGATACTGAACAAATGAGGATGGGCTGGCAATTTGGGATTTAGCCGACCAAATTGTATTCTTATTGTCTTAAACCACAATGTAAAATGATGGTACAAGATGACAGAATTTCATGCTGGTTGGCTTATTGCCCAGTTAAACAAAGCCCCCATTGTTTTTGCTAGGGAACCATGGCGAACAGCAAAAAGTCAGCTTCTGGAACAAATCCTGAAGCACATCCCAACTCAACATCACCAGAGTTCAAGATCAGTACTATCAACATAAGAAGCTTGAATGGCAAAGAAATAGAACTAGCAGAAGAATTGGATAATTATCAGATCGACATAATAGGGGTGATTTGAAACAAAAAAGACAAAAACTGGTTAGATCTTTCAAAGCAATAAATACAAAATGTTATATTCAAGCAATTAAGTCAAGGAAAAGAAGGGAGTAGCTATAGTATTCAACACTAAATATGAGGCTAATCTTCTTGAATGGCAAGCAATATCAAGTAGAGTGATGTGGGCAAATATCAGAATGGGGGAATTGGATAATGAGACTTATTTGTGCCTATGGTAAAACAGAAGGTTCCACTAAGGGAGAAGTGGAGGAATTTTTTGAGGCTTTAGAGAAAGCAACTGATACAATGAAAAAGGAAAAGTTCGTCCTTGTAGGAAACAGAGTAGGAAATGATTGTCAGACATACAGAAATATTTTTGGAACATTTGGAGAAAAGCTAATAATAATGGAAAATACCTGTTGGATTTCTGCAAAGGACATGGACTGGTTATTACTAACACAATGTTCCAACATAAAAATGTGAATCAATTCAGATGGAGAGAAGAGGCAAGGAATAAGGAAAGTCTCATTGACTATGTTATTGTTCTGTTTTTTCTCATTGTTTTCTCATTGTGCAGGACACTAGACTGTACAGAGGATTTGAAATTGCAAGTGACCACCATTTAGTTTTGAGCAGGATGAAATTGAATTTTATATTGAAAAGAAGAACAGGTAAGGAAGTTTTGAAGTGAATAAAAGTTGTCCAAACGTTATTCAAGAAAAAATGAAAGAGTTCGAGAACAGGAACCAAACCTTGGAGATTCATTGGCAAGCCCTGAAGAAAACATTGATTGATTGATTCAGCCAGAGAGGCATGTGGTGAGGTTGTCTGCAAGGATAGAAAAATCAGAACTCCTTGGTGGACATAGAAAGTTAAAGAGGCAGTGAAGGAAAAGAAAGCATATCAAAAGTTCCTGGCAAATAAGTCAGCTTGTGCGTTTAGAGAATACAGAGACAAATGTAAGGAAACTAAACACTGTGTAAAGCTAGCTAAACAAAAATCATGGGAAGACTTTGGCAAGAACATAGAAAAGAAATATCAGGAAGTTGCCAAAATTATTCTGGAAGCTGTTGAAAAAGCTCAGAAATGGAGGAAAAGGAATTAGAGATGATACATGTGACATGAAAACTTGTGAAAAAGATGTATGGAGTAATTACTTCAAAAACTTGCTAAATGAAACAATTCAGTGGCAGCACAGTAGTTAAAAACACTCAACAGGCATGCAATCAGGAATACATATTCATACATGAGGTAGAAAAAGCCATCAAAAGCCGGGAATGTGAAAAGGCAGCAGGAGTATATGATATTTGACCAGAAATGCTCAAGTATGGAGGTATAAAAGTCTTACAGTGGCTGCACTCATAGTTCCTATATATAAAAAGGGGAATAAAACTGAATGTGAGAATTACAGAACTACTGAGTGTTCCTAGTAAGATTTATTCAAGTATACTTAAGAAACAGTTGTGAAGGATTATGGAAGACAAGCTTGTTGAAGAGCAAGTTGAATTCAGACCAAATAGAAGCTGTCAGGATCAGATTTTCACTTTACAACAAGTAGTTTAGAAATTGTGGGAATATAACAGTGATCTGTATTTAAGTTTTGTAGATCTGCAAAAGGCATATGACAAAGTGCCAAGAGAAAAGCTATTCAAAGTGCTACAGTTATAAGGTGTCAGTAGGGCATTATATCAAGCAATTCTTTATTTGAGTTGTAAGTCAGCAGTTAGAATTGAAGGAAGTATAGGAAGATGGTTTGATGTTAAATCTGGTGCCAGATAAGGATGTACATTATGCCCTCTGTTATTCATTATCTATATCTGTTCTTGGACCACTGCTGTTTATTCTGTTCATTAATGATATAGGGAAGGATCTAAGTGGAACAATTCATTTGTTCGCTGATGATGCAAAGTTGGGTAGGGCAATAGTGAATGCAGAAGATGTCAAAGTCTTGCAGGATGACTTAGATAGATTGGAGTTCTGGGCTAAGGAAATGGATGTCAATTTAATGTGACAAAATGTAAGGTTATGCATTTTGGGGTAAAAAGATTAGCAGCAGTATACCACATTGGTGGAACTGTACTCCAAGAGATTGATGAGGCCAGGGACTTGGGAGTGTTGGTGGATAGGGAGATGAAGTTTAGGGGGCACATTGCAAAAGTAGCTAAATCAGCTCATCAACTCACTTGGTTGTTGAAAAATACCTTGACGAGCAGAGACAAGCAAGTTATTGTACCTCTGTACCGAGCCTTGATAAGACCTCATCTCGACTACTGTGCCCAGATTTGGTCACCTCGGTTCCTTCTTGATGGGGAGGAGGTGGAGAGGATCCAGAGACGAGTGACTAAGATGATAACAGGTCTATGGAATGAACCATATGAGAACAGGTTGAAGATTTGTGGGTTGCAGAAACTAGTTGATAGGCGGAAAAGGGGAGATATGATTGAGACATTCAAATTGCTAAAGGGATTCTATAGGATTAATTCAGAGGATATTTTTGAGATCAGGACTGGTGGTGGGAGAACTAGGGGACACCTATGGAAGCTGGGCAAGAGTGTGGTTAGCAGGGGTGTTAGAGCTGGGTTCTTTACTTTTAGAGTGGTAAATGAGTGGAATAAGCTGCCAGAGTCTGTTGTGGGTGCTATGACGGTGAACGAGTCCAAGGCAAGGTATGATAGATACTGTGAGAATGTAATCACATAGTTGTGTGGACATGATGTTTAGGGCCTCCCTCAATGAGTCTAAGGACTTCTGGAGTCGCCCGAAATAATAATAATAACAATAATAATAATATTATAATAATAAGGTGGAGAGGATCCAGAGACGAGTGACTAAGATGATAACAGGTCTATGGAATGAACCATATGAGAACAGGTTGAAGATTTGTGGGTTGCAGAAACTAGTTGATAGGCGGAAAAGGGGAGATATGATTGAGACATTCAAATTGCTAAAGGGATTCTATAGGATTAATTCAGAGGATATTTTTGAGATCAGGACTGGTGGTGGGAGAACTAGGGGACACCTATGGAAGCTGGGCAAGAGTGTGGTTAGCAGGGGTGTTAGAGCTGGGTTCTTTACTTTTAGAGTGGTAAATGAGTGGAATAAGCTGCCAGAGTCTGTTGTGGGTGCTATGACGGTGAACGAGTCCAAGGCAAGGTATGATAGATACTGTGAGAATGTAATCACATAGTTGTGTGGACATGATGTTTAGGGCCTCCCTCAATGAGTCTAAGGACTTCTGGAGTCGCCCGAAATAATAATAATAACAATAATAATATATCCTTTCTTTTAGTGTTGCATGGTGATCAGCATTCATTTTAGAAATTATGGACTTTACAACTGTGTTATAAATAACTCTTAATTTCCCGACGTTTCGATCTTCATATTAAGATCATCATCTGAAGCATATACAAATATACAGGACAAGCCGAGTTACATTACACATAGTAAGCTAGAGAAACAATGATTTGATCACAGGTTATTCTACTGGCATGACCTCTAGTGAAAGAAAAAATACAAATTAATTATTTAGAAACTACATCAAGCTAAATTCTATTTATGATAACATGAGCAAACATTCTTTCTTATAGATAGTTTCTTTCAGTAACAATGATGTCCTATTTTTATCATTACAGTTATTATTTTTGATTAAAGATTATTGAACAGATTATTAAGTTCTATTTCCTGTTGCTTTGATTACTTCTGTTATAATTCTATCTACTCCCAGTTTTTTATTATTTTTTATATCTTCCATTGCTTGTATTTCAAACTTTTATATTTTTGGCTATTCTCTTCTATTTTTCAGTTCTTCAGGTTTCCATGTAATCCTTTTTTTTTTTTTTTTTTCAGCACTACTTATGGTGTTATACATTTCTGAAAAAATACTATAACTGTCTTTTATGCCTTTTTTAATATCTATTCATAGCAGCTAGCTTAGTTTATTGAGTGATTAGCTCAATAAACTAAGCTAGAGAACATACTTGCTCTCCAGTTAACAGGTTCAAGTTCTGTCATGGGCGTGGATGTTTGTCTTCAGGTGGTAGATGAATCTTACTGTCTACCGTGAGACACATACACTTATTGGAAGTTGAAGTAGCCTGAAAATGTTTCATATTTAGTCTTTAGAGCAGAGTTTCTTGATTGTGTAAAAAATAAATAAAAAAATACCAAAATATATTAAAAATATTATAAAAAATCTTAGCCACCTATCTAATGTACTGGATGGTAGTTGCATAAACAAAAAAAAAAAAAAAAAAAAAAATTGAAGTTTGTCTTATCATTTTTTTTCCCCTGTTGTGGAATCATTTTGTAGTGTGTTAATATTTTTATTTTTCTGTTATATTTTTTTTATATTATTTTATCTTCTCTTTTATCTTTTTTAATATTTTCCCTCATGTTTCCTCATTTAACAACATATATTTTTTTTCTCTGATAGACTTTTATTTTTAATCTCTTTATCTTTTAGTCTTATAGGTACTTTCCGTATTGATTAAACTAAGAATTTTTTGGATATAATCCTGTTGTAGATTCCTGTTTGCCTTCATGTTACTTCTTCGGTTGTTTTAATTTTTTGCATTTTCTTAAGGAAGAAATTTTTTTGTTGGCTAGTATTGAATCATTATTTATCTTTACATGAAAAAATAAGTATTTACATTAACCAACTCAGACTCCATTTCCATGGAGCCAAAGACTCATTGTGGGAGGCCACATACCTCTCTTTAAACTAATTCGTTGACAGATACACCAAACTCTTTCTGGCAAACTGGTTGTTTTAATTTTTTGCATTTTCTTAAGGAAGAAATTTTTTTGTTGGCTAGTATTGAATCATTATTTATCTTTACATGAAAAAATAAGTATTTACATTAACCAAATCAGACTCCATTTCCATGGAGCCAAAGACTCATTGTGGGAGTCCACATACCTCTCTTTAAACTAATTCGTTGACAGATACACCAAACTCTTTCTGGCAACCCATTCTACTCATTCAACATACTCCAAGCAAAAAATCTAGCCTCATGCTCTTGATAATGCACCCTGTAAAACTCCATTAGTAACATACATGTTTCATATCTTCCTCTTTTGTGCTGTCAGCTAAACGTTTTGTAATTCACAAACCTTCAGTCTATCCTCATAGAAAACACTCACAAACCAGCCACCATTTAGGTCACTTGCCTCTAGATCCTCTCCACCACTTCCACAGCCCTGTAAAACCCAGATGGCCAAATGCATATAGAATAATTCCAGTTTCATCATATCAAAGTCTTATTATTATTACATAACACCTCCAGGGAGTCCAAAGACTCGTTGCGGGAGGGCACCTACTCTAACAATTCTCCATCTCCACCAACCGCAACTACCTTTATCATCTATACTGATGCCATCTACCGCTGACCACTATCACTGGTATTTTCACAGACAATCACAAACATCCCATGCCCAGGCAGGATTTGAACCTGCAGCCTTTTGGCTGGAGAGCAGATAAACTAACCACTCGGCCAACCAAGCTGGCCAAAGAGTAAAAAAAAAAGCTTATAAAGAGTAATAATAATAACTTCCTTATCCCTGCAGTATTTCCTCTGAACTTCAATTCTCTGTCCACCATCATCCAAATCCTGAACCTTTCATCAGTTATTTTGTAGTCCAGTTCTGTTTCTTTAATATTAGGTTTTCTGGGATTATATTAGCCATATTAGATGTTTTTTTTTTTTTTTGTACTTGACAATTTCATGCATTGAATTTGGCAGCTGTTATCCCCCATCCCCTCAAACTTCTAGTCTTAATTAGTTCCTGTAGAATCCTCTATATAGTTAATAATGTATGAATTGTCGCCCTTCTCATTTTAGCAACATTGTCAAACAACTTGAATATTCTTCCTGAAATCATTCTCAGAATCAGTACTGTTGACAGGGTGTAGCATAGCGGCAGCCTGCCTCATGGCGCGGCTTAATAAGGGCGCTCGTTCAGCCATATTTTGCTGTAGGCACTGTCAGTATGGTAATAATTCCTGTTAGCATAGCAAGTGTGGAAAGAAGTTTTTCTAAGCTTAAACTGATTAAAAATTATTTGCGAACAGCAATGGCCTAAGAAAGATTGGTTGGTCTAGCAACTATATCAATAGAGGTGGACATAGCATATAATTTAAATTTAGCAGTTTTATTGTGCGATATCCCCGTAGAGCAAACATTTAATTAATATTATTATGTAATTGTTTTGCATTAATGTTTCTTTTGTAAGATTTTTCTTATATTTTTGTTTTATAATCCATCAGGGGTGATATTTAATTGTTTGCCTCAGGGCACGGTCTAATCTGGTGATGGCCCTACTCACTATCATTAATGTGCAAATTAAAAAGCAGCAGCAGCCCTGTGGCACATTACTGATCATTTGCCTTCTCTTTGATTCAGCTCTGCTCCATACCATTCTCTGATATTTACTCCAGCTTATGTAACAGGATTCTGTGCAGTATCCAATGTTTAGCATTGTCATGGTACAGGCAGCTTTCCTTATTCAACCCTTATTGTTGAAAATAAGTAAATTATGAAGACAAGACCTGCCTTTCACCAATTCATGCTGTCCCTCATAGAGTATTATATTCCTGTTCACTCATCCCTGAATTCTGGCTTTAAACACTTTTCCATTATCTTAGTCATCACTCCTCAGATGCTCTTTGGTCGTTAATTTTATGCTTCTGTAATGGAGCCTCCTTTATGTCTAACAGGACCATTTCTTCCTCTTTGAATGCATGGGATTTTAGGTTTAATTCCTATCCCTAATTATGCTGTCTAATTAGGAACAGTGCTATTTATCTTGCACTTCTTATAACACATAAGCTGATACAGTATCTCATCTAGTTTTTTGCTTTTATTCATATTAGAATTCTTAAATATCTTCAAATGAATTAGAGTCCAATTCATAATATACCTCTATTCTCATATCAGTCTCTATTCTCATACCTCTATTCACAAAATCCCATTGCACATTCATGTGCAATGGGATTTTGTTGTAATTTGACAGTGATAACTTGCCATCTTGTTCTCTGTTTTTTGTGAAAATGTTGTATTCCTCGCATTTTGTCCTGTAACAGTATTTTCCTGTTGTGCTGAAGAATTGTCAGTATTAACCATATGGAAATAATAATAAAACTACAGAAACAAAAATGAGTGTTTATTAATTTTTCACTCTACCAAGTTTCACATATGCTTTGGTACTCTTCTTCAGAAGTGATATGTAGATGAACTTGTTAAAAATTAGAGGCACTTACATCATTCAAATAGTGGTATAGGAATCAATGGTTAATTAATTCAATATTCATATGCACATGTTAGTATCATATATGCATGTGTATTTTTGTCACTCGTCCTAAAAAAAAAAACCTCTGCAGAGAACCATCATTTAGAAAGCAAAAATCAGGCTCAGTTATGTTGATAACATTTTCAGCACATTTTGCCAGGAATTAAAGAGCAACTAGAAGAATTTACAAACTACTTAAACAGCCTGTTTTGAACAACATCATTCCATCAACTTCATGTTAGGATTAGCAAATAACGATGACATGTCCCTCTCATTAGATTCCCTCCTAGAAGTTTCTGAACAGAAACTTTCATATGCTATCCTGCTTTTCAATGTCTCCACCTCTTCACTTTAGTTGTTGCTTAGATTTATGGTAAAACGAGATGAATGTATTATGTCTGTTTGCATTCTCATTTGGCTTGTCTTTTTTTTTTTTTTTTTTTACCAGAGAGGAAAACTAAAATTAGTTGGGGAGGGGAAATTTGTCGTTTCTGTTGGATGGCTAACTCGCCTTCAGTTGAAATACCTTTATAAGTGTTCTTTGCATCATTGTTGGGATTACAGCTGTTTTTCAATCCATAGGTATCACATTCTTTTGTGTACTACAGAGGCATTCAGCATTACATCACGATATGATGTATTTTGTGTGTGCGCATGCATCACAGGTGAAATTGAAAATTAGGGCAAAGAATGAAAGTCACTGAAATGTATTTATGTGTGAAAAAAAATGCAAGCTGTAAGTAACTGAATGATATGTTGTAACTGTACAATGGTGATCTGCACACTGTAACACAGTGGGCAAATTTGTGTGTATCAGAGTTATGAGTTCTCTTTGAACTATTAACTATTTCCTGTACAAATCAGTAAGTGCACTTTCTTTGGTTGGAAACACCAAGTTAGAATTCACACAAGTGTGCACACACTCTTTACTCCACTCATTCACTCACAGATGTTAGGCACTTTATGAGATCTTTTCTGAAGTAAAGGTTAGTAGTCAGTCTCTTACAGAAGTCGCAGGGGGGAGGTTCTTGGAAACTTGGATGGGGCAGTTTCAAGGAAGCCGAGGGTTATAAGTGGGGTCCCACAGGGCTCAGTACTGGGACCTATATTGTTTAACCTTTATATCACTGATATTGTCAGTGGATTGCAAGGGGATATTCAGTTGTTTGCGGATGATGCGAAGCTGGGAAGGATTATTAGTAATAGTGCAGATGCAGCAGCCCTGCAAGAGGATTTGAATAAGCTAGATAGATGGGCAAATGAATGGGGGTGTCGGTTTAAGGCAGCAAAATGTAAGGTCTTGAGGTTTGGGAAACATTGATGGGACACTGCATACTCTATGGGAGGGGTTATACTGGAGAAAGTAGGGGAGACAAGAGAAGGTTGATGATTGATAGAAACCTGAAATTTAGGGGACATGTTGCAAAGGTAGTGTAGGTAACACAGAGGATTGCTGCAATAATGTGAAGGACGCTGACCTGCAGAAATAAAATAGTTATCATTCCATTGTATAAGACCCTGATCAGACCACACTTGGACTATTGTTCTCAGATTTGGTCCCCAAGATTTGAAGGAGATAAATTAACTGTGGAAAGGGTACAAAGGCAGATAACAAAGATGGTTTCAGGACTGTATAATGTCAGTTAGTTATGAGGATCGGCTGATGGAATGTGGACTGCAGAGTTTGGTGGATAGAAGAAGGAGAGGTGATATGATTGAGACTTTTAAACTGTTGACAGGTGGTTATAGGGTTGATACTGGGGAATTCTTTCGCTTGGTTGAACAGCGGGAAGGAGTGATGACAAGAGGCCATCCCTGGAAGTTACGAAAGGAAACTGTGAGCAAGAGGGTGAGGAGTGGTTTCTTTGCATGGAGGGTGGTTGAACCATGGAATGCATTGCCTGATGGAGTGGTGAGAGCGAGAACGGTCAATGAGTTTAAGGAGTGGTATGATAGACTTTGTGTTTCTTGGGGGGGGGGACCTTCCCTCGATACGAGTCTTCACAGACTTTATGTTCTTAGGAAGATCCTCCCATGATGAGTCTTTTGACTCCATGGAGGCCTGAATAATAATAATAATTATAACTTCATCTTCATACAAAACAGAACATTTAACCCACAACAGACAGTAAATTAGTTTCATGGACTTAGATTTTCCAACCAGTCTGTCTCTAGTTATGAACATTTTCGTAGGATAATTAAAGTTTAAAATGTCATGCAACACAGACTAATCCTGCAAATTGATTGCCTATTCATTTGATTTACTTGAATAAATCTGTTTAATGTAAGAAATGTGATCTGCATTGATATAATATTGAATTATGACTCCTTGCCTAATACCAAGTTGGCTTGCTATTCACATGGATAATGTCATATCTGCTGTGGCATTGATTCCACTAGATATCTTATGACATTGGTTTACATCTAGAGCCATGATATTAGCAAAGCATGCTAGAATTATTTCACCGAACTTGATTCACAGAACATGACTCAAGTTTTTCATCAGATTGAGATCAGGTGAATTTTGTAGCCAATAAAGATTATATTGTTCTCTGTATTTCTCATACCAGGTCTTTACAGCATGGTTCCAGTGGTATGAAGATATATTACTGGAGAAAGGTTCTTGATGTATGAGTCTAGAAACAGGTGCAACAATGCAGAACGTTCATAGAATTTACCTATTGATGTTAATGCCACAACAGGTAAATGTTATATACATTGCAGGATAAAAAGACATCTAGCGGAATTAATGTCACAGATGTCTTTTGATCCTGGTGTGAATCTAGAGCCATGTCAACAAGTCATCTCATAGTCTCTGACAGTGGCGTAACTAGGCAGGTGCATAGGCACAGGTCCCAGGACAAAGGGAGCCTGAAATGGGGTATCAAAAGATCAGTATTATATTTTCATTTTCAAATTTTAAATTTTGTCACCATGGGGTCGATTCCCTAATGTTTTTGTTTAAAGTTAAAAATTAATCAATCTATTTCTATTGTATTTGTTATTTTATTGTTTTTTTTTCCAAAAAAAAATGGGGGGGGGGCTAGTTGCAGCACTGGTCCCTTGATGGAAATGGAAAATGATGCCGAGAGCTGTTAGTAGGCAACACAAGTCACATGTTGGTCAGTACACAAGCAGTGGGTCTTAATGCTGTTCTCACTAGCAGAATACTCAAAAACAACATATACCCTGATACCACTTCCATCAGTCTGGACAGTGGAAGCATTCATACATGAGAAATCCATTACCTTATGTTGTTTGTATCATATACGTGACATCTATATAGTGTAGCAGAAACCATGACTCACCAATCCAGTATATATTTTTGTCTTATATCCAAGTCACATGCTGCTGACATCTCAGTAGCTACATTCACATACAACTTCATATACTACTCTGGAACAGTGTTTATGCTCCCTCTATGTTGTAATTGTTACATGATCTGCAGCAATGTCACCTGTCATTTGGCATACAAAGTTTTCCACTCTGCTTACTACAAGCTACTTTTCTTGTTCCTTTTCACATTTGCTGTGAAAAGGTAGTTTTCACCTATGTGCCAGTCTGTATATCCTTTAATCATTGGGTGTTAGCAATCTACAGGGTCTACCATATTCAAGATGGAGGCACCTGATGCTCCATCTTGAATATGTGATTATGTGCTTTTCAAACTCCATGCTGCCATTACCTTTTTCTGTGAGTACAGCTTTAACACTATGGTTTGTGCAGCCATTTTTAATGCAGTGGAGCTGAATTATATATTATTATTATTATTCAGGCCTCCATGGAGTCAAAAAGACTCATCGTTGGAGGATCTTCCTAAGAACATAAAGTCTGTGAAGACTCGTATCGAGGGGAGGTCCCCCCCCCTAAGAAACACAAAGTCTATCATACCACTCCTTAAACTCATTGACCGTTCTCGCTCTCACCACTCTATCAGGCAATGCATTCCATGGTTCAACCACCCTCCATGCAAAGAAACCACTCCTCACCCTCTTGCTCACAGTTTCCTTTCGTAACTTCCAGGGATGGCCTCTTGTCATCACTCCTTCCTGCTGTTCAACCAAGTGAAAGAACTCCCCAGTGTCAACCCTGTAACCACCTCTCAACAGTTTAAAAGTCTCGATGATATCACCTCTCCTTCTTCTATCCACCAAACTCTGCAATCCACATTCCCTCAGCCGATCCTCATAACTATCATTGTACAGTCCTGAAACCATCTTTGTTATCTGCCTTTGTACCCTTTCCACAGTTAATTTATCCCCTTCAAATCCTGGGGACCAAATCTGAGAACAGTAGTCCAAGTGTGGTCTGGTCAGGGTCTTATACAACGGAATGATAACTGTTTTATCTCTGCAGGTCAGTGTCCTTCACATTATTGCAGCAATCCTCTGTGTTACCTTCACTACCTTTGCAATATGTCCCCTAAATTTCAGGTTTCTATCAATCATCAACCTTCTCTTGTCTCCCCTACTTCCTCCAGTATAACCCCTCCCATAGAGTATGCAGTGTCCCATTGATGTTTCCCAAACCTCAAGACCTTACATTTTGCTGCCTTAAACCGACACCCCCATTCATTTGCCCATCTATCTAGCTTATTCAAATCCTCTTGCAGGGCTGCCGCATCTGCACTATTACTAATAATCCTTCCCAGCTTCGCAGCATCTGCAAACAACTGAATATCCCCTTGCAATCCATTGGCAATGTCATTGATATGAAGGTTAACCAATATAAGTCCTAGTACTGAGCCCTGTGGGACCCCATTTGTAACCCTCTGCCTCCTTGAAACTGCTCCACCATACACAACTCTCTGATACCTATCAGACAGCCAATACTGAATCCAGTTGACCAATCTGACATCCAGATCCATGTGCTGCAACTTAAATATCAGCTTATCATGTGGCACCCTGTCAAATGCCTTTGCTAAGTGTAAGAAAATTGCAGTATATGCCTTTCCCTCATTTAATGTTCTTGTAACTTTATTATAAAAGGCTAGTATATTGCTAAAACAAGAGCACCCCTTCACAAATCCATGTTGGCTCTCACAGATAACATTACCGTCATCTGCCCAATGCTGTATATGGTCCCTCACTACTTTCTCCAAGATCTTAACAACTACTGATGACACACAAACTGCCCTATAATTAGACACTTCCAGTCTGTTACCACCCTTATGCAATGGCACTATCTTACCTTCCTTCCATTCCCTGGGCACCTTTCCCACAGCCAGACTCATTGAAAAGCCAGGTCAAAGGCACTCTCAGTTCCCTAGCACATTCTCTCAAAACGCGTGGTGAAATACCATCCAGTCCCAAAGCTTTACTGACATCCGGAGTACTCAGTATCTGAAACACACTCTCCTTCTATACCTCTAAACCTCGAACCTGCCCTATTCCTCTAGCATTAAAAGTGACTCCTCCAGGATGAAATACTCTAATAAAGTGTTTGTTGAACAACTCCACTATGTCCTCTGCATCAGTCACTCTATTCCCAATTTTATCCCACAATATCATTCTTCTACAGTCATTTCTTCTCCTACTGGCCACATATCTAAAAATTTCCCTAGGATTTTCTTTGGATCATAGGGCCAATCTCCTCTCATATTCCAGTGTCGCCTTCCTTACCACACTAGTCACTCTTCTGGCCTGTGTCTTGTATTCTTCATGCATCTTCTCTTCACCTGTTCTCTTCCATAGCCTCTTTTTCGCATGCAATTCCTGTTTAATATTGTTTGTCATCCACTTTACTCCAAATTGTGTCCTCTTGTTCACTCGTGGTATACAACTTACCATTGCTGCTAACAAATATTCTTTCACAATTTCCCACGCACTAATGATATCCCAGCCTTCCAATTCCTCCCTCCATGAAACTTCCTGAAGTTGAGGTCTAAGACTAATATACATTCTCAAATTAGTGTATTTTTAAGTATTAGCAGTTTATTTTTAGGTAGTCCTTATTGTTTAATAAAGGTTACCTGAAGAACCAAATAATGCTTAAGTTTTGTTGGTATTGAAATACCTAATGCCTTTGTTTATTTAAAATAATATTGACCACATATTCTTTCTGTTTGCTTTATAAAATCATTTTTGTTCTTAAATAGTTTGGTTAAATTCATCATTTCATTTAGATTGGCCGCTTTTTAATTAAAAGATTTTTAAATTATTTGTCTTTTAATTTTGCTTCAGTTAACTGGTGAGATGGTTGCAATTTTTCATTATAGTTATCCATGTTCCTGTGCTTAGTACTAGTTTCACATTTCTGTTTATAACCAAGGTAAGTTCACTTAATTCCACTTTTTCATGTATTTATTATTATTGTTATTTTATTTTATTTTTTTACCTTTTTGTATTTAGTTATAAAGAAAATATTTAAAAATTGAAAAAAAAAACCCCTAAACTTTTCTGTTAAATGAAAAATCTCCTGCTTCTTTTCAGTCAATTTTAATACAATTATATAACTAATTAAACATCATTAAAGCATATTACAGGAATTTTCACCAAACATTGTTGAATACCTTCTGAAATACACCAAAAGGAATAAAACTTCAGTCTTTATCAAAATCCAGTTGATGTTTAGGGAAGCTTATTATGAAACTGAGAATGAAGAAACAATTGAACAACCAGTTTCACAGACTGTAAATAATTAATTTTATTGATAGACACCCTCCTTGAATCCAAGAACATATTGTTGGGGACCTTGGCTCACACATTACCTTTTATACCTTTTCTTGAACTCATTCATAGAAGAAGCACTGACCACAGCATATCCTTTCCATTCCTTTACCATAATCCATGGACAAAAAATGTCTTATTGATCAAACTCTTACTCAGCTTTCAGAGATGACCTCCTGTTCTCTCTCTCTCTCATGCTATATATTGAACAATACGTTGAATCTATACTGTGAAATTCCCTTAATAACATGTGCAATTCTATTATATCTCTTCTCCATCAACTGGCTACAAAATGCCCTTCATCCCATATGTGCCCTCAGTCTTCCTTCATAATCAGCATTCTGCAGGCATGATGTTGTCTCAGTTATCTGCCTTAGGTCCCTTGCACCAAATGACCTCCTTGTAAGCGAGGCAACCATGTGCACTACTGTGCACATGGCTGCCTCACTTATCCAAATGTGGTCTTACCAAAGTTTTATGAGGAAGAATGACTTTTACATCCTTTCAAGTAGGTGTTTTCTTCAACAATCTGCTTATGTGAACTGTGTTGCCTTGACCACCAGAGCAGTATGAATCTTCCACTTAACCTCTTTTCTGCTTCTGATGAACAGAGAGTTTTAGTCCAAGTCCTAAGAACAAGGTTATGCATTTTGGGTCTAAAGATATTGCAGTATTTTGCTGATTATAATTCACTGCAAAAACAGTAATTGAAGAAGTTAGCCAAAGTGGACAGAGTTTAAGTTAAGATCCATATATTAACTAACATTATCATTTACCTGTGTCACCACACTGTCATCCAGGATCACCTGAATAGAATGTCAGAATATTTATGGGATGCCAGCTTATTTATGTTTGTCATCCCATAATTATCAATGTTTTTACAATGTGTAAGTTTAATTTTTTTTTTTTTTTTTGTATGCTGTTGACTTTCTTGTAAATAAGTGCTTTGTAATTTCTCAAATTCAGAAGCTTAGCTAGGTGTTTGTTACCCTTAACAAATTTGTTGCTACACCTGTTTTAGTGTCACAATTTCAATTATTGGTAAAATATTCTGTTGCTCACCCTTCTGACATTGGCCCTCTTTGCAACTGTTCCTGTGCTATAGCATTCTTATGTCACTACTCATTTCATGTGCAATGACCTGTGTATGTGGTGTTGAAACCAGTCTGGCTAGTGATTCTCTTAATGCATAGCATTATGTACTGAAAGGAAGTGTATTTTGCATTATGGAAATTGATGTCAGGTCATCAGCCTCTATATACAAGTATATTCTAATCAAGTATATAATTTACTTTTTGTTTCTTTTTTTCAAATTATTATAATTATTATAAATGTATTCCACTAAGTTCATGATTATCTTTGTTATTGTATGCAGATACATTTCTAAAGGGAAACCCATCTGTGATGATATGCATACTACTACTACAGCAGAAAAGAATCATCAATTACTGTATTATGTTTTTTATAATAATACCATGGTGAATTTTTACCTATAGCAACAACAAAAAACTTAAATATATTATTTTATCAAATATCAAGTGATATAAAATATTCTAATTCCTATTGTAATTTTTCACCTAATTCACACAGCATGTAAACAACTGACATTACTAGGTGCACTCTCAACAATCAATCAGAACACAGAACGTAATTTTGTCGTTAACATATGAGGGTGATCTGAAAAGTTCGTGGCCTAACAATGAAGAAATGAATTTATAATTTCAAAATTATTTTTATTTTTCAACATAATCTCCCTTAAGACTTAAGATCCCTTAATACATTTATTCCAGCGATGCCCCAGCGCTATTATCCCATCCCTGTAGTGGTTCTCAGTAAGATCTGTAATCACTTCTTGATTGGAAGAAAAGCGCTCACCAGCAACGAAGAATTTTAGTTTTGGGAAGAGATAGAAGTCAGAGGGAGCCAAATCTGGGGATTAGGGTAGATGTTCCAACAATTCATAGTGCAGATCCCTTAATTTTCCCATTGCCAAAAAATCTTTGTGGGCAAGTGCATTGTCCTGATCAAAGATGATTTTTTCTTTCTGCAAACTAGGTCTTTTCTCACAAAATTTTTCATATAGTCTGGTTAAAAGATCTGAATAATATTCCCCAGTTATTGTTTTACCCTTTTCAAGATAATAAACAAAATGCCTTTAGCACCCCAAAACACTGATGCCATGGCCTTTCCTTCTGATGGAACCAATTTTGTCTTCTTTGGCACTGAACAACCGGCTTCTGTCCACTGTTTTGACTGCTATTTGGAATCTGGTGTGTAATGGTGAATTCAAGTCTCATCAATAGTAATAAATCGATGCACAGAATCAGTTTTATTCTTGTTAAAATGCTCCAAGCACTGTTCAGAGATTTTCATGCAAGTGCGTTTTTGATCTACTGTGAGCAAGCGGCACCCATCTTGCGCAAAGCTTTTTCATATGCAATTCTTCATGCAAAATATATCCTACACTTTTTTTTTTTGAATTGCCTATAGTCTCAGCAATTTCACGCACTTTAACTCGCTGGTCATCGATCATATCGTGTACTTGATCAATGATTTCTGGTGGTGGTACACTTTTTGGACATCCTACACATTAATCATCTTGAAGGCTGGTATGGCCGCATTTAAACTCAGCAGCCCATTTCTTAATGGTCAAAAATGAAGGAGAAGAGTGTCCATAAACTTTTATGAACTTCGAACTGGTTATGAATTTCTTTTGGTGTTAAACCTTCTTTTACAAAGAATTTTATAACTGCACGATACTCAATTTTATCCATTTCAAGGGATATGGACAACACTTTTGCTTCAGACAGCTGTATAAAACAAACTATTTGATAGAATGAGTTGCCAATTTACATGGATGCTTTCTAAGTTGTGACATCTGTCCCAACTTAGAAAAAAACTTTAACACATTCGTGACGAGCATGGACAAGTATTTCCTTTGAAACTTAATGTGTGTGGTGGGGAAGTGAATTTCTTTGTTTCAGAATATACTCAAAACCAGTAATTAAGGAAAATTCTGTATTTTGTTGGTTTATTTAAACTAATCAATAATAAAAACAGCATGTGTAAATTGGTAGCTTACTACTGGAATGAAAAAATTATCTTATATAGTGAAAAACATCTTACCCAAAAGACCGACATTTTGCTTGCAGTTGTGCAACTACATGCAAAACGATTTTCTTGTAGCTTTAAATACAGCATATAGAGCCAATGCACTGTATTTTGTGATAATTACAATATTCAGTGTAATTAGAGATTACTGAAATTTATGACCCTGTATAGTGAAAAACATTCTTCTCCCCACAGTTGCCATACTGCATGACACAAGCCAAACAAAGGATTAAGTTTTATTGTAGCACAAAATTAAGTATACAATGTTCTACTAACTTATTTGAAAGTAATTGATAAGGGAAATTTATTAATTATACACATTCTATGCGCAGTGCCAGTTTTTAAAAACTTGATATATTGTTTTTTTTTTTCCCACTTTTTTATTACTTTAAATAAGGTAACGTTACATTTGGGATTTTCCCATTAAAATGGTTAACAAATATTATTTTTATTTGAATTCAGTAAATCTATTTTTTAAAAATAAAAGTTTAGGCCATTTTGATTTGTGTCTTCAATAAGTGTGTAATGTTAAATTGTTTAAGTAGCTAGTTCTTACTGGTGTGACTTTACATAGATTTTAGCTCACTGTCCTATCTACCCATCAGTATTAACAACAAGAATCACCAAGAAGAGCACCACTGTTGTCCTCCGTTCATGTAATTGTCTTTGTAATTCAGGCCATTTTGGTTTGTCAATGAATGTGTAATGTTAAATTGCTTCTGATAATGTTAGCTCAAGCTTGTGAAATGTCATTTTGTAAATAATTTATTTTAGCTAGTGAATTATTTATTTGCATTCTGAAAGTAGTTCTCTGTTCCTGCAACTTCGACATGAATAGGGTTTACAACTGTTCGTCAGTGGGAATCATAAAAGAAACAAATAAGCTTTATTTTATTTTATTTATTAATTTTATGATATTATAAAGATTATATTTTATTTATATTATATTTTTATTATATCTTATTATTATATTATATAATATAATAATCTTCATAATAGAATATATTTTATGATATATTCTATTATAAAGAATAAAACCTTTAGAGATAAAATTTGTGAATTCCACAAATCACGTAAATAAATTGCAGATAATATGATATATGAAGGAGTTGTAGACAGCAAGAAAGGTGCAGTTATCTGCACCTTTCTTACTGTCTTTGTAACAAACTTATCAGTTCCCTCAGTGTACCCTCCATGGATACATACTAGATAGCACTATGTTATATCCTTTCCGGCTGCACCTTTGTTATAATCGTGTCTTTAGTTCTTTATGTTCTATCTTAAATCCTTGTCGTACTAACTAAGCCTGAAGTCTCTAACTTATCTCTCTGGGGCTGCTTCTCTATTCGGAACTCTGACAAAATTTATTTTTTTTAGCTGCGCCAGCCAGAGTCCTAGTACAGAAGAATTCTCGTACAAAGAAACTTTCCCAGAATTTAAGTATTACCTAATCTTATTAAAGCATTAAGTGCCTATAGAAACTTCAACATTGCAGTCATGGCCTAAACTTTCTAAACTTTCTTTAATTTCCCCTTATTCACAGGTTCGAACTTTAGTAAGTAGTAATTTCAATCTCATGCTCAGACAAACTCAGACTTACATAGAAAAAACATGTTTATTAATTATCAAAATTCACACAATAAACTTTTACATATCAAGGTATGTCATATCAGAATTCTAATTCATTAGCTGAGCTATAAGGAACACATTAATTATCTAAACACTCTAATTTTACATCTATAGATTAAGTAAACACATAATTATCATGAAATAGTTAATAGTAATTCAGAATTCTAAGTAAAACTTGCTAACAAAAGTCAATTCACATTCAACTAAGTGTTGCACACTCTCAGGCTTTCAGACTACTAGTCCAATATAATTAGATTAATGCGTTACTGAGCACAAAAGTCACTTAAAAGTTCTCTTTCTTCTCAAATCAGAAATCTGTTCTTCTCTCTTTGCCCCAATACTAATTGTTACAAGAATAAGGAATTTACTGTACTTTACCAGTGTCCTGAGAGGATATCTCGCTTCTTTTCGTCCGTCCTTTGTTGTCAGATGCCTTTCTGCTTTATCGAGTCGCGTCCACATGGAGATTATGCTGATCGACGCAAATCGCCATTCCTTGCACTTTGCCGTATACACGCTCGTCTACTGGATCGATATCGTCATCTCGGCTGTCCTTTTTGAGGAACTTATTCCGCTGTTTTGCATCGGTAAACTTTTACCGATGGCCCTAGTTGGTGTCTGCCGTCAGCTCACGTATAGCATGCCTGACTCCTTCAGTTAGCAACCGGGAAGGAGATTACTTCCGGCACCATCGATCGGTCAGCGCTCTACTTGTCCACACGAGAAAACAGGAACAGAAAAAACAGGGGGCTTCAAACCCGAGTGAACTCGCCTTTTATTTCTTCTTTTTAGCGCCCTCTTTTCGTAATGGAGGATCTCTCACTGTGCTCTCCTATTCGCCCCCATGCAATTGCATCACACTTCTGCTCCTTGAAGAGCACTCATTTCGCCGAACCCGAGTTCGGCTCGCCTTCCATGAACGCTTCCGTTGCACTGTGACGTTATCGTAGGCAGTTAGCTAGCAACCTTTGAACCTTTGTTTGCACTTAGATTTACATTCTTATACAGTATAATTTAGACATTAATAATTTTAACAATATAATTCTATTTTGACAAACAATTTTCTCCTCAACTTTACTTCTTTCTAAGGTAATTGTAACAGGTTTTCTTTTATATTTTTCTTACTTAACTAATAGTGCAAGCATTTCTAGCTCAAAATTTTGTTTCTTGTTAAATTTTGAATGAATGACTTTTTTGTTGAAAGAGTCCCCATTCAAGATCTAACAACTACATTATCAATTACATTAACTCCTATCAGCAATTTTCATCCACATTAATCTGTTATTTGTCAGGTTGGCAGTATTCTGTATTTTTTCCTTCATGAAACATTCGCTTTGCTAACCTTAACCTCTTATTCGATTTAAATGACCATAGTACCTTAGATTAATGCTGCCCAACATTCTTGAATACAAATTAACTTTAGTAAGATAACTTAAACAAAAAAACTATTCTAGACATATTTTCTTATGTCTCTTGTTCAACACCCACGATTTCCATCAATGCTGAAGGTTCTTGTCTAATTGTATATTTCATGTATAATTTTTTCTTCAAGAGCAGTGATTTTGATTATTAAATTTTGATTATTTTTTTTTTACATTTATATTTTTGTTTCCATATTATGGCAGATAAGTACAGGTTTTAAATGCTGGAATTAATTTTTCAATTACTAAAAAACTAAAGAAAGTTTAAAACAGTAACACGTCTCTTGACATCTATCAATTGATCTGGTTGACAGCACGATTGCATTCCAACTGTGTGGTTTCAACAGTTTGCATTAAAAGTTCAAATTCAAATAGTTTGAACCACTCCATTGGAACATTCTTTCTCTCTCTCTCTCTGCTAAATTTAGAAATCATTTGTATCTTAAATTGTAGCAGTCTTCAGCGATTATATGACTGCCAGTATGTGCATATACATGTTTAATCATGTTTGTATCAAAGTTGTGACAAATGTACAGGTTATGTGGCTGGGATAATATTTTTACCTTTTTTTAGCAGTTGTACATTTGTTCATTAATATATCTCTTTTGTATTTATTAAACTATTTAAGACTATGGATCACTGGTTAAAAATGGGATGTTTGAAATGCTTAATAGAAATTAGTGAAGAATATGAAACAGGCCCACATATGAAAACAACAATAATCAACAATAGCAGTGGACAAATACTAGCCAATAGAGATGAAATGGCAAACAGGTGGAGGGAGTCTTTAACAAACTCCTAAATTGTGATGAACCTGCTGAGTCTTTTAAACAGAATACTTATTACACTTGTTACCCAGAAATAACCTTCACTAGCTGAAGGTTTAAATATTTCTGAAGTGGAGCTAAAGTAGAAGAAAGTATAAAGCAACTCAAAGACAACAAAGCACCTGGTATACTGATGGAATATTAACTGACCTCATTAAATATGGGATTTACAAAACTGGTAAATTTAATATGGGAAGAAGAAGCGATACCCACAGAATGGAAAGAATCACTGATCATTTCAGTATAAAAAAGGGAAACCAAAATGAATTAGAAAATTATAGGGGAATATCACTACTGTCAGCAGGCTACAAAATGTTATTTAATATTATACTAAAAAGAATCTTACCTTATGCTGGAGAAAATAGAAAATATTGGTGAATATCAAGGAGCATTCTGAAGAAGTAGATCGACAGTTGACCACACATAGACAGATACCAGAAAAATAAAGGGGGGGGAGAATAATATGCAGGTCCATATTTTATTTATAGACTAGAAAAGCATATGGTAGCATTCATAGACAAGGCCTTTGGGGAATATAAGATGAACTAGGAATACCTCATAAGATAATATTTAATCAAAACTTGCACTACTGACAGCCAAAGCATAGCATTAGCTAATGGAATTAGATATGAACTTTTTGATATTAAGACAAGATTGAAGCAAAAATATGTCCTTTCACTCATCCTTTTTAATTTAGAATGAGAAAAATGTATTCGAGAAATTGTAAAAGATAACATAAACAGAACAGTAATATTAGGATATGCAGATGATACAAGGTTGGTCTGAAAAGTTCTCGTCCTCAACCATAGATGGCAACACTATCGGCAAGATTTTTTTTTCTAAGTTGGGACATCTGTCATAAGCATCCATGTGAAATTGCAAGTCATTCTATCAAGTAGTTTGTTTTATACAGCTGTCTGAAGCAAAAGTGTTGTCTGTATCCCTTGAAATGGATAAAATTGAGTATCATGCAATAAAAAAATTCTTTGTAAAAGAAGGTTTAACAGCAAAAGAAATTCATTCGAAGTTCATAAAAGTTTATGGGCACTCTTCTCCTTCATTTTTACGAAATGGGCTGCCGATTTTAAACGTGGCCGTACCAGCCTTGAAGATGATCCACGTGAAGGACGTCCAAAAAGTGTAACACCACCAGAAATCATTGATCATGTGCACCATATGGTTTTGGATAACTGACTAGTCAAAGTGTATGAAATTGCTGAGACTAGAGGCATTTCCAAAGAACGTGTAGGATATATTTTGCATGAATTGCAAATGAAAAAGCTTTGCGCAAGATGGGTGCCGCTTGCTTCCAGCAGATCAAAAATGCATTCACATGAAAATCTCTGAATAGTGCTTGGACCGTTTTAACAAGAATAAAAACTGATTCTGTGCATTGATTTATTACTATGGATGAGACTTGGATTCACCACTACACACCAGAATCAAAACAATGGACAGAAGCCGGTTGGTGGGTCAGCGCCAAAGAAGACAAAGTCGGTTCCATCAGCAGGAAAGGCCATGGCATCGGTGTTTTGGGGTGCTAAAGGCATTTTGTTTATTAATTATCTTGATAAGGGTAAAACAATAACTGGGAAAATATTATTCCGATCTTTTAACCAAACTATATGAAAAAATTCGTGAGATAAGACCCAGTTTGCAGAAGAAAAAAATCATCTTTGATGAGGACAATGCACTTGCCCACAAAGGTTTTTTGGCAATGGGAAAATTAAGGGATCTGCGCTATGAATTGTTGGAACATCCACCCTAATCCCTAGATTTGGCTCCCTCTGACTTCTATCTCTTCCCAAAACTAAATTTCTTCGTCGCTGGTGAGTGCTTTTCTTCCAATCAAGAGGTGATTGCAGCTGTAGAGGGGTATTTTGCAGGTCTTACTGAGAACCACTACAGGGACTGGATAATGGCACTGGAGCATTGCTGGAATAAATGTATTAAAAGTCTTAAGGGAGATTATGTTGAAAAATAAAAATAATTTTGAAATTATAAATTCGTGTTTTCATTGTTAGGCCGAGAACTTTTCAGGCCACCCTTGTTGGAGAAAATGCTGAAGACATTAGAACAGCATTTAGAAAACTCAAATTTGTTGCTATAAAAAACTAGGATTACAAATCAACTAGGATAAAACTGAATATTTAAATATATGCAGAAATATCACAATCAAGGGGGAAATGACCATTTTACCATTGATAACCTGAAATTCAAAAGTGCCACCTCCAAATATCTTGGAACATTGATTACTCAAGATAATAAAATTAGTACAGAAATAAAAGTTAGAATACATGCTTTTAATAGATCTTATCATTCACTACAGCATTTATTATCCTCCAAAATTCTATCAAGCAGAGTTCCAAAAGAAATATACAAGACGATCATTATACCTATTGTTTTATATGGAGCAGAATCCTGGAGCATAACAGATCGAGATGCAAAAGCATTGCAGATCTTTGAAAATAAAATCCTCAGAAAAGTATATGGACCTGTAATAGATAATAGGTGAATGGAAAAGATATAATCAAGAACTATGTGAATTCTATAGATCCCCACTTTCAGCCAATAAGATAGACCATGCAGATTGAGATGGCTTGGACATGTGGAAAGAATAGGTTGAGGAGAGAATGGCTGAAGCATTCAAGATGAAGCTTGATGGAAAGAGATGTAGAGGTAGACCACAGATACGTTGGGAGAATAATATCCAAAAAGACAACTGAGATTGGAATCCAGGACTGGAAGGAAAGAGCTCAAGAGAGAAAAGAATGGAAGAAGTTGGTACATGCAGTAATGAAGCTTAGAGGTTCAGCAGATTGAAGAAGAATATGAAAATGATTATGGTAACAGTGAGAAATAACACGCTGATGCATCGTTGTCAGAGATTTGTAATAAAAATAATGATGAGTGAGCCATCTATGAACTACTTAAGAGTCAACAACAGAAAGAAAAAAAATATATCAGATAGCTGCCACAGTAGCGCTGTTTTCTGCCAAGGAACAAGGAAAAGTGTAGAACCCAATGCATATTTAGCTCTAATAGTAGTGAATACAGGGCTGCATTTATACTTTTGGATGCCCTAGGCACAACATCATTATGAGGCCTCAAATTTAGTTAATCAAATTCATATGCATTTTTTTTTTTAATTTATTGAAAATAAAAGTCGACATTTCCATAATAACTAATTTTAATAAAATAAAAATAGCACAACATTGGTATACATATATTTGCATTTAAAATAGTATAAAAATAAATCAGTTCGAATTTAAATAAAAAATAATAATAACTAAAATTTTTTTTTCTGGCTTTGGTTTTAGCAAATATATCTATAATCATAATTAATCAAGTCCATTACATATGATTCAATGCATAATTATGACAGGTCACTTGTTTTATTTTGGTGCAAGTTGCTTCTTAAATAATGTTTTATTCGTTTCAACATTGAAAATGAGCTTTAAGCACTTGCATTTGAAATAGGCATCGTCAAAAATATTTTAAAAATTGTTGCTACGTTCGGAAAAGTAATATGTAAATATTTTTAATTGAAGAATTTTCTTCCTTTATCATTATTAAAAATTACTTAACTTCATCAATGAATTTTTCTGAGTCAATATCAGTCCCATAAGTTTGTAAAATTTTGTTAATATTAGTCTTGTACTTGTCTTGGTCTATATCTTTCTTCCAAAAATGTCAAGCATGTCTAAATAAAACTTTTTGCTTTTCATTAATTTCCTAATTAGCTTATCGCAAATGACATTAAAAGTATTAACAATGAAATTTTCTTTCCCATGTAATATAATCTTCTCGTTAGATTGTGGAACTTCGTCACACATTTTTTTCGTTTTTTTCACTCTTTCCTTCTCATCTTTATATTTCGTCTCATCTGTTAATAAACTCGCTTCTTCATATAAAGCAACAAAACTATATCCAAAATAAAACCAGCTAAAGACTGTAATAACAAATTATTAGCTAACAACAAATCCATATCGTGATCTTGTAGAGATTTACTAGTAGCATTTATTTGTTGTAAAATTTTGTCCCACACAACTGTTAAAATTGCTGTTTCTGAATTGTCAAAATGTTCAGCCAGTGATGAGTTCTCTAATTTAGAAATAGTTTTTTCATGAGAAAAAAATGGATCGTTCAAGTAATGCCTCTTTAATTTGTTTATATCTACGTTTCAAAGCCAATATAGCATCAGCTCTTGCGGGCCACCTCATTTCACTTAGGCTTTTAACTGTTACAGATTTTTTTCTAAATGGGTAAGGAGTATACCCCATCTTCTTGTTTCAGATGAAAAGTAATTACCGTATGTGTGGGCGAGGCCTAAATTTTGGGCTATTTTTAGGTTTTAAGCTTATGTGGGTTGTATAAGACGACCCATCAATTTCTTCTTTCTTGTGTTAATGCAACGTAGGTGTTGTTGTTATATCCATTATTTTTATATCTATGCATATCCGTTTTTTTTTTTTTTTTTTGCATAACATAGATTTAGTATTTACGCGAATTACCCTAATTAAAAGTGATTAGCCCAATATTAATTAATTTTGCATTTTTTTTTTAAATTTTAAAATTATTAAAATTGTTATCAGTTTGACATAAACGAAGAAAGTATGAAGCTTGATTTAAAATAAGGGTAACTGAAATGGCAAAGCAAACGAATAGCTGTGCTGCTGCAAGAAAGTTTGACATAACCGAGAAGATAGTAAGAGAATGGAGGAAGAAAGATGATATTTAAAAAAAAAAAATTGACGAATTAAAAATGTACGATAAGAACAGGAATCACCCGATGGCTGCAGCTGGAAAATCACGTTGCAGAATGGTTATCTTGTTATGTTACAAGAAATATGATTAGAGCATATGCACTAAAATGGGCAAGATCGAATTCGGATGCAAGTATAGAATTTCAAGCTACTTCAGGATGGTGTAATCGTTTTATGAACAGACAAAATCTGGTAATATTTTGTGACAAAAAACGAAAATTGCTCAAAAACTACCAGCAGATCTTGACCACAAACTTACCAGTTTCTATAAATTTATTATTCAGTTGAGACAAGAGCATAAATTTCTATTGTCAAATATTGGAAATATGGATGAAACTCCTATGAGCTTTGATATGATAAGCAATAAAACAGTGGAGTCTAAAGGTAGTAAGAGTGTGCTAGTTCGAATTACGGGTCATGAAAAAACAAGGTTTATGGTTGTGCTATGTTTGGCTGATGGAACCAAGTTAAAACCAGTGATCGTCTTCAAACGTAAAACTAAACCTAAGATAAAATTTCCTTCAGGTGTTTTTGTACATTTTCACGGAAAAGGATGGATGTACGAAAATGGTATGAAATTATGGATAAATAATGTGTGGAACACGCGACCAGGTGGTATAATGAAGAAACGCAGTTTATTAGTATGAAATATGTTTCGTAGTCATTTAACTGAGAATACTAAAAATCTTCTAGAAAAAAATATTGTTGTTATACCAGGTGGTTTAACTTCTATATTGCAACCACTGCTCGAACAAACCATTTAAAGATCACATTCGAGAAGAGTGGAATAATTGGATGTTGACTAGGGAAAAATCATTTACAAATGGTGGATCTATGCGTGCTGTATCACTTGATATGTTGGCAATTTTGTGATCAAAGCATGGAATAAAGTAAAAGTAGAGACTGCTATTTAAAATCATTTAAAAAGTGTGGTATCTCTAATCTTATGGATGGTATGGAAGTATCCCACAACAGGGATACTGGTGTATCCCTGTTGTGGGATACCGATGACGATGAAAACGAAATCAATTCACCGGATTCGAACTGGGATCCATATGACAATTATTTAAACAATGAATCTGAAGAACCATTTTCAACAGATGATGAAGAAAATTAACATGAAAATTGAGGTTAATAATTATTTCTTTTTTAAGAATTACATCTATTGTAATATTTTAAATAAATTCATGTAACAAAAAATTAATCTGATTTGTTTATAAACACTGCCTATTTTCTTATATAACGATGTATTGCAACTATCTAAATGTTCATCCAAGAAATTAAGCTCTTTTTATACTCGCTGTATAAGACGACCCATGATTTCGAGGGGATTTCTGTAGTATTTGAGAGTCGTCTTATACGCCGGCATATACGGTATATACATTTTGAATAAAACAAAAATATTGCACTGCTTCCGGACAAGATTCCACAGCATAGTTGCCAATTAAATTTAAGGAATGAACTAGAGCATGGTAAATAATGTGCAGAGGGACTATGTTTTTTCAGCCTAGCTTGTAAACCTGTATAGACACCTTTCATATTGGCAACGCCAATTTGAAAGGTAGCTTTGCCATTTTTTTTATCTCCAAAGATAATTCTTCTAATTTTTTAATACCACCTCTTCTAAATATAAAGAATTGTGTTGTGTAATACTGAGCATTGTTCAGTATTACACAACATAATTCCTTATAGATAAATGTTTCTCTAATGTCAGAATTTGCAGTAACGTAACTAAATAATAGTTAGTTGGTCATTATGGGCAGCATCTGGTGTCGAGTATTATTGCAAAATAAGCAGCTCCCTTAATTTCTGATATTAATATTTCTCTTATTTTATTACCTATTAACGCTATGAATTTATCACAAGTGTGGTAAGCAAGATAATTTGATCTGCCAGAACCACAGTTGGCATACATTTTCATGTGATGTTTTAAAAAATCATAAAATTCACTTAAATAATGCAAACACACGATAAATAATGTCTGTAAGAATCAGAAAAAATATTTGTATTGCCTCTAAATGCTAGCCCTAGTTTACTCAGTAACTGAGTGGTAGCTATTATTCTTTTTAAAACCTCTCTCTCCAATAATTTTCTTCAGATTGTATTTGTTTAATCAATTCGACTATTGGCAGAACTTGATTTTCTTTTGCACATCGCTCGTATATGCTCAGTAGAACGCTCGTGATCACATATGGTTTGTGTTATATTTCTCCAGTCATTAAAACCCTTCAGTAACTATTTGAAAACAATTTACAAACAAAGTAGTAAATTGCTTTGCTGGTATCTGAAAAAATTAGCCATCATTTCTCCTTTGTTCCATTCACCTTTTTTACAGTAAAAATATGATTCATTTACATTTCTAACATATATTTTATTGCGTTCTGTGTATTCTTTTTTTTTATATATAAATTTTGATTTGATCAACATTCTGAGGCGTATTTATTAAAATTTGCTCGATAAATTGCTCATTAGTACTAATTGGTCACACTGCTATATCGGTAGGATAAGAGATAGCTTGCTTGCTGGTAAGTACAGTCTGAAAATTTTCTTTAAAACCAGTGGCGGCTCGTACATAAGCACTGCGACACTGCAGCACCCCCAAGGAAAAAATGAAAAAATTAAATTTTGTTTGTGTTTATAAATAATAACAATGCTTACAACATTATATATATATAAATGCAATACAACTTGTTTAAGGTTACAGCATATGTTTCGACATTGATTGAATAGTTAATGATTGGAATTGTTCGATTAACGCTTTAGATTACGAAACAAATGCACTGCGATCTAATGCAGTGTCGATATTATCACGTTCGACCAATAGCAGCCAGTCTCGCCAATATTCGTTTGAGCTTGTGATTGCACGTTACAAGTCATTCTGACACTGACAGTGTAGCGTATGCTTGCGCGCGTTATTTCTGTGAGATACGAAACTTTTATTATTGGTGCGTGTTCGTGGTGAGGGTGAACTATTTTTTGCAAATCTTATTTTATTTTGTTAAAATAACATAATTATTTATTTATTATAGATACAAGACTGAATTATGACGAGTGTCACTTGAAAATATGAAAAGAATTATATTTTTCAATTATCGTTACACGAAACAAATACACTGCGATCTAACGCAGTGTCAGAATTATCGCGTTTGGCCAAATGCAGCCATCTCGCTATTCGTTTGCGCTTGTGATTGCACGTTACAAGTCATTCCGACACTGCTGAAACGAGCAGTGTATCGTATGCTTGCGCGTTATTTTTGTGAGATACGAAACTTTTATTATTGGTGTTTGTTCGTGGTGAGGATGAAATATTTTTAATAAAGCAATTTTTTAATATGTAAATTTATTTATTAATAAATTGGTTACTGATTAGGAAAAAAAGAATTTTTTAAATTTTTATTTTTTTTTATTTTGTATATGCAGCACCCCCACTTAAAATTTTCACCGGCCGCCACTGCTGTGGACGAACGCAAATCCCTGGGATACTTCAGCATTAATATTGAAAATTTGAAGAGATGAAATCCACCGAACATGCAGAATAAAAATTGGCATCCCAACTGTGAAGGACAGATGGCAGGCCATAAGATGGTAGTTTGGTAAACAGCGTCATCTCAATCTGTTAAAATGCACTGGATATGTCGACAGTGGTCACAGTCGACATTTCTAGCATTACTTAAATTCAGATAGAAGCCTTTCGATGGCTTCTATCTGAATTTAGGTAATGCTGGTTCTGACTTTTGTCTCTCTTCAGAGGCTTCATGCTAGGGTGGATGCCAAACGAGTGTGATATATTGTAATGGAATGTGTCAATTCTGGAGCACAAATTTTGTGCATATTTGGGCGTATTTGTGGAGAAGCAAATGCCATCGGAAAAGATTTGCTAGTATCGTGCATTTTTTACGGAATTTTCTAAGATTAAGGATCATGCTGACGTATTTCTGTTTAATTTTTAACTTAAAGCTATTATAGTAAATAGTGCTAGGCAGTCAGCTTTACCTTTGGAAGACGCTATGGCAGGAGGATGTAAAGGTAGTTGGATTAAAGAGTAGAATTCGCACCTAATGGCTATATTGAATGTTTTACCAAGAGTAGACCGACGTGTATAAAATATATATACGAGTATACTTGGAAGGAGAGTTGGCTAAGAAAAGTTCAGTTTTTGTTGGGCGGATAGTAAAAATTATGTGGTAAGGAGATGGATAACTTGTTAGATCATACTAACAGTAAATATCTTGGCATTTCTTTCAGTTTGGTCAGTGTAAATGTACTTGCCGTTTTGGGCTGCAGAAAATCAGGATTTAGAGATTAAGTCTCAGAGTAGTTAAAGCGGTTATCAGGATCCAGAGCAATAAAGAAAGATGAATTTATGTAAGTGTGTCAAGGAAAATTTCAGGAAGAACTGAACAAAAACAGACAATTCTAAATTTGGTATTCTTTTGCCATGCGCATTCATTCAGGATGACATCTCAAGTACCTCCCCTGGAGAGAATCATGCACTGTAGTTTGGTCAGTTGAAGTTGCTAGTTGTTCTGTGAGAAATGACAGGTATATTTCAGTTACTTATAACTAAGTTTTTACATACATATAAACAGTAGTGCACATTATGCTGGGAAAACAATTTATTTTTTTGCGTTTTTTACTGTTGTTTTTTGTGAGCGATTTTTTCTGCTCTGCATTGCTACCGTAGTTTTTATGGCATATTTTGTGGTTGGTGATGGAAAATTCTTGGTTAATAAAAGAGTGGAACATGCAGTATGGCTTTGTGTGAAAGACTCGTGAACATGTCCTCTCCCATTATGTTGCGAGCCTGTATAACGCATTTGGTGTCAATTATATCCATTGGTTGGAAAGGCCTTGGTTAGAATCCTCTTAAGGATGCAAAGAACTTTTATAAGGGCTTTTCATTCGAATGTGAGGTAGCTAGTCTCATGCGGAATTGGCAGAGTTTTCCCTTCCAGAAACTTGGGTTTTGTAAACCTCAAAACAGGCAAATCAGCCAGGGGGAAAAAAAATAATAAAAAGCCCAATTAAGAGACATGATACACTGCCCTTATTTACTTCATTTATCTCCATATTTACCCCCCCCAAAAAAAAAAAAAAAAAAAAAACAGGCTTCTACAGGACGAATTTTTCATGTGAATATTCGCATAAGTCAACTATTTTGATTTTTTTTTTCCTTCCCAAAATAGTTGACTTATGAGAATATTTACATGAAAAATTCGTCTTGTATTATAAGCATATTTCCCAATTATGCATATTATAGACTACTAGACTGCTTTGAAAAATCAACCGGTACCATAGTGTGAGGAAAAAACATCCATTGCTCCCACCTTAATAAAATGTAGGACCTCCGTTCGCTGCGATAATTGCATATGGGGCATACTTTCCACAAGCGTTCGATAGCGACCAATGAGAATTTTGGACCATTCTTCCTGTAGGCATGTAATGAGGTCCTGGACTTGTGGATCGGTGTTTCCTTCACTTCACCCGACGCTCCCACAGATGTTCAGTAGGGTTGAGATCAGGGCTCTGTAGATGCCAGTCAAGTGTGGTGACTTGCATATCTGCAATCCACGCAGTTACCGCAGCAGCCTTATGACATTGTCTTGCTGAAAGAGACAATGGTCAGTTCCATAGAAAGGTCACAAGGTAGGAAGTATTGCATTGGCTAAAATGTTCTGATAACTCTCGGAGTTCAGTGTGCATGGCACCACAAACAGAGAGCCGAGGCTAAACCAGCAAAAACAAGACCATACTATCACACCGCCACCTCCGAATTTCATAATTGGAGTTACACATTGTGGTAAGAGACACATTGTGGTAAGGCATCCACAATACCCACACCCGTCCATCTGATCAGTAGAGGTTGTAGCGCTATTCGTCGCTCCATAGCGCAGCTTTCCAAGCTTCCACGTCCCACTACACACGATCTTTGTACTACTGAAGACGACGCTGCATGCTAGTTCAGGTAGTTTAGAACTAGCATATTGCGGTGCTACAATGGAAACCCATGTTGTGCGCCTCGGTTCTGAATATTTTTGTGAAGATTCGTATTCCAGTCGATTGCTGAAACTCTGCATTCAACGTGTCGGCCGACGAATGATAGTTCATACATATTATCCTTCATAGCATCCTATGGTCACGTTCGGTGAGTGTGGTGAGTCGTTCATTGTGGATAGCACTTGTAGCTGATTCTCTGCGCTTCCATCTCAGTATGGTATCACTGATTGTTGACCAGGGATAGTCCAATTTGCCAGCAATTTGCTGAAAAGATAGGAATGCCACACGGCATCCTATCACAACGTCTCTTTCAAACTCCGCCAGTTCCCTTCTCGCAGCTATTTCACGGAGTTGCTTGACTTGAGAGTATCATATTCTTCCAATTTATATCGGTAACAAACACGTGACTCTTTATTGTTAACTTTTTTCCAAGCAGTGTGTGTGTATATACATATATATATATACACACACACACACACCTGGCGGCCACTTTTTTAGGAAAAACATTTTAAAGCGAGTGCCTAAGACGTTTCTCTGGCATGTGGTCCCCTGCTCTCAGAATGCCGTCGTCCAGTTGTTGAAAATAAGATGGTGACATGTTGTTGCTGCAAACTGCTCGTTCCATCTCATCCCTGAGATGCTCTGTTGAGTTGAGGTATGGGGACTGAGTGGCTACTGAAGTAAAGAAAACTCTCTTTCATGTTCCTAGAACCACTTCTACGCGATTTGTGGCTTGGTGCACTGTCTTGCTGAAAGTTTCCATTTGGCAATGGGTGAACCTGATCAGTGAAGATAAGCTGTGACATTTGTGTGGTGTTCTACTGGTATCAGGGGATTTAACGTGTGCCAAGAAAATATTCGCCACACCATTACACTCCTGCCACCAGCCTGAACTGTTGCTACTTGGAAAGAAGGATAAATGGCCTCGTGTTGGCATCATATTCTGTTTCTGCTATCAGCATGATACAGTACAAACCAGGAATTGTCGGACAGGGGATATTTTTCCAGTCACTAGTTGTCCAGTGTTGGTGATCATGACCACCGACGCAGTATCTTCTTGTTCTTAGCTGACAGCATTGGGACCTAGGATCCTCGTCTGTTCTTGTACTCCATCCGTAATATCCGCTCCGAGATGATATTGTGGCCATCACCGTTGTCCTCAGTTGTCTTTTGACTGGTTGTGACCCTCCTGTCATGTTTCACAATCTTTACAATTTTTCTCTGACCTCGTGCATCAATGGGCTGTTTCCGTCCACAGGACTTACATTTGGCTTGAAGCTGTCTGGTTATTACACCACTCTTGATACACCATAAATACTGTTGTGCGTGAAAAACCCTGAACAGTAGACCTTCGTGAGATACTAGCACCAACAATCATACCACACTCAGTCATTTAAGTCGCGCGTTTTACGTATGGTGGCCTCATCTTGATGTCTGGCTGATTTATATAGCGAACTGCAGCCACCTGATTGAAGGTCAGGTCTTCAGGAACGATCTATTTCCTAAATGAGGAAGGTGTTCCTAATAAAGTGGTCCCTAAGCGTTTGTAATACACTAGTATATATTTTCTTCTTGTCTCTTTCAAACAGTAGCCAGTAAGCTTTTGATTTTGTAGTCCTTACGAGGAAGGCGCTGTAAATAGTTGCATAATATCAATTAGTGTTGTTCCTAGTTTACGTCAGCCTTCAACGTTGCAATGACCACAGTTTTGAAAAAATAAAAGCTTATCTGATCAGATCAGCATGAGTCGGATCGAACTGAGACCACTTCCGGGGGGGAAAAATCGATTCAGAAGCCTAGAAAGAGTACTGGAATCCTACATAACAATATAGATGCAAAGGAGATTAAAAAAATAAACCGTTTTTTCAATTACTAATCGTGAACATTGCACGATTAGTAATGGAAAATTACTAATTGGTAACCCTAATATACATACATTACCCAAGTTAAAAAAAAAAACTTATTTACATCTATATCTCCTCCAGAGATTCTTATTCAAAATAAAAGCAACTTGTACAGTTAAATTTGATAAGGCTCTGTAGTACTAAAACCTTGGTATTTAGGGTCTAGCTACTCACTGAGGAGACCTCTAAAAAGGTTGAAACCGGTCTGGGTAGTGACTCCACCCATAATGTATTACAGTATACATCTCTTAGTGAGATGTGCTTTACATTATGGAAAATACTAAGAATAGTGATCAGAGTTTTACCCACCTTTATAATGAGTTGTCCTGGTGTTGCACCACCTTTAGACTTGAACTATTCAGGCGCAAACTTAACTGTTTGCTTACTTGGGATTAGGAGTAAAATAACCAAGTTTATAAAATTACTTGGTAACCCTAATATATATATATATAGAGAGAGAGAGAGAGAAAGTTTTTACCTTGGATATAATATATGTTAAAGATACCAAGCTATTTTAAACCTGGTTTTAATCCATTTCCCAAGTAAGCAAACAGACAAGTAAGTCAAGTTTGCGCCTGCAAGTAGTGCAAGTCTAGGTGACCCGCAAAGTAGTGCAGTTTTAGGCAACTCGTGGTAAAGGTGGAATGAGTTCTGATCACTATTCTTAATATTTACTCTTAATGCAAAGGCAGGGGGTCACTACCCAGACCGGTTTCGACCTTTATTGAGGTCTCATCAGTGGGAGCCAGGCTTAGAAATACCAAGGTTAAGTAATACAGAGCTTATAAGTATTTTACCAAACCAAGTTACCATAAGGTGCTTTGACCTTATTAAATAAAAATCTCAGGATGAGAGATAGATGTAGAAAGTTTTTTACCTTGGGTATAATATATGTTAAAGATACCAAGCTATTTTAAATATATTATACCCAAGGTAAAAAACTTGCTACATCTATCTCTCATCCTGAAATTTTTATTTAATAAGGTCAAAGCACCTTATGGTAACTTGTTTTGGTAAAATACTTATAAGCTCTGTATTACTTAACCTTTGTATTTCTAAGCCTGGCTCCCACTGATGAGACCTCAATAAAGGTCGAAACCGGTCTGGGTAGTGGCCCCTTGCCTTTAATGCATAGCATCATACATCTCCTCAAGGAGAGGTGCTTTGCATTAAGGGTAAATATTAAGAATAGTGATCAGAGCTTATTCCACCTTTACCACGAGTTGCCTAAGACTTGCACTACTTGCAGTGCAAACTTGACTTACTTGTCTTTGCTTACTTGGGAAATGGATTAAAACCAGGTTTAAAATAGCTTGGTATCTTTAACACACACACACACATATATATATATATATATATATATAAAATTTTTTTTTTTACCTTGGGAATAATGTATATTAGGGTTACCAAGTAATTTTATAAACTTGGTTATTTTACTCCTAATCCCAAGTAAGCGAACAATTAAGTTTGCTCCTGAAACGTAGTTCAAGTCTAAAGGTGGTGCAACACCAGGGCAGCTCATTGTAAAGGTGGGTAAAGCTCTGATCACTATTCTTAGTATTTTCCATAATGTAAAGCACATCTCACTAAGAGATATATACTGCAATACATTATGGGTGGGGTCACTACCCAGATCAGTTTTCACCTTTTTTGAGGTCTCCTCAGTGAGTAGCTAGACCCTAAATACCAAGGTTTTAGTAATACAGAGCCTTATCAACTTTACCTATGCAAGTTGCTAAAAGGTGTTTTTATTTTGAATAATCTCTGGAGGAGATATAGATGTAAATAAGATTTTTTATTTATTTTTTTATTATTACTTGGTAACCCTAATATATATTATTCCCAAGGTAAAAAAAAAAAAAAAAAAAAAAAAAATCTTATTTACATCTATATCTCCTCCAGAAATTATTCAAAATAAAAACACCTTTTAGCAACTTACATAGGTAAAGTTGATAAGGCTCTGTTGGTATTTAGGGTCCAGCTACTCACTGAGGAGACCTCAAAAAAGGTTGAAACCGGTCTGGGCAGTGACCCCACCCATAATGTATTGCAGTATACATCTCTTAGTGAGATGTGCTTTATACAGGGTGTCCCAAAATTCACGTAAGATTTAAATTTAGCGCCATTTGTGCGGTAAAGTGTTGCCAACGAGAAAAAAAAAGACAGTGTGACAGCTGACAGTTCAGGGTTATTAAAAATGGAGCGCTACACGAAAGAACAACGCATTTTCGTTGTTGAGCAATATTTTAAAAATAATGACGGTTTGGTAGCTACAGTTCGCAATTTTCGTACAAAACATGGTCGGAATAGTGATTTAACTTCATCAACTGTGAAAAGATTAATTAAAAAATTCAAGGAAACTGGATCGATTAGTGATCTTATACACTCTGGCCGTCCTTCAACAAGTCGTTGAACAGAAAACATCGAAGCAGTTCGTGAGAGTGTTGCTGAGAGTCCAGGAACATCAATTCGGCACCATGGTCTTGAATTGGGCATTTCGAGAAGCTCTCTACAGCGTATTCTCACGAAAGATTTTCATCTTTATGCTTACAAAGTTCAATTGACTCAAGAACTGAAGCCTAGTGACCACACACAGCGAAGAGAGTTCGTTGAATGGATTATGGAACAACAACAAGTGGATGCTTATTTTTCGAACAAAATCATCTTCAGCGATGAGGCTCATTTTCATCTTGATGGCTTCGTTAATCGACAAAATTGTCGCATTTGGGGTTCAGAAAATCCACGAGTGATTGTTGAGAAACAAATGCATCCACAACGTGTCACTGTTTGGTGCGGATTTTGGGCTGGAGGCATCATCGGTCCATTCTTCTTCGAAAATGCGGCTGGTAAGGCAATAACAGTTAATGGTGCTCGCTATCGCGATATGATAATCCAATTTTTTGTGCCTAAATTGCAAGATATGGATGTGGACGACATGTGGTTTCAACAAGACGGTGCCACATGCCATACAGCCCGAGAAACAATTCAATTACTGCATGAGTCATTTCCTGGTCGTGTAATTTCCCGTTTTGGTGATCAGAATTGGCCGCCCAGATCATGTGACTTAACGCCGTTGGACTTTATTCTTTGGGGTTTTTTGAAGTCTAAAGTTTATGCCAACAAGCCCATGACCACCCACGCCTTGAAGGAGGAAATTGAGCGCTGTATCAACGAAATTCAGCCACATTTATGCAAAACGGCCATGGAAAATTTCGACAAAAGAGTGCGTATGTGCCAGCAAAGCCGTGGAGGCCATTTACCCGATATGCTATTCCATGCATAACCCTATACTGTATACTTTATGAATCAATAAGAAATTACAATTTTTAATTAAAAACCTGTGTTTTCTATCAAAATTACTTCTTGCGTGAATTTTGGGACACCCTGTATTATGGAAAATACTAAGAATGGTGATCAGAGCTTTACTCACCTTTACAATGAGTTGCCCTGGTATTGCACCACCTTTAGACTTGAACTACGTTTCAGGCGCAAACTTAACTGTTTGCTTACTTGGGATTAGGAGTAAAATAACCAAGTTTATAAAATTACTTGGTAACCCTAATATATATATATATATTGTTATTAGGATTGACTTGAGATGTATATATTTATAAAATTAATATTTAACTGACTAGAACCCGAGAAAGTATAACACAAAAAACTTTAATAAATCACGACTAGTTTCTAGTTTCATCGGTGTCCCGACTTCTTCAGGTGAGTAAGAAATAACACAAAACTTATAAAACTAACAAGGTAAAAAACATGGACTTTTCAGCTTAATAAAAAGAAGAATAGTAACAGATACATTTAAATTAATTGGTGACCGCGTGCTATTGTTAGCATGAGTTGAATGTGAGTGACAGCAAATTTTAGTGCGCCAGTACTGGATTACTGAGCTATGGGAATCAGGCAAATTGTAGCTCAGATTGTTGTTCATGTGTGAAGGGTCCAGAACTATTTCTTTGGATTCTACAATTCGTCTTTCAAATTCATCATTGCATATATATAAATTGGTTGTGCGGTGCCAATCAACTTGGTGTTGACGTTCTTCGAGGTTAGAGTTGGCGGAGAAAAGAACATGACTGGAAAGAGTGCTCGCTCGTGTTCTACCGTAGGAGATGTCACGTCCATGTTCCTCAAGACGTAGTGAAATAGATTTATCTGTCTGAGCAAAATAAGGTCGACCACAGTCGCACATAACTTTATAAACACCAGAAAAATGCAGTTGGTTGTGTTTTGGTTTTGGTCGGTTCTTTTCTGAGTCGACCAAAACAGAGTTGTATTGTCGGTCTTTATGTTGGCAGAGTTTATAGTCGGTCTTTATGTTGAATTTCTTCATAATCCTAGATAATTTTGGGGTAAGAGAGCTAATAAATGGTACCTTTACCATTTATCAACAACCTCGACAAGAATCCAACCCTATCACTCACATACAGTTACCATTTATTAGCTCTCTTACCCCAGAAAGACGGACTATACAACTCTGCCTAAACTTCGTTCTTTTCAGAGTTTATATTCGGTCTTTATCTACCAAAACACAGCCAACGGCATTTTCCTGGTGTTTATAAAGTTATGTGCGACTGTGGTCGACCTTATTTTGCTCAGACAGATAAATCTATTTCACTACGTCTTGAGGAACATGGACGTGACATCTCCTACGGTAGAACACGAGCGAGCACTCTTTCCAGTCATGTTCTTTTCTCCGCCAACTCTAACCTCGAAGAACGTCAACACCAAGTTGATTGGCACCGCACGACCAATTTATATATATGCAATGATGAATTTGAAAGACGAATTGTAGAATCCAAAGAAATAGTTCTGGACCCTTCACACATGAACAACAATCTGAGCTACAATTTGCCTGATTCCCATAGCTCAGTAATCCAGTACTGGCGCTCAAAAATTTGCTGTCACTCACATTCAACTCATGCTAACAATAGCACGCGGTCACCAATTCAAATTCAGATGTATCTGTTACTATTCTTTTTATTAAGCTGAAAAGTCCATGTTTTTTACCTTGTTAGTTTTATAAGTTTTGTGTTATTTCTTACTCACCCGAAGAAGTCGGGACACCGATGAAACTAGTCGTGATTTATTAAAGTTTTTTTTTTGTGTTATACTTTCTCGGGTTCTAGTCAGTTAAATATTAATTTTATAAATAAATAAATAAATATATATATATATATATATCGCCCATCGTCGGGGGGGGGGGGCTTCGAATTATTTATATTATTGACCATGTGCTCACTATTTCAGTCATATTTGCTTATTATTCACTATATATGCTTAAACATTCGAATTATTTGATTTTTGTGTGTTCTTCAGGAAAGCATAGCAATTTAATTATCTTTCCATTCATAAAATTTAGATATAACGGATGGAAAGATATAGTGAAAAAAAAGATATAATCGATGTAGTGGCTTAAAGAAATCCATGCAGAGAAAAAAATCGAATTGTATAGAACATTGGTAAAGTACTGTCGCAAACAAGCATGAAAATAAACAAAAATGAAATAATTACTAATAGCCGTTAAAAAAAAAAAAAAAAAAAAAAAGAGGTTATCAAGAAACTTGCTTGAAATCTGAATTTACAACGATCATCTTCCTAATGTAAGACAAAATTAATGGTATTCAAATATTCCATCGAGGGATGTTCCCACTAATTTTTGCCTGCCCACTTGCGCACTCAGTGTGTACACTAATGTAATATTTCACGTATTAATGTTGCCCAATTTTCTTCTAGTTATAATCTTAAAATTGCGAGTACTAAATTAATTTTAATCTTAAATCCGCCTAGCTGCAAAAATCTATCACCGTTTGCACGAGTTCGAGTGATTGTATATTAAACATCCTAAACAAATATGCCTCTACGACTTGCAGACATCAGCGTCAGTTCCCCCCACCCGCGCAGGTAAGAGTAACTAAGAATTCCTTGTTTTTACAGTATGTTCAAAAATTATTGAATTCAGATATGAACTGAAATAGCCACATAAATCACGTATAGAACAAACTCAGGACAACGCAAGCAAATTCTATAGGTTTAACGACTTAGTTCTTGCATACATAAAACACTAAATACAAAGCACTAAGCGAAAACATTGAGATATGCTATAGCAACATATTTATTTTGTGCTGACGATACCTGCTTTATTTTGCTGCAGTCACAGGACATAAAATACTAACAGCAAAATGCTTATGTCGGTATGCAGCTTTGCTAGAATATTCCTTGGATGCCAACTGCAGGATATCCATACCGTATAACAGTGGTGTTCAGCCTTTTTTACTACGCGAGCTACTTTTGTATAAAAAGTTATTCGGCGATCTACTCTCTTATATAGATCACGTTCCCCCAACCTAATATCTGATTACGCACAAATAAACAACTAAAAAAAAAAAATAAATAAATACACAACTAAAAACTTTATTTGTGTATTTAAAAATTTATTTATCACTTTTAATTATTTTAATACAACAAAAACAAACAGATATCTTGGAATAAACTATTTATTTCTCTATTAATTGAAAGGGAGATGGTAAATCCCGTTTTATTTTATAGCCGGGTCCGAAACTCTGATCGAAATCTATAGAGTTTCATACCGAAAAAACTATACGATGAGACCTCAAAAAAAAAGGTTGAAACCGGTCTGGGTAGTGACCTCTTCTCATAATGTATAACAATATATATACATCTCTTAGGAGCTGGGTTTTACATTATGAGAGAATATTAAAGTTAGTGACGGAGCTTGCTCCACCTTTGCATGGAGTTGCCCTGGTGTTGTGCTACCCAAGTGATCATTTACACTTGGGCTCGCCGATAGTTTTTTCGGCATGAAACTCTATAGATTTCGATCCGAGTTTCGGACCCGGCTATAAAATAAAACGGGATTTATCATCTCCCTTTCAATTAACAAGTTCGCCGCTAAAATAGCCTTTCGGCTTATTATCTTAGTATTAATTTCTCTATTTTGGAAAACCAAAATTGGAAAAAACAACAGATTGATTACAAACTCACAAGTTACAGGAAATACTGGTTGATTAAAAAAAAAAAAAAGTTAGTGTGAAATTTGGCATTGTTTGGACCTCGCAATATTTTCATAGTCAAATTGATATGAAGAAGTGGTCAATCACAGACAATCATCCAAATGATCATTTGTAATTTGGTTTCTTAATTGATTTTTTATGACGGTCATATTTGAAAAAGCGGATTCTGACAAGTATGTCGATCCGAAACACGACAGAATTTTTCGCACAATATCAGTTAACATTGGGAATTTTTCCTGTGCATATTTCCAAATGACTTTATTGTTTATTGATTTTAAACAAACTATTCCGAATGTTTATTATCTCAAGTTCTACTTCAGCTTGGTTTATATCAAACAGCCCACTTTTATTTGAAATTTCTGATGTTCAAGTTTTCTTGAAATGGCTATTGGTAAAAGATAGAATCATTTCAGTTTTATTAAAATCTTTAAATCTTGAATTTATTTCTTCCTCAGCTAATTCTATTTCACGAATAAATTCTTTTAAATCATAGCGAAGCATTTCTTGATTTTGTTCAAAAAATTTTAATAAATATGGGAGCTGTTAAATTCGAGGTCATTTATATTTTACCACTGTATTATTCACCAACAAGTATTGTTGGAAAGTTTTTATTGAACTTAACATACCGATTAAATTTTTATCTCTACCTTGTAACTCTAAATTTAAATTGCTTATTTTCGTACAGAAATCTACTAAAAATGATAAGTGTAACAACATCTTATATCACTCAATTGTGGATAAATATCTCCTTTTTCATCAAGAAAAATTTTTATATCGTTAATTAATACAAGAAATCTTTCTAAAAATTGACTTCTGCTGAGCCAGCAAACATTATTGTACAACAGAAGTTCCCTATCATCATCTGCCTGTAATTTAAATAACCGCCGTTGCAGGGCTTTTCCTCGAACAGAATTTACAATTTTAAATGTAATATCCAAAACATCATTTGTGTTTAATCTTTTACTACAATACTTGTTGGTGAATAATACAGTGGTACGTTAAAAAATCTGGATATTTGTCATCGTTTTTACATAATGAAATGAAGCCCGATTTATTACCTATCATTGCAGGAGCACCACCAGTAGTAATAGATACAAGTTTAAAAAGCGGAAGTTTGTGTTGTTTCACAAATTCATCAAATGCCGAAAAAATGTCTTCTCACCTAGTCTTTCCCAATAATGGTATAATTTTCAAAAGTTCTTCTTTATTGAATAATCTTGAAATACCATGCGAATAAATACCATTAACTGAGCAATATCAGTGAAGTCGTTTGATTCATTAAATTGTAATGAAAACGCAACACAATGGTGAATGTCTGACATTAACCTGGCCTGGAAACTTTTCTCCGGCAATTGGAACTGTTCCTTTCGGCAATTTGAAACCTTGTCTGTGGCCTAGAAGTAGTCTCTCTCTCTAGCGATGTCTCGAACCGAGAAGCTCCTTTCTGGAAGCGCAGGAAACTCCTCTCTCAAGCAACGTGGATCCACGTAGTCTCACTGACGGCGACTCTGGACCGGGCGACCTCCTCTCTGACAGTAATTCTGGAACCGGGAGCCATTCTGCTTGCTTCAGTCCCTTTTTATTAGGCCTCGTCTGAGACCTCGCATGAAGTTTGGCAACCCCCAAAGAATCGGTATGAGTCTTTCATCTAAGTTTCAAGTTCGGCACGCCTTTTGTTCTTCTCCGCTTTCTTTTGATTGTAAGTTGCCGGCCATCAGAAAGTTGTTTGAACTCTTTCTGACTGACTTCGGAAATGTTTACACTTAGGGCCTGCAAGCCTTTCTCATACATACAAATTTCAGTAACAATCTTTCTAATGCCGCCATGTACAGCTTCGGCGACAAAAACATTGCCTTTGTTTTTAACACTCTAACATATTCTTAGTAAAGCAGTATATACAGTTATCTTCAAAAGAGTTATTTACAAAAACATCTAATACAAACTATATCGAGACAAACAAAGTTTATTTTTTTACAATATTCACATGGGACTTAACCTAAGTAAAAAATCGATGTAATGTGCTTTGGAATATTTAATATTTAAGCTACAATCGAGTTTTTACACTTTGCTTATAATCGTATTCACTCGGCTCGCTGTTTGACTTCCACTGATCCAAATTAATTCATTTACCCGGACTTATAATAAACATATCCGAAGTCAGTCAGAAAGAGTTCAAATTACTGATTTGACAATTTTAACGAAAAATAAATAAACAGTAGCAATACACATAAAGCGAATTAAAAATAATACAAAAGAATCATAAATAAAATATTATGTTTTCAGTTTTAATTAAATTTGTAAGTAAGGAGGAATACTCAAGAGATCGACCAAAAATCGCTCCGCGATCGACGGGTTGAACACCACTGCCGTATAACAACACCCCCAGACAACTATATTACATATTATAATTACTGTAGTAAAGCCACAAGTTCATTACAGATATTTTAAACAAGCTAGCTTTTGAAAACAGAAACCTTACAAATACAGTATCCTAAAAACTAAGCCCATTTCCAGTTCAGTAACGCATAATGGCATTCCTAGGTATCGCGCATATGAGGAAGAGTTTCTCATCTTACTGCAGTGGTGTAGTAAATGTGAAATCTATTGTCAGTCCAGCGACAGCTACTTCCAGCGCAGCGACAAACCAATAAATAATTACTAATCATTGGTTTGTCGCTGTGCTGGAAGTGAAAAATTATGAAAAAATGAAATAAAAATAAATGAAATAAATATGTGTATATATATTTATTGTGAGTTTCGCTGATATACAACTGTTTGGAATAAAAAAATTTCAAACAATAATAAAGTAGTCATTTTTTAATAATAATTTCCAGTTAAGCCAATTAATTCTCACAAAATGTTTTCGTTGTCTTTTGCCGAGCCAGTTTATCCGTAACAGCCTCAGGTTGCAATTCAACCATGACTGGGTCAAGAAGGCACAAACGGTGCTATAAAAAAATGAAATAAAATAAAGAAAACGCTTCCTTTCGATTTTCCGTGACTTTATATACTAGCTTATCGCCGAAATGCCGATAATCATTGTGGATTGAAGTGTGTATGTGCCACTCTACAGTTTATAGTCATTGTCAGTTTAACAACTGGCTGACAAAATGCTTGAAAGTTTAAGAATGGACTCAGTCGAGTGAACTGGCTCCAGCACCACACCACTGAACTTAACACAAGCTTCGAAGATGTAAGTACATTACACCTCATCTGGAATCCGGTTTACAAAAAAAAAAATAAACTATTACAACTATAGTATTTTAAACGCATAAAAGAATAAACAACAGTTTAGTGAAATGAAAATTTTGTTTAAAGAAAAATAAACATGACTAATGTACATATACTGGTTTCCATAAATTAAAAAAAAAAAAAAAAAACCCTCCATAACTCAAAAACAGTATGTAGGAGATGTGAAAGAAACACCAAGGTCTATGCGTCCACCAAACGAAATGCCTCCCTAAACCATCACACTGCCCCTCTCCCAAACACAGGTGTCGTTTTCACGGATATTAGAGAGATAAGAACTTGTTCCTGGTATCGCTTTATAGAGCAAATTGGGACTAGTCTGTAAACAATACCCACCAATTGGTCTTGGTACAGTTGATGTGGAGTCTATCCCATTTCAAAACGTTCTCTCCTGTGGCATGGGAGAGGAACCCGAAGACTACCTACCGGCTGCTTAGCATACAGACCACCACCATAAACCTTGTTCCTGTAGCGGACGTGAGGTCAGATCGTAACTGATTCGGGCAAACACACCTTTTTCAGCGAGCAGATAATAGGATATATTGGTCACCCACTTCGGGTGTAGCTCGTTACCGTTGTTCGTATTTACGTATTTTCGGAATGCTATTCATGACTGTTGGAATCGGCATCACAGTCTGTGAACCACGGAACGACTCACATGAAACCATCCGGCTACCTCTGCTAACTTTGGCCAGCCTCTAGTCTTACGATGGTTCTTCCACCTGAATTCATCTGTTAAATCATGTCTTGCAGCCGTATCCAAGAATTTTGCGATCACGAAATGTCTTGTTTTCACTCCAGACACTTTTATGCCGTGGCTTATTTGTATATATACCCTGATGGCGCAATTATTTGCATACAATAACTAAACTCAACATCACCTTTTACATAATGTACGTGCCTTTCATATGTATTTACCTTCCTCGACCCCTGAGTTATAGCGATTTTTCTCTGTTCCTTAATTTATGTAAATCAGTGTATGCACATATTTGTGTAATATAAATAGAACGTGTGTAAAAACTATGAAGAAATAATTGTTATTGTACAATTTGTTGTTGTTGTATTTTCCCATCAACTTTATTGTTGGTGGGGTAGCAATATGCTATTATATACTAGGGAAATGAGTATGAAGCAAGGGCTCGTTGTCTTCCTTGCCTACTGTAAATATTTATGACTGTAGCCGTGTGTGTTCACGGGACCGGTTTGCCTGTTTTAAGGGATGAAAAACCCGAGTTACCGGGGAAAAAATCATCCACCACCGTATGAGACCGGTTAACTCACCTTTCTTCAGTGGCGGCCGGTGAAAATTTTAAGTGGGGGTGCTGCATATACAAAATAAAATAAAATACTTTTTTTCCTAATCAGTAACCAATTTATTAATAAATAAATTTACATATTAAAAATTTCTTTATTAAAAATATTTCACCCTCACCACGAATAAACACCAATAATAAAAGTTTCGTATCTCACAGAAGTAACGAGCCCAAGCATACGATACACTTCCCAAAGAGCAGTGTCGGATTCACTAGTTACGTGCAATGAGAAGCGCAAACGAATATCGGCGAGTCTGGCTGCAATTGGTTGTCTGTGATAATATGGACACTGCGTTAGATCGCAGTGTATTTGTTTCGTAATCTAAAGCGTTAATCGAACAATTCCAATTATTAATTATTCAATCACTGTCGAAACATAAGCTGTAACCTTTAACATGTTGTATTGTATTACATTTATATAATGTTGTAAGCATTGTTATTATTTATAAAACACAAACAAAATTTTAAATTTTCATTTTTTCCGGGGGGGTGCTGCAGTCGCAGTGCTTATGTACGGGCCGCCACTGCCTTTATTCGAAAGAGACCAGATAAAGGTTCCTCACGTTTTAGATGGGAATCGAACCCAGGTCTTTCCGACCAAAGTGTTTGTCTATACTGACTGAGCTACGGAAGCTCCAATTATGTTAAAATGTAATTTTATTCATCTGTAACTGTAAATCACTAATTACTGTTATTATTATTAATCTCTCTCTCTCTCTCTTTATATATATACTCATTATTATTTACAAAATGGATTCATTACTCATCACACGTAGAGGGGAGAAGAAGAATACTCATCACTGAAATTTTTACGTTCTTGTTTATCTTCTTTTTTGTATACATGTAATTTTGAGAATAAATTTAAAAAAAATATTTAAAAATTACTACTATTAAATAGGTTTAAATAGGTAGCCTCATGGAGTCGAAAGACTCTATGAGGCTACATATAAACATCACTCATAATATTTGTATGGGTTGAGCCTCCCACGATAATCAGCATACCTATCATTACCCTCATAATGCATCAAAAATCTCACGGGATGCACGGAAGTAACCATTATTCATATAATACTTAATCATACCTCTCCTTAACTGATTCGCTGACGAACTATTGGCAGCTACCTCAGACAACTCGTTCCATCCTCGTAAGAAAAAATCTAAATCACATATTGCTAACTTCAACTGTACTCAACTTTCACGGATGACCTAATGTTCTTTCCCCTGCCATATACCGAAAAAAATTTTCCCATCGCCATTCTATAAAATTCTTTGAGCAGGTTTTATTTTTCTATCTTATCTCCTTTCTACCAACTTTTGTAAATAGAAACTCAAAAATCTCCAGTTTCTCATACGGAACATTCCACAGTCCCAGAACCATTATTGTTACCTGAGAGTGCCTCTGAATCCTCACAACTGTCTGATCTCCAAGAAACCCAGGTGACATAATCGTATGTTACGTGGCAGAAATTTTTGAAAGAGTTAACACTTTTAATCTCTCTCTCTCTCTCTCTCCCCCTCTACAAATGAAAGATGAAAGGTGACGTGTTAATTGTATGTAAGTGTAAATGCTTTTCGGGAAAATAATAAACAAAAAGTACTCTGGAGAGAACAATTTGAAAACGGATGTTTAGAAATGTTTGAATCGTAATTTGATTTTGTGTCTGAAAACAACATTAGCGTGTTACCTATAAAACCTATTATACTTGTACACTTGAAAATTTAGAGAATGCTTTTTCTAATTAATTTGGAACTAGTCAGATGAAGAATATCAATGGCTTTTGAATCCATTTAATGTTTATGCAAAAATTAAACACCATCCTATGACGGCTCACGAACAGTTAATTGATATTAGGCAGGATGGAAACCTGCGAACTGAATTTCAGCTGATCTCCTTACATAATTGGTGGATAAAAATGAAAAATGCAGGTGGTTCCCAACTACGAGTTAATTCGTTCCGAGAGCGCGCTCGTAAAGCTGGAATTTGTTTCTCAACAGTGAAATTTGACCCTAGTAATGTTAAATGAAGGTGAAAAAAACAACAACAACAACAACTACAGTTTATGCTTAAACAGTGCCTTATTTATCCAAAGAAATGAACACGCTTTTTTTTTTTTCAGAAAAATTCAAAGTATGAAAACAGTGTTTAAAATCAAGTAAATTATGAGGGGGGGGTTTCAAGATTGTCTCTTTTCTTTATAAATTTCACGATAGCATACATAAGCATTTTTTAAATCTCTAGCAACATTATTAGCGCGCTTGAAATGTTGCTGTTTCAGCTGTTAAGTCTTCATTTTGTCATTTCAAGGAGGTCTTTATTTCTGAGCTCTCAGTTGTATGCTTGAAGCAGATCTTTGGCGTCAGTTGTAGAAACCTCATGATGCAATTGGTTAAAAATATTAACGAGTGCTTCGACTTCATTTCGTGCAATCTCTGCTGGCTCTTGAAATCCTTCAAAATTATCTATAAACTGAAGATATTGTACTCAATTTACTATATTCTAATACTACAGTGAACTTCCGTAGCTCAGTCTGTATAGATGAAGCCCTGTGGTCAGAAAGACTTGGGTTCGATTCCTGTCAGTGACGTGAGGAACCTTTATCTGGTCTCTTTCGACGAAAGGTGAGTTAGCTGGTCTCCTACGGAGGTAGGAAACAAATAAGTACGTACATATTTGTACTTCCCATTGTAGACTAAAGTCTGCATCTCTTAAACAAGAATTTTTGTTACATTTGAAGCGCTTGGAATGGAGTCCTTGCAAATAGTTCGATTGAAAAGTTGAAAAATTTAGATGGTCCTGCAATTTCATTTAAGAATCCAAATTAGAAATTTCAACAAGATCTCACTAGTCATCTTCCTAGAATAACTTAAAAAGTGCCCCACTGTCCCATGGACAGTGGGGCACTTTTTATTGTTCCTTTTTTATTGTTCCATTTTTATTGTTACGTCACTGACAGGAATCGAACCCAAGTCTTTCTGACCACAGGGCTTCATCTATACAGACTGAGCTACGGAAGTTCACTGTAGTATTAGAATATAGTAAATTGTTCCTCTCGCATTTTTCAGAAATCATACAAATATGGAATCCACTGGTTTCTAATTGGAATGTGATTTTTTAATTATATTCTCACAGATTATTAATATATTTTATCATCGTTGATATTCGTATGAAAATATAAAAAAGGAGTTCTGTTAAAGTGTTTTAGCTAAGCTAAAACTTCGATAAAGTAAATTCTGTTATTAAGAATATATGAATGTAATGCACGGATTTCTAATATTTGATTATTCAGGTAAGAGAAATCAAAAACATATTTGGCGGCAAACCCAAGTGCTGTCACTGATTTTGAACAGATACTCCACCACTGTTTGGTTTGTTTTGAATTACGTCCGAAGAACCTAAGGCCGTGAGACAAGTGCATTTTGTCTGTTAACTGCGTGTGTTTCCTTCTTTTTCCAAAGGACAAACTTCTAATCCAAACAGAAAAGAAGTTTGTCCTTCTTTTCTGTTTGCAGAATGAAAAACCTTGCCGCCACGTATTTGACCGGCTAACTCACCTTTAGTTGAAAAGCCCTTATAAATTAGTTAAAGGCGTTTAGACGGGATTCGAACATGAGATCTTTACAGACAAAATGCATCGTCATTACCGACTGAGCTACGGAAGTTCCCTCTTCGCTGCTTCTGATTAGAAAAGAAGGCATTATCGTTTGAAGTTTGTAATATAACACAGTTTTGGGCAAAAGTAATGTCCAGCTCTCCAATGAAAACGATGAAAATTTTATCAACTTTTCCAGCTCTCTTGTATTTCGGTGAAGTAAGAATTAAAGCCAAGAAATCACTGAGTTTGCTCTATTTTACATTTCTCATTTACATCCTAATTCCTAAAAGAGGAACATTAGCGAGTAAGAAAAGAACCACCAGCACTGGTTATCTTCAATTTTTACACTTTTGGAAAATTATTTCATATAACATTTCTATAGTTGGACGGTAAGTATCTCGCTTATGCATAAGCGAGATACTTATTTATTTATGCATAAATGAATCTTTTATGTACAGTTTCTGTAAAATCGGTCTACCAATTTGTGGTATATTAACGATAAAAGAAATAATTGAAAAAGGATTAAATTTTTTAAAACTCTGTTGAAGAAATTAATCAAGTATGCGAACCTAGTTGGCCGAGTGGATAGCGTGTCCCCTCTCCAACCAGAAGGCTACGTATTCGAATCTCTCCCTGGCCGTGGATGTTGGTCTTTATAGTTGGTCATGCTGTCTTTATAGGGGAGGTGAAAATTCATCGCTCGGTGTAAACCATCACCCCGCTTATTGGAAGCCTGAGTGCATTTTTTTATTTTTTATTATATTTTTTTAAAGTTCTATGTTTGGTCTTTTAGAGCAGGATTTCCATTGTGTAAAAATAATACAAAAACATGTAAAATTAATAAATTAAAAAAGATCCTTAGTCCACTCAAGGTGCTAATGTTCTATAGGACAACCTTTTGTGGGTGAATGTCGCATTAAAAAAAAAAAAAGAAAAAATATATCCGTGTATTAATGCCATTAAACTTCCTGGGTAGAGAATTTAAATACTTTATTGGTCTGTAGTTTTAGGTCGGATTGAATTTCTAGGATTACGACAATCATCAATAGGCTATAGGCCAATATATTATTGTTGTTAATTCTGTGTATGTATATGTATTTGTGTGTGTTCTTCGGCCGGTTTACCTGTTTTGCGGGACGAAAAACCCGAGTTTCCGTTGCTGATCTCTGCTGTCTTCGTATGAGATTGGCTAATTTACGATCAGTTGAAAAGATCTCATATAAAAGTCCCTGACATGTCCTAAACATGTTCAAACCCAGGTCTTTCTAGCTGACGGGAAAATGTTTCTAAATTTACGCAGTTGCAAGGACGTTATATGTATGAGACGTACGAAACCGAGATAAAGCATTCCTGATTCTTTTACAGCATGTAAACGCTCAGGTTTACATCGTCTCACTAACCACACAAAGTCGTCCACCATGTTTCCTGTTACTGAGCGCGTTAAAGCGAGGATTAAAAACTATACGTGCATAAATCTATCATATACGAGAGAGATAAACCAAGGGGTCCGACAGGGATGTCCCCTCTCAGCAACTCTTTTTAATATCTACTTAAATGAATTAATAATAAAATGGAATAAAAATTTACATCAAGGAATTAAACTTTCTCCCACAGTGAACTTAAACACTCTCCTTTTTGCCGACGACCAAATAATAATAATTACAAATTCTGAAGATAACTTACAGAAAGCTATTTTAGATCTAAATGAGATAGCCAAAGATTATGGTATGATAATACCATAATCTTTGGTATTATCATACATGGCCTTTAAAGGACAAGATCCAGTAAGAACTAAAATAGTAACAGATAACAAGATCTTAGAACAGATGAATTCATTTAACTACCTAGGATGTATGATCACATATGAAAATGATATAAACGTAAAAATTGCAAAATATTTAAAAATAGCAGGTGTAATTAACTCTATATTTAAGCCAAACCTAGTTCAAAAACAAACCAGACTAAAAGTATACAATACATTAGCCCTACCAGTCTTAATGTATGGAAGCGAAATCTGGACAATAAAACAAAAAGACAAACAAAGATTAATAACAGCAGAAATGAAGTTTATGAGAAAAATTGCAAAGTATACTCTATTTGTTCACAAAAGAAATGAAGAAATTATGAAAGAATTAAACCAAGAACCAGTAATAGAAAAAATTAAAAAATATAAACATAAATGGATGGAACACGTTCAAAGAATGAAAACAGAAAGATTACCAAAACAAGCCTTAAAGTACAAGCCATCAGGAAAAAGAAAACCAGGACGTCCTCTTAAACGATTCAACGATGACTTCTAAGGCCGGAACAGGCCATGCCAGGCCTAACTCCTTGATACGCATGATGATGACGTGCATAAATCATGAAATGTCTAGAGTTTAATCATAGAAAGAATTTCCCATCTTATATATATTCCCGTCTTCCCTTTTCATGTTAGGTGGCCTATCACGGCCAAGTAGATCCGGCTTCTTAGAAATCTGCTTACCGCTAATGATAATACTGTTAGTTCTGTCTACATTGTCTGCTATGTAAATAATGTGTGTGTGTTCTTTCAGCTGATTTGTCAGTTTTTGCGGGATGAAAAAAATCCGAATTTCCGGAAACCTGTGTATAAGATCGAGTAATCACTGGAAAAACCCTCATAACGATTCTTCCCGTCCTAGAGGGATTCGAACTGAGGTCTTTTTACCTGAAGGACATTGTCGATGCCGACTGAACTGTGGAGGCTCCTATTATATAATATTGATATTATCAAAATGTGTTACCGTATTTACTCGAATATATACTCGTAAGTCGCCCTCGCGTAATTACGAGTATTCGTAAAGTAAAATCTCGCAGCCCGGATTTTACTTTAACGAATTAAACAAATTTTTCCGATTGGTTTTGAGGAGAGCATAGAAATATATATTTCATTAGCTGCGGGACTGACTCGTGCGTGAGGAATCGTTTGCGCATGAATTTCAGTTAATTTTGCTAAGCATGGGTCGAACGGGTGGCATATAGGAAGCTAAGAAGTTTCGTATGATGTCTGTACACAAAGAAGGCCAAACTCAACAGTTTATAGCTAAGGAATCGAAATGTTTTCAATCAAGCGTGAGTAGAGTATTGAGACAGTATTCTAATAACCGGCGTTTTCAAAATAATCGCTGCAATATCGGTCGAAAGGTAATAACTACATCAAGAGATGAGAGGAGATTGAAGAATATCGTGAAGAAAAAGCGCTTCCGAAGTGTAAGGTATTTTCACACGAGATGGAAAGAACTAAGTGTGTGTGTGTCTAAATCTTATGACGTTGAGATGACTTCACAAATTAGGTTTTAAATCATGTGTGCCAAAGACGAAGCTTATGGCTTCTATGCAAAAGGCAGCTATAGTGCGATGGTGTAAGCAAAGACTGTTGTGGGGTCAAGAGGACTGGAAAAAAGTACTCTTTAGCTTTGAAAGTATATTTTGAGTGTCCCATGGTCATCAATGGATACCTGTTTGGCGTCTTAAGCATTTAATAAAGAATGTATGAAATGTACGATGAAATTTGCAACCTCTGTCACGGTATAGGCTTGTATGACAGCAGAGGATTCAGGTAGGCTGTGTATTGCGTACGAAAATGTCAGTTACAAAGTGTACCAAGAAATTCTTGAGCACTTTATGTTACCGGCATCGGAAAATTTATGTAATGGTGATTTCCTTTTTCAGCAAGATTCAGCTTGTCACACTTCCAAGATCACTACTAGATGACTCAAAGAAAGGCAAATCAGTGTAATTCCTCGACCGGAACACTCATCAGATTTAAACCCCATTGAGAATTTGTGGGGAATTATGAAGAAACGTCTTCAAGAAGTTGCCCCAAGATACTGTGACCGTTAGTAAATAATATACCCCACCGTTTACGAACGATCATTTTTAAAAGCTAAGGGAGATAACTGTCAAATTTTAGGGAAAGACAACGTATACTGTTATATTAATTAAAAAAAACTTTAATTAATACTTCGTATATTTCGGTAATGTTACTAGAGATGCAACAAATTACTAATTATCATGTTATTTCCCTTTGACTGTAATTTTTGTTTTTTATTTATTTTGTTGTGCATTAATGTTTGATGTTATGCAGAAGAGGAAAGTCTGGTTTATTAATGCTGCCCATCTCACTTTATTTACTTTATCATAGCCGTTCTGTTTTTGTCATATTTTAGACTATAAATGATTGCAATGATAGCTTTTCGTCAACTCAGTTCATTATCTACTTTCATACCTACCGAACCAATTTGTCTTTTCCTTACATAACATCTAACACACCAGTGATCACTGGTGTAGTACAAGTTTTGCATTACGTGTGTGTGGATTTAGTTGTTAAACAATCGGTTGCATTATTTAAAGATATAAACTCAGCTTCCAACATTATTGTAGGCTTGCATCGTTCACACCATGATAAATAATTGTGCCTGCTCTCTTCCTTTGTAATGGATATTAACTTTTAGATATAAATATTAGAGCCTCCGTAGCTCAGTCGGTATAAACGAAGTCTTTTGGTCGATTCCCATCCATGACGCGAGGAACCTTTTAACAGGTCTTTTCGACTAAAGGTGAGTTACCCGGTCCATACGGAGTGAAGGTTCCCCCCGCCCCGGAAACTCGGGTTTTTCATCCCTCAAAGCAGGCAAACCGGCTCCGTGAACACGCACGTCTACAGTCATAAATACTTAGGGTAAGGAAGGCAACGAGAAACTAACTTGTTTCATAATCATTCCATGGTAAAATAGCATATGGCTATCCAACCAACCATACGGTTGATAGCAAAAACAACATTTAGATATTAGTAAAAATTGGGTTAAAATCAACAGTAGTGCATCCCTTCAAGGGGGAGGGGGTCAAAAAAGTCGACATTTGATGTGAAGAGAAACCTAAAAGAGAAAGGACTGTTCATGACAATATGATGCATGTGTCTTTGGATTCGTCGCATGAATGTACATGAAAAGTCCCATCGTCTGGACATACCACATAATTGGTTTGTGTATATTCTTACGAAAGAAAGCAGTTCTGTCAAACAATTTTGATTTGGTTTGACTCATTATATTAATATTTCATTTTCTGGAATATAATTCTTAGGACGCCCTTGATCTACTAATAGCTGAAATTAAATTAAACATTTAAATAGGAGTTAATGTATAATATTTTAAAATTGAATCAACTGTTTACGATAACCATGAAGTAATAACTGTTTACGATAACCATGAAGTAATAAGTTATAACCCTTGTTTTTGAGTATGTGATGCGAATCATCCTGTCATTATAATGTAATTTTTGCAGACTTTTCCTATATAAAGCTATTAAATATTGTTATAAATTGCAAAATATGTGAATACGTGAACAACACCCTGCAGTAAAACTATTTATGCTTATATATGCTGTATATTAAGAAATGCAGAATATGGCTGATCATGTTATATCGAAAAAATTGTCACACATTTTTATCGAATTTTATCATAAATAAGTTAAGAAAGAGTTTTTATTTTCACTGTCATAATAAAGTAAAATTGTAATGAATCACCAAATTGCATACTGTCCTTTATTCACAATACTCTATTATAATTTTTCCCATGGTTCCATTCGCCGTCAGCTCTGATGCAGTAGTTTTTCCTGGATTTATTTATTTACCCCCCCCCCCCCCTGTACGAAACGTAAAGTAGGAGTTCATGCCACTAAGAGCAGTTAATTCAGGCAAACAGGTAATGCTACTTACTAATGAAAAATGTTTTGATGTTTACTAATATTGGAATTCGAATGCCAATCATATACTTAAAAATTCAGCTTATCGTGAAATTCACACTGAAGCTTCTCTCACTGTACACTCTGTAACTTCCCGCTAGAGTTACTTCTTGCAGTTGTGATCCGATAAATATCGACGTAGCACATTGCACATGCGCAGCTGTGGTTTAAGGCTTATATTTTTCTAAAAGTAACTAGTAAGGTTAATGCTGTGGCGATTTCACAATTTAAATTAATTACCTTGTTTGGGTAATAAAAGCAAAATTATTTAACACTTTTATTGTAAAAAAAAAAAGTTTCTCGAATTTATGTCAGTAGCAGATTGATTATCTTAATATTATTGCTTGCAATTCTTTCAATTTTTCGAATTTTTAGCGCCTCTCGCTCCATTTTGACTTCAGTGTTGGTTATAGATTAAAAAAAAGTTATGCTTATTTACAAAATATCATAAAGATGGAAGCCAGTTTTCCCCTACCCCTTCGAACTTAACAAACATCATCAATTAATATCTTTAACTATCGGTGCCCTGGTTGGTTTAAAAATTTTACAGCTGAAGTGACTGAAGCTTAAGAGCATGTATATGTTACATCTGTTATTTGCGTTGCAATATCCAGTCCTGTTTGCCTGTTTTTCGAGAGGAAGCACCCTGTGTTCACTCTGTAAGAATTTCTACTTTCACTTAAAGAAAAGTTCCCTTATGCAATGGAATTACCATACATTCTTTCCATTCCTGCGGAATCTCACTGTTCTGAGACTCATATTAAAAATTAGCCTGGTCAAAGGAATAGTCAGTTAAGCTGAACACTCTTTTAACACACGTGCTGATATCCCATCAGTCCCTATTGCTGAATTCTTATTCAATTTGTGCAACAGCTCTAATACCTCGTCCTCATACATCTGAATTTCATCATCCAGTGAAGAGGTAGCAGTGAGCTAAATGTCGCGTACACCAGGTTGATAGCTTTTAACAAAATGGGCACTCATTAGTTGAACAATCTCTTCTGCATCTGTAACCCTCACGCCATTTGCATTTAGAATAGTTATTCTTTCATATTCATTCTTTCTTTTACTTGCAGTATATTGATAAGATTCTTGTGGGTTGTCTTTAGCACACACAGAGCCAGTTTCTTTTCTTACTCAGACTTTGTTTTCCGTACAACAATTGCGACTGTTCTAGCCTGCTGCTTATAATTTTCATAACTGACGTCATCCTTATGCACACGGTATTCCTTTTCCCATTTCTCACATAATTCTTTTCTTAAGAATCTGTTGCTTAATATTACGCATCCATCTGACTCTTAACCTATTTATTCGAACTCTCCGGCACACTCTGATATTGCGTTATTTAAGTATTGTTTAAATGCTTCCCATACATTGTCGATATTCTTCCCATCCATCAAACGATCCCATTCCACTGAACTCAGTATACTCCTCAGTTGGTCATAATTTCCTGCTTTGTAGCTCCAGCATGTAACCTTTTCTGAATGGAATATTCATAAACTTAGTCACTTCCCAAGTGAAGTACTACGTGATTACTGTCTCCAATCGGAGGCAGAATAGTTACATCTTTAACTAAAACGCCCTTTGACACTATAATGAAATCTAACACTCTTTGACTTCGAGTTCTTTCTGTCACATGCTGCTTGAGGAAGTTGTCCCGCAACAGTTCAATAAATGCATTTTCATTCTTCTCATGAGATTCTACTGCTACCAATCAATATTTGGATAATTAAAGTCTCCAATTATGATTACTCTTTTCGCGCTCATCGTTTCTATTTGGTGATGCATTTCTTCATCACTAAAAATCGATCCACCAGGTCTGTAACAACACCCCACTATGTAATTGATCTTGTTAGATTCCACCTCACACCAGATGGCTTCAAACTCACTGCCACATGAAATACTGTTAGTAGTAGTACTACAGTCATAGGTCTCGACTCTAACTGGATTCAAGTCATCCGATATCATTAGCAGCACGGCCCCTCCTCTCCTATCCTCTCTATCCTTCCTAAAAATAGTGTACCCTTTACACTCGATACCAGTTAGTATGTCGGATTCTGATAGCCAGGTCTCACTAATGCCTACAATCTGAGGTCCCAACATATTGACCAAAGCAACAAACTCTACCCTTTCATGGTAGAGTTTGTTGCCATACTGAATTTATGGCTAGTTATGACCATAAGTTGAGTATGAGAGAGAGAGAGGACATGAAAGGGTTGTTAAAAGAGGCGAGAATGAATAGACAGAGAGAGAGAGAAAGTGAAAATCGTCAGTATTTTACCTCAATATGATAAAAATGAATTAAGAAGAAGGAATATGATGGCAAACGATTCGATGAGTAGGCTGTGTGGAAGGCATGGATGCGAGTTTTTAGATGTGTGGAGTGAGTCTGAGTGAAGATTGGATTTGAGTGAAGACGGCCTACACCTGAATTGAATGCGTTTGGTGTCAGGAGTCTGGAAAAACTAATAACTGGTATGAGACCTAACACAGATAGTCAGGGAAGCTAAATTATAAAGGGAGGAATGGTGAGAATGTGAGTGTCAGAGCGACAATGTTATATAACTGTGTTAATGACGGGAATGGGCTTTGTCATGGAAATGTTGACGAGGAGAGAACGATTTCGACTTTGTTTTCGTCCAGTTAGGACCCAACAAACGTGTGCAAAGATGTCTACATGTATCACTAGAGAAGAATAGAGATCCGCAAGTTGTCCAACTGTGTCATGCAGACTGCAGACAAGAGTATACAAAAGAACATGCAGGTAGATTATTAAGTCATTATCTACTACAATTACGATCTCATTTACTTTTCTTTTCTGTTTTTGAATTATTTCCATTATATTCTTAATTTTCGCTTCGGTAAAACTCGAAGATATAACTAGCTCATCAATAGTATGTTTTATTATAGAATCACCATACCAAATACCATAACTTATTTCTTTTTTCTAACAACGTCACTTACCTGATTTCCGTTACTTCCTGACTTACCTTTTCCCTGCTTTGTTGTTTCTTATTTTGCTTGCACAATAATGTTATTTTTCTATAAATTACTGCACTCCTTGTTGCAGTCTATTATTAATCGTAACCTACTCCGAATTACCAAATTTTGCCTTCACCCAACTTTTACATTTAACTTACATATTCTTAATCATAAGTATTTATTTTTCCTATCTTATCCCAACTTTCCCAGATTTTTTTCCCATTGAACCCAATCAATGCCCCCCCCCCCAAAAAAAAAGTGCGTTTTCAAAATTCCCAGTATCTTCCATCATTTCCATTACTGTAAAAATTAACATTTAATCTCTCTTTTCTAAAACCAAACTGCTTTGCTCTTAGATCTCCGTTTTATCCATTGTTTTTGTTATCGTTATCCTTTAAGAAAGCTTTGTAAAGTAACACAATAATGTTATTTCTCCATAATTAGTACACTCCTCTCTTGAGCCTCCTTTATATACTGGAACAATAGTTCGCTTAGTTCAACCAACTAGCAATCACTTTCTTTCTCCACATAACTCTAAAATCCTGATCCTTCAACAGAAAATTCATCTTTCCGGGGAGGGGAGGGGGGGGGGTTCCATTCTTCATCTTAATGCTTCTTCCATCTTTACTAGACCTATTTCTCTATAATCTCTCTCTCATCTCTTTATTCATTTCACTTTATTTCACTATTACTTTTATCTTTATTTCATAGTTCTCTAAAATAATGTTGCCATCATCCAGTCTCTCTCTCTCTTCCAGTAGTCACAAGTTTTTTCATCTCCATTTATTTAAATCCATGTTCCTCATTGCTTTTTCTGTTTTTCTTTACCTTGTATAACATTTTCTTATATCCATTAATATCTTCCTCCAAGTTATGTACGAATTCGATCCACACATGAGTTCCAGCTTTTTATCTTTTCTCTTTAATTATTATTATCATTACTTTTTTGCATGGCTTTTATCATTATAAACATTATCATTTGATCTAATCTTTGTGAATTTCCGAAAAACTTTGTTTTCCCTTAGCTGCTTCACTCTCTCTCTCTCTCTCTCACACACACACACAAAATCAAATTGTTCTGTTTCGTTTTCTGCTTCCACCCCTGTTCTTCTTCAAACCTTACTCCTGTTCCTACCATTACATCTCAAAATTTCTCCCGTTCTTCATGTCTATTATCTGTATTTAACTTATGGGCCTTGGACCTGATCTGAGACTCCAGTTTTTGCGTAACCCAAGTCCGTTCCAATATCCACGATTTCAGCTCTCTCTTTTTTTTCTTTTTCTTACAACATTTATATTCACATCACATCTTAAAGTGAGAGATGGCAATACGCTGATGTACGTGATTTTCCTACTCCATTCTTTATAAAGGATGAAATAATCTGTTTATTAATTTTTCCTCACCATCCCAACGATACCATGTGATTTTGTGGCTTTGTCATTTTTCAAACCAGTTGTTTCGAATTTTGAAGTCATATCTCATGCAAAATTCTAATAACCCTTCCACTCTAATTTCTTTGGCCAAACCAAAAGGTCTATTTTTATCCTGTCTTCCCCAACCTGCGCATTAGATAATTTACCCTCTTAAGTTGGATAATTCTACCCAGCTGCTTCTCAGATAACGGCTTTTCATTCATATCTGAGCCTTGTAGTTCGTATACCTGGGTAAATGAGATTTGTTTTCCATTACATTCAAATACAAATTTCATTATCCTACTACTAAATCCGTCACTTTATAAGTCTGTCATTTGCTTCTTTACTGATGATAAACCAACCATGTTTTGATTAGTCTCATTACCAAAACAAAACATAATTTCCTTTTAACTTTCACTTTTCTTTCTTTCTTTCTTTTTTCCTTTTTTTTTTTTTCCCCCACTCAAATTCAAGACTTTTATTCATTTTTCTATCGTAACATCCATTCGTGATCGTTTCTATTGCTGCTGTTCACTTGAGTCGGCAAAAAACTATGTCGATTCCTATTTTGATTCCTTTGTTTCTCTTTAGTTGCAAATAGATCCACTGCCGGCTTGCTGGTCCTGTCGCAGTTTCAACAGAACTCCGTAATCCAGAATTTCAGAGTTCGTAATGAATTTTACACCATTAGAGCTATATTTTGCGCTTTTTTTTTTAACATAGATGTATGTTAATAATTAAGGGGATACAAATCCCTTGTTGTTCAACTGCCAGTAAGCAAAACTCTAAGATCAAGAATTACGAATCTATGAGTTTCATATATACCGAAAAACTATCGGCGAATCCAAGTGTAATGACCACTTGGTAGTACAGCACGTATTATTAGATGTATGTTACTATACAGTGTTAGCAGAAGAGAAGAGTGCCTTCCCCCCCTCTCTGTTGGTTACATTCACCATTGAACTATTCTCTAGGATATTTCAGCCTGTTAACATCAATAATTCAAATCCGATAGAAATTAGTAATGTTCACTTCAGCGTATTTTGTGTTTGCGAAACACACAATGATAATTAATAATTTTGTTTAGTGGCACGCACACACACAGATTTCCTGGGCTCGAGGTTTCCAAATCATGATGTTTCTTATTCTCAGAGATAAAACGTGTTCACATGTATGTCTGTAATTAAATGGTACGTTAATTTTATGATGTTAGTGTAGTTAAAGAAAGAGCCAATAAAGGCTTCAATTTGGCATTGCAAATATATTGAAATAGAGGATGTTATTGGTGCTGTAATAGAAGTACAGGATATTATATCATTATATCATAGCCAAGTAAACCGAATTGACACACAAAAGTTTCAAAATTTTGAAATGATCCAATCCGTATTATCAAACTTAAGATTCTTAGCGAGGATAGAGTCTGTTATTGTCGTGATCGGCTCCTGATCTAGTTTGACGTATATGAACCTTAATTAGTGTATGTGGGGAGGGAGACAAGATAAAGTGTTGTCTGATTGCTGTTTTGGCAAGATTCTCATATAGGGAGAGGTGGGGGGAAGATAGCGTAAGTCAAAAAATTCGTAGTCGAACGCCTGGAGTTTCGTGTTTGCGCGATTGCTCATGTTATGAGAAATATACGAAGGGAATAATATTGCACTTATTTTTGTTTCTTTTTCTGCCGCCACAGTTAAAAGGTCAAAAGCTCAAACAAATATGAGTATTTGTAAATTTGTAAGATTCATCTTGGACTGCGTAACGCACTAGATGAGGTTTGAGTTTTTTGGGATAATTAACATATGTCTTAATCGCGATATTCCTACATTACTCAATTTTTTGATGCTAATAAAATATGGTATTGACATTAACGGCAAAATTAAATTGAAAATATAAAAAAGCATGTTCCACCTTATTTAGTTCTTTTCGATGGGTCTGGAGTTCGTGGTTACGTTGCTGCAACATAAAATAACAAAACAGGAAGAAAGATATATGAAGATATATGAAGAGCCAAAGGCTTCAATTAGGCGACATATGACTTGTTTAAGTTTGCCTCAGCTTGTACTAACTTAAGGGTCAGTTGCTGCAGTATCCAGGTATTTGCTTACGCTTGGAATAGCCGAACTTTATATAGTTTCTACTATATTCGGCATGAAACTCTTTGAGTTTCTTATTCGGCTAAGAAACGATATGGATGTAATATCCCTTAACTTAAACAGGAAGAAAGATTTATTTCTGAGCATTGCCTCGTGCGCGTGCACACTTAGTTGCTTCGGGTGTAATTCATCATAAACTAACCAAATGAATGTATTATTTTATATCTCAACTCTTTACAACTAGTGTACTCCATGCTCAGTCATGGCCCTTCTTGAAGAACAGCATATTTGTATCTTTCGTGATATTATTTTCACACCTTTCCACTGGAAAACACTTACGCGAATTCCTGCAATATCTCCATGCTCCCCCCCCCTTTTTTTTTTTTTGCTCTCTTAACATTTCCACTGGTGATTTCAAATGTTAGCACAAAATGTTATATTCGCATGATGTGACCCACTCCCCTCGGTATCGATTGCGAGTTGTCAATAGAGAGAACCGACTCCATTAAAATTGTTCGATCAGGTTTCACGCCAAAAAAAAAGCTACAAGTTTAATTTTAATTTTATTTTCTTTCTCTTATTTTCTCTGATATCACGAATTCGACTAAATGAATTATTTGATTGGAATTATAAAATTGTTTTCTCTTAGCGAAATAAAATTTTCGCATGTTTATTTTTCCGACGTTTAATTAATTTTTTTTTGAAATCACCCTTGTGCAAGACCGAATTCTAAAAAATGGTATCAAAAGCTCGTGCATATTATTATTTTGTGTGAAATGCTCAGCTAATTTGATAAGCAAGTAAACTAATATCGTAATCTAGGAGCGATGTAATGTGGAAGCAGTGAATATATATATACGAGGGTATTCTGAAAAGTTCTCGGCCTAACAATGAAAAAACAAATTTTTAATTTCAAAATTATTTTTATTTTTCAATATAATCTCCCTTAAGACTAATACATTTATTCCAGCGATGCTCTAGCGCCATTATCCCGTCCCTGTAGTGGTTCTCAGTAAGATCTGCAAAATACTCCTCTACAGCTGCAATGACCTCTTGATTCGAAGAAAAACGCTGACCAGCGAGGAAGTGTTTTAGTTTTGGGAAGAGATAGAAGTCAGAGGGAGCCAAATCTGGGGAATAGGGTGGGTACTCCAACAATTCATAGTGCAGATCCCTTAATTTTCCCATTGCCAAAATACCTTTGAGGGTAGGTGCATTGTCCTGATGAAAGATGATTTTTTTTTTTCAGCAAACCAGGTCTTTTTTCGCGAATTTTTTCGTCTAGTCTGGTTAAAAGATCGGAATAATATCCCCTGGTTATTGTCTTACCCTTTTCAAGATAATTAATAAAATGCCTTTAGCATCCCAAAACACAGATGCCATGACCTTTCCTTCTGATGGAACCGACTTTGTCTTCTTTGGCGCTGAACGTTTTCTGTGAACAGAACGGTTTCTGTCCACTCTTTTAGCTGCTGTTTGGATTCTGGTGTGTAATGTGGTGAATCCAAGTCTCATACATAGTAATAAATCGACGCACAAAATCAGTTTTATTCTTGTTAAAACGCTCCAAGCCCTGTTCAGAGATTTTCTTGCGAGTGCGTTTTTGATCTGCTGTGAGCAAGCGCGGCACAAAGCTTTTTCATTTGCAATTTATGCAAAATATATCCTACACGTTTTTTTTTTTTTTTTTTTTTTTTTTTTTTGAAATGCCTATAGTCTCAGCAATTTCACGCACTTTGACTAGCCGGTCATCCAATACCATATCGTGCACTTGATCAATGATTTCTGGTGGTGTTACACTTTTTGGACGTCCACGTGGACCACGTTTAAACTCGGCCCATTTCTTAATTGTCGAAAACGAAGGAGAAGAGTGCTTATAAACTTTTATGAACTTCGAATGAATTTCTTTTGGCATTAAACCTTCTTTTACAAAGAATTTTATAATCGCACGATAATCAGTTTTATCCATTTCAAGGGATACAAACAACACTTTTGCTTCAGACAGCTGTATAAAACAAACTACTTGATAGAATGGCTTGCAATTTCACATGGATACCAATTTAGAAAAAAAAAATCTTGCTGATAGTGTTGCGATCTATGGTCGAGGCCGAGAACTTTTCAGACCGCCCTCGGATATATATATATATATATCGAGAGAGAGAGGAAGGGGAGGGTATTTCTCAGAAATATAACACCATAGACGTAGGACTGACTGAGTTTTCCCATTAAGATTGTTAAAGCTAGGTGGAATGACAATGAACTCCTCACACAGGGATCCAACTTTTGAGTACTCTGCTTCAACCACTACAGCATGTAATATTATCCTGGAATAGTCATATAAAAGTAGAAAGTTAATTCTTGATATGTTTCGTGTCAAATTTTGCGCTTCAGCAGTTAATAATGTGAAACGTATTCGTGAACATGGTCCCTTCTCCACTCCAATTAGATATCAATTAAGTGACTTGTCATGTGCACAAATACTCTCCTACCACTGGTTGTGATTTTTTTTTAAAAATTTGCTTAGATGATTTTTCATTTATTTACATTTCTGCGCATAAATTTGAAAGTCATTAATAGTTCATCTCTTGAGCAATAGATGGCGCCGAGAAATTTTGTCTGTCGCTTACTATTCGTGCAGTAAATTTTGTATTATTTAAGATGAACTTTTTTGCAGACCCCTCTAAGAGTACCTGTATAATTACTGTACTATCAGCTAAGACTGCTACGGTCAGTTTGTTTCTATACCAAGTGTGTGAGGTGACTTACGTAGACGTTACTATCGTGGGAGAATGTATGGTAAAGTTTTCTTAACTGGTATAACATCCACTGTTTTCGAAATTAACTTTTATACCTCTGTTATCTGTTAAACATGCTATTAGTTAGTAACAAAACATGAAGTATAAGAGGAAGAAAAATGTGTAAATTGGACAGTAATCATTCAGTTTACTGCGGACACAATGGACAGAGGATATTTTACATCTACAGAGTTTATACGCCCTGCAGAGAGGAAGGAAGGAATAGAGAAGAGATCCTATTAATCTCATTAGTAGGCTTTTACAGCCTTCAAGAGAGAGAGAGAGAGAGAGAGATATGCTTATTTTGAGAATAACGCATACCACTTAAAAATTAGCTCCTGCACAGAAGTCTGTGGTGCAGCCTTAATGTTCTGGTGACGCACTGAATCCCGTTCCTTCCTTTGGTGCGCTCATATCATTGGATAAGCTCTTTTTGTTTTGGAAACTATGTTTAGAGAAACAGCTTATTCTTTGAATCCAAAATGCAAATTCTGTCTTACGCTTCATTATGCTCATATTTTTCTGACATAATTTGATTGATGTTGGTGTAGTTAGATTTCCAACTTCTAGCAATTATGGACTGTCTTCCATTCGCACATGCATTGTCTTTTTTTTTTTTTTTTGCGAAATAATTCCGGTGTAATGCAGTTCCAATTTGCAACAGTTGCTGACACACTTTCTGCATGATTGGGACCAAGATATATATCCTTTGCTTGTGTGTATGGGTGACATGCACACGACAAAATCTATGTGAGAAATTCTGGTGGGATATTAAGTCCCTTCTGATGAACCGCCACTGCCAAATCGTCTTTCTTTATGCCTGTTGCAGTTATTTTACCCACAGTTCCGTGCACCTTAACGCTTATGCATTACTATTTCCTGGAAATGAAATCTGTCAAAGGCAAGTGGAGCAATGAGCAGTTAGTTCAGGTAAACCTTATTCTTCTTCAGAGAATATATTGTACTTTATATATATATATGTTTTAAAATTGTATCTGTGGTTCAGATTTGATATACTAATTGTTTTAATAATTCTTGGCCTTATAAATATCGCTATGCATTGCTGTACAGTTTCTACACTCACTGAAGCCACCACTAGGCGCATCGCTTGGAGATCGTGGTACTGAAAACCGTTAAGCTGGATTTTGCTCATGCGCAAATGCCAGCTTGATTACTTCTGAAACTAGTTGCCTCAGTGCGGTGCAATTGTCGCACAGAATTTAATTGACTTAAAAAATAATAATAAATAAATAATGCTGGTTTCGCAATAGTGATTGATGGCAAGGAACGAACCCAGTTTTGATATTTTACAGGTGATACCTAACAAGCTTATTGTCCCTTTCATAAGCAAACATTTCGAAATTGAAGATAAACTTCGTGTATTTTCTCAGAGAATTCAGTTTTGCTCAGTCGGATGCTTTGAGTTTGCAGTTCCATCAAACATTATTCTAGCATCATATAAATTTAACACTCCTTATAATTTTTAATTTTAAAAAGTAATTATAAAAATTGTTTTATTATAATGAACTTTAATTTTAAAATGATTTATGAAAATTCTTCACGTTTTTATATTTATGGAATAATTTTAATTACAAATTGAATTGTGAAATTTTAATTATTAAAGATTTGATAGAGGACGAAAAAATTAATTAAGATACTTTTTGTAGAGAATGTCATTTGAGCAAAGTTTGGAGACTTCTTGTGTAGTTACTGTTTTCCTTTTCCAACCAAGTGGATGCTGAGTGTCTGAATCCCTTCCCCCTTCCTCTGTTTACTATCTGGTGATAGAACCACCGTTTGTTCCGTAGTCTATTGGATAAGGCGATCATAGTATTGCTTAAGGTTCGAAGTACAGCATGTGTACGAAGAATATGGAATATACGTGAATGCATAAAAATCACATGCTGTTTACTTCTAACAGTGTTTATCTTAATTAAGGTTGTAAACCTATAGCACTGATGCAGTGGGTGGCCTAATGTTTTTCTCTTTATTTTTCTTTATTTTTTATATTTATCTACCCTATATATATATATATATATATATATATATATATATAAAATGATAAGCCTTTTCCTTTTTATGTCATGTTTGTATGTTACGTTTTTTGAAATTCAGGGGCTACCCTGAGTGTCGAGTGTTCAAAATTCGAGTCATCAGAATTCAAGGAGAACCGGTCTACCAGTCCTGAACACGGGGGGTTGGGCGCCGTAGGCGCCAGGGGGACGTATATATATATATATATATATATATATTTTTTTTTTTTTTTTTTTTGATATAATCTGAAAACCCTGTTCTAGATGCCGTGGTATTTAGACCATGAGTTTCTAGACCATGAAACTTTTTCAAACCATTTCAGACTTCCATGATGGAGCGGTGATCTCACACAGCACTGTGAAATTCATCTCCCACCCGAGGATATTCAAAAGCATCCTTTTGAATGTCAGCCAATATTCGAAAGTACTGCAAATATTGCAGTACATTCGAATTTTTTAATAATAACAATTACCGTAGCTCATTAGAAATTGCTTAATAATAGTAAAAAAACTGAAGTGACCCCTCCTCAAAAAAAAAAAAAAAAAAGGACATTGACTTATTCAGTACGAAATGTGGATTTTGAGTATATAAAATAAAATGTTTCATTATTTATCAAAAAAGTGTTGAAAATACCTCGTCGGTTTCCATTCTTATAAAAGGAAAGTTCTCATTATCGCATTTCATATTTGGATCAAATATTAACCCTAGACTGCTCACCCTTTTTTTTTTTTTTAGACATCATCACTGCTCATTTGGGGTATGCTATCACCCCACGACATTTCTTCTCCCCCTCGCTCCCCTCCACTATAGGTAATTGAAATTGTTATTGTGTTTAGATAGCCCAAGCTATTAACAGAGTTTACCTACTACGATATTTCTAAAGGAGAAAAAGGAAGGGAAAATAAAAAAATAAAATACAATATTATGCAATTTAAAATTTTTACTAATATTTACAAATATTAGTAAAACATTTAAAAAAAAAACACGAATATATCCTACTTTTTCTTGTGCAAATGTGTTGTTAGGGTTCAGTCTGTTCAATTAACGTGCTAGAAAGAACGTTAATTCTTTCTAGCACATTCATCACAAATGTCTTTCCTGTGATCCGCACACACAAAAATGTCACATACTGAACAACGGACTTTGGTTTTCCGATTCTTGGCTCGGGACAGATCTGACATCTAGCTTGCCTCTTCACTTTTGGTTCTGGAGATCCCTCAGCAGGACCAGCATTGGTGTATTCATCACCTTGGATGCTCAGAACTTTCTTTATGATATTCGTAAGTTCTCCAGACAGTGGCTGAGTCAATCTCCTTTTCATGTGTGGTCACAAGATTGAAGCCCAAATTCTTCAAGTATTGGCGCCTAATAATCTTTTTCTTAGTTGCTGACTGGAGAATTATCTGCGAGTTGATTTCTGCTTGATCCAGCATCCCATAAAAATAGCGCAGAGGCCATCTTCTGGTTTTGGGACTTTTTGTGTAGTCGTGAGCCATCTGGTCGAAACTGTCAACGCCACCTTTTGTGTTGTTATAAAAAAGTAACTTCTGGTTACTTAGAGACCTCATCAACTTTCTTGTCACAGCAGTCTTACAGAACGACACATACTTCTTGAACTACACTCACTCGTTGACTGATGTGGAGAACGATTTGATTAGAGTATAGCTGGGTGGGGGAAGTGCTGTGCACATCTGCGACTAATTTGTAGAAGAAAATGGAGTCACCTGGGGTAACACATCACCCCGGGGAGCATTGTAGGGTTAAGTAAGAAAGAACATTAATAGATGCGTTGCATCGTAGGTATTTGACTGGATACATTGGCTTTAATTTAACTGTAAAAGCGTAAATTTTTCTGTAAAAGCGTAAATTAACTGTAATTTTTACAGTTAATTTAACTATAAAAGCGTACATACCAAATTTCATTGAATTTCGTACAGATTACTTGCTTGTTTATATAATTTAGAAACGTTTTATTTTACCGGATTTTGTATGTTTAGATGGTCACATTAAAACGAAAATTGAGATGAATTGACAGATTTTTTTTTTAAAGAATTTCAAATACTAAGTTTCAGTAAAAATCATCCAGATCCAGAAGGATTATTTGCGTATGACCGACCTACAAGACAAATTGAAATAAGTGCTAATTTGCAAAATTCACCTTAAAAAAAGCACGACTGCATGAAAATCTATATGCAACAGACAAATCGAATATCATGGCTTTTAATATTAACATTTGAATCTCTTCTTAAATACTGTTATCCATATACAAATTACTGTTTTACTTTATGTGTTGTGTCCTTTTTTGTGTTTTATATTTAATTAATGTTTCAGTTAAGGGGAATTCATATGTCACTTAAGTGATAACTATGATATCTAATATTCTCAGCAGGATAAAGGTGTTGAGCGGGAGGGGATGTGTAGGATCACAAAGAAAGGCAGGATTAAAAACGACGTTGTTGAAGAATATATATATATATATATATATATATATAATCTTGAAATGTTCTCGATTGCTTCAATTCGACTTAAATAAAATACCACTTATAAACAAAATTTCCAATTTCAAATTTCGTGGTTTCTGAAATTCCGCTGCAAAATTTTGCAGTTTTCTTCTTTTAAACTTATACAATTAATTGTCTTTTGAATTCCAGAAATCTGTCGCGTTAGTTCAGGACATGTTTTGCATATATTCCGTGTATATACAAATTCGCAAATTCATTATTTTTTTAGACCAATCCACTAAAGGAATTAAATTTTTGACACCTGCTTAATTTAATTAATGATATGATTAATCTATTTTATCAGTAATCATTTGAGTGTGAGCAAAGGAAATAAAATATTTTCAGATCTTGCTCTTCATGTTTTTTTTAGGTCGGGGAGGTTTGGAGAAAGAGAAACTTGCTTTTAAAATAGTTGGCACTAGAGTTATCTTTTTTTTTTTTTTTATCAGTTATCAGTTTTTTTTAAAATTAGAATAAGAAGAAATCGGTTTTTCTTTAATTTCTTTTACTGATCTGCTAATAACTCTAATTTTCTTCATTATCCTTTTAGAAATTCAAGTACTTCAACATTAAAATATTTTTTAAACAAATTTAATTGTACCTTTGTGTGAAGAGTATCAAATGCAAGAGAACAAATAAACATCATTACATTTGAAACTGGAAACGGTACGAAGACATAAAGTGCCGCGCCGTGGGTAGGAGGCGTTGTGCAAAACTTTTTCAGCGCCCCCATAAAATAAGTTTCCATGAAAAATTTTACTTTCTTAAGAGTACAAAACAGTTTATACGCATACATAAAAATCAATTTTATTTAACAATAGTAGAACATTGTAATTACTAAAATTCATTAATAAGGAATTTTTAATAATAAAAATTTTCAAAAATGTTTATTTCGTTAATATATAAATACAAATGAATATACTGTATATACATAAACAAAAATAACTTTTATTTTAATATAAAAAGAAATATTATTACGTAACAAAGATAATTTGGAGATATGCTTTTAACTATATAATAATTAGGATAAATGTAGATTTATTTTACATATTTATCCGTCTTGCTTTAGCAGCCACAAAATTTTTAATAATATCTTTAATGTCTAATGAATCCATAATATTATTTTCAATTGATATAACTGATAAATCCGTTAGACGCTCTCCAGACATTGTTGACCGTAAATAATTTTTTATTAGTTTCAGTTTTGAAAAACTTCTTTCCCCTGATGCTAGGAATATTGGTAATGTTAAATGAATATGCATTACAATAGCAGTATTCGGAAACGTGTGTGTGTGTGTGTGTGTGTGTGTGTGTGTGTGTGTGTGTGTGTGTGTGTGTGTGTATTCTGAATAAACTAAATAACTTCGTAAATTTTTTTTTCTCCATTTGCTAAAGTTCGATAATAGTATGAATCAGAAAACTTGCGGCAAGATTCATCTTTAGGAAATTCTTTATTAACTACTTGACACGGGCAATCCTCAATTAAACAATCTCTGTCTTTGGTAGTTATATGATTTGGCCAAGTACCTGGATCATTAACATTAAAATTTAAAGTAAAATTTGAAGTTTCGGATTTCGCTGAATCGGAATCCGATATTTCTTCTGCTGCAACTTATGTAGACAGTCCAGTTTCATGTAGCATTTATTTCCTCATAGTTATCAAGTGTCCTCTCTTTTTCTGTAATAGAGCTACACGGAGTATTTGCTTCGTCAGAGCTTTCTGTTTGTTTTTTATGTGGTCCTGAAGTTAAAAATTTATTCAGAGATCCCTCCAATTTATGTTCCAGTTGTTCTCGTTGCAATTGTCTTTTCCTGTTTTGTGCACCAGATATCTTCTTTGGCTTTTTTCCGACAACTAGGGGTTAACATACTTGGTTAGACTTTAAAATAAGAAGAGCGGTAAAAGTTCTTCGCCAAAATAAATAATAATTTCTGAAATTTCCCCTTAAACTTATTTTTTAACCCCTTAACCGACTATTATTTTTTAAGGATCCAAAACTGACTATTTTTTTTATTACAGAATTTGATTTTTTAGATGTTTTGAATAATAAATATGCTTACATTTTAGGGTTTTTTTTTTTTTTTTTTGAAAATTAACATGTAAAGATATTAGCCATTGATTGATTTCTCACTGATATTTATTTAATATTTTTTTTACATTCTGGTAATTGTTTAATAATTAAGAAATTTCTAGAATATCAAAATTATTTATTAAAGAAATTAGTAAAAGGACCCCAACCCCAATGTCGTCCAACCAGAACAAGAAGAAATATATAAATAAATCTCTTATTGAAAATTATTTATTTTCTAGACATCTACCCAACATAATCTTTTGTTTTCAAAATAAGATAATTAACTAAAATGAAACAATTTAACTGATTTTCAAACTTAGCAAAAATATAATAGACGTACTTACGTGAATAATAATCCAAATTCACAAAAAAATTACTAAACAACAATAAATATATTTTATAAAACAAAAGGCAACTGCACAGTAACACTGTAACGCACAAAATGAAATGATGCAAAATATACATCAAAAAAGTATCAAGAAAGGGCAATTGCAGTATGTGTAAACAAACCTAGATCATCTAAACAGTTTTATAGCTCATAAATAACCTATGTTTATTAATTTAAGTCGAGCCGCGTCAGCCGGATAGTCTACCCCGCATATACCGTATACGGGATTTTTAGCTATGTCCCTCAGCAGCGATCCGTATATATACGGGATAATCAGTTAAGGGGTTAAGAAAAAAATAATAGGTAAATTTATATATGTCAAAAAAGAAAATTATTCAACTATACAACAAAAATAACAGTCATTTACAATTTATTTAAAAAAAAAGGTTATAAATGTTTTTCGTGAAAACTGGAGGTTCAATTAAAATCAAAATTTATTTTGGCTGGTAAATTTTACCACCCTTTTTATTTTGAAGTCTCACCAAATGCTTACTGTCAAAAAAAAAAAAAAAAAAAAAAAAAAAAAAAAAAAAAATACCTTCTACATTTAAGAACAATGTCACTGTTTCAGTCACAATCACACATCCACAAAGGGCAAAACACAGCGTAAGAATGCATTCACGGTCTGTCTTATACTAATAATTTCCACTAAAAACATAATAAACAATCGAGAATATTTATACAATTTTCGCTGAATCGATGCTTATTCTGTGAAATAAAATCTGTGATAATATTGGATAACGTTTCACTTCAAACAAATTATAATAAAACTGGTGATGTATTAAGTTAAAAATATTGTTAGATTATTAAGAATTCATAATAATTTGACTGATTTTAAATTTCATTTTTATTGCATTAACTATAATTGTAATTGTGTAATATATAGTACGATATAATTCAAGAATAAGAAAATTTATAATTATATATATATATATATATATATATATATATATATATATATATATATATATATGTTGTTATTTCCCGTGGTGAAATGGCGCCTCTCATCTTCAAGCGCCCTTGTGCGGGGCACAACCGCATGGTGCGTCCCTGAAGACATATACACATAAAGTGTTGTCCTCAGTTTTTCACATTGTTTAAAATTTTAATGTCGGACTGGATACAATTGTAGATAGCCTCTCCGCTTGAATGAATGAATCGAATGAATCTGTGGCATGAATGGTTGTGGATAGATTAAAGGACGAAGGTGAATTTCTTCGCCCAGTATTGAGTGTCTTGACAAAGACACTTCAGGCAGCAATGGTCTGAAGTGTCCTGAGAAAGTTCCATGTTTAGTCTCTACATTAGAGTTTCCAGATCATCTAACCTTCTTTCTACTAATGTGAGATACGTTTATAACCTTTTATGGATGGGAAAGAAAGATAAAAACTGTTACTCCTTACGTTCGTAAAAAATAAAAATAAAATCAAGCATTAAAAAAAATAAAAAGTAGCTACACTGGTTTCCATAAATTAAGGAATAAAGAGAAAATCGTGATAACTCCGGGGGGGGGGGATCTGAAAGTCTCAGGTACATTTGCAAAAAGTGATGGTGAGTCTGGTTATCGTATTACAATGAGTGACACTGTGAGCGGTATATGTAAATGAGCCCTAACATAAAAGCTGGTGTTTTGGAGTGGTTTTCATGTCTGGGGTGAGAAACAAGACATTTTGTGATAGTAAAATTCTTGGATTATGGTTGCAAGATGTCACCGATGCATTCAGGTGGAGAGCCATTGCAAGACTCGACGACTACCAAAGTCAGCTGAAATAGCCAGTGGTTGTGTGTGAGTCGTTCCGTAGTTCACAGACTGTGGAACCAATTCCAACCGTCATAAACAGCCTTCTGGAGATATAGTGAAAGAGGGGCCGCTTGCTACAACCTCTGTGGCTGACCAATATCTCCGAATTTCTGCTCTCCGAAACACAAGTGCTTGCCCGAATCAGCTACGATCTGACCTCGCGTCGGCTACAGAAACATTGAAATCTGCGGCTACAGAAACATTGAAATCCCCCTCTGCGCAGAAGAATTCACGGTGGTTCCGTATACTAGGCGACTTGTAGTCTGCGTTCCCGTATCCTTGTGTCACAGGAGAGAACGTTTGAAATATGCAAGATTCCACATCAACTGGACTCAAGACCAATGGGGGATTTCCTCTGATACCAATCCTGACCTTAGAGACGAGTCTTGATTTGCTCTACAAGACGATATCAGATGTGCTCCTATCTGGAGAGAACCATGGACTCGTTATCATCCTTCTAATATCCGTGAAAGGGACACTTATGGTGGAGGTAGTGTAATGGTTTGGGGTAGCACCTGTATGTGCTACCTAGTAGAACCATGAATGCTGCAACTTATACAGACATGTTCCTCCGTATATAGGGAAGACATTTACCGTAAAAAAATATAATGCTTGCCTTCACCGAGTGAAGTTCGTGGACCAATATCTTCTAGAAGCGACTATCGACTGGCCAGCCAAGTAAATCCTATTGAGCATGTCTGGAATGCTCTAGGTAGACGGTGTTGCTGCTTTCAACCCCCCCCCCCAAACATGCCTTGAGGGACGTTTTGTAGGAGCAATGGTTTCTATTACCAACTGAGCTCCTGGACACCATTATAAACAGTGTGAAATAACCCATTTGTTACTGGATTGAACCATTTATTTACAGTTTTTGTGGGTGTTTCATCTCACATCTTACTGTTTTTGAGTTATCGAGATTTTTCTTTTTGTTCCTTAATTTATGGAAACCACTATAGTTTAGAATTATAATATATATGACAGTTAAAACCTTTCTTGGATGGGTAGTTCATAAAAAAACGTGGTTCAGAATTGTAATCTATATAATATCATCCCTCCCAAAAGTACACTCGAGACTATTATGACAGTTCACAAAATAAAAATTCTTATATAAAGATGCAGCTGAAACTGTTTTCTATACGTCTTTTCTTTAAAAAGTAACCAGTATTTTTCAAAATTCACACAATTCTCTGCTTTCTTTGTTTTCAGATAACATAACATTTTCCTTTAATACCGATGCCATTGATACTTAGTTTTCTCATCTACAAAAAAACTACAGTCTTATGCAGATAATCGTTTCGGGATTATATAAATGATAAATTTAAATTTAATCCACAAGGCTTACTTAACTCCCAGTGATTAGTTTACGAGTGTAAAACTATTGCATGTTAAACTGGACTTGATCGAGCATAGTTTTCTGAAACGTAGAGCATATGTGCAGCGTTTATGGAAACATTGTATGTGCTTCATTTGTGTACTTTTGTGCTCTTCGATTCTCCTGGAATGTGCTTATTTCCATTAAAGAAAAGCTGGACAGTTACGTGTCTGGCCCAAGAATGACGAAGGATGTAGTTTTTATTTTTAGGTATTTGGGCATGTGACAAACCAACGTACTGTTAAGCATCTATCTAATAATAGTGATAGCATCTCTATAGGTGATTTCGAATGGATGGACCATAAATGCAGTTCTCATAATGTGTCCCTCAGTTGTGGAACCCATTATGAGAACTATATTTGTATAATATATTGGCGCCTCCGTAGCGCAGTTAGAAAAACTGGGATATTGCACCCGATTGGGAAAACACCTAAATGCCATTTTCGTCATGACGAGAGCATTATTTATACGGATATTTTCAATACGGCTAATTTGCCAACCTCATAAGGAGGTAACAGTTTCTTACTTCTGGAAACTCGAGTTTTTCATCCTGTATAAGGCCGGATAACACGCAATTCAGTGACGAAAATACCATTAGAGAGCTGATATATACATGGTGGATAGTATTCAGTGTGTTGATGAAGGATTAAGTATATGGCTGGTTGTGTGGAGTGGAATGCCCTCCTGCGATGAGCTCTTTGACTTATTGTAGGCGTCACATAATAATAATACTGATGATGATGATGACGACCTCTTTACAAGTGCTTGATAAGACCTCACTTGGACAAATGTTGCAGGTCTGGTTTCCTTGGTGATTGTGGACAGTGGAGAGAGTGTCATAAATGATATCAAGATTGTAGAATACTGATTATGAAAATAGATTGAGAATTTTTAGACAGCAAACAAGAGAAAGAGGGATGATATGATTGAGACTTACAAACTTCTGAAAGCGTTATACGCAATTTCATTAGATGTAATTTTTAATTTTACGGAGGGTGGGGAAAGGACGCGAGGTCATCCTTGAAAGTTGAGAATGAATGCTGTCTAGAAGAAGGTGAGGGCTAAATTGTTCTTTCATAGAGTAGTGCGTGATTGGAATGGATTGCAATTGAATGTTATGTGTGCAAGTAATGTGAATGAATTCAAGAAAAGGTATGACAGCTGGTGTGAATAGTATGGCCTCCTTCGATGAGCTCCTGAATCCCCGGAGGTCTCTCTCTTCATATTTTTTAATAATAATTTTTTTTATTAAATTTATGATTACATATTTACAACACATATGATTTACATATAAATGCATATTTACAACATATATAGTTCGGGTTTTTTTTTATCAATGAAATTCATACAAATTTTTTCTCTTTTTTTCTGTATTATGTATTAATAATAGTTACTGTAGTTGGTAATTTATAACTGCGGTTAAATAACATTGCATTTTTACAGCATTTATACAGTAACAATGAGTTATATATACAGGGTGGCCATAAAATAACTTTCCCTCTTTGGAGGCATCTGTAGCTAAAACCAATAAACGGAATGAGACCAAATTTTATATCGAGACTTTTGAAGGCATGGGGAGATGATTTCCGCGAAAAAAAGCTTTAGTATCAAAAGTCGCCGATAGGGGAAATTTTGGTACTGGCGGAGCCGAAAACAAGCTGATAATTACATTAAAGGCATATAAAATGGAATAATAACATTTCGACGGTGTAAGCGACAGCCGCGTGACTCATTCCAGCTGGATATGTGGCGCGTTACAATGATGATAATAATATGTAAACTAAAGCAACAGCTTGCGAGAGACTGTCAAGTTTGTGAGCTATGGCATGAGCGCTTGGACCAGTACTTGTCCCTGTGTCGTCGAACACCGCAGTAGCAAGGTCTGTTACTGTCTCTGCTTGTACTGCTTTCCGTCCTCTGCCAGGTCTAACTCCTGGTGATCCAGTTTCTTCAAACTTCTTAATCATAGCTCTCAGTGCTACAGCTGACATAGGACCTGTACACAGGTTATGAAGCCTTCTAAATGCCCAAAGGGCCGCTACGGCATTGCACTGTTTAAGGTAAAACAACTTAACAAGTAAAGCAGGCTGAGGCAAGGTAGGATGCATATTGAGCACAATTCGTCAGTCATTCGAATAACTGCCTGAACGTTCCCAATCCCTTTTTAAGTGGAATTTGTGGCGCTGCTGTCACGTACGCACAGTAAAATTTGCATAATCCTTTTTACCTGCGTTTACTGCAAATATTTGACTGCTTTCGGCTCCGCCAGTGCCAAAATTTCCCCTATCGGCGACTTTTGGTACTAATTTATTTTTCGCGGAATTCATCTCCCCATGCCTTCGAAAGTCTCAATATAAAATGTGGTCTCATTCCGTGTATTAGTTTTAGCTACAGATACCTCCAAAGAGGGAAAGTTAATTTATGGCCACCCTGTATTGCAATATTTGATTTAATGCATTTAAGCGCTGTAACTACAGCTTAAATGTAATATATGGATTTTTTTTTTTCCCTTTTTGTTGAACTCGGTCGAGATGTAATTACTCAACTTACATCCTCGGAGCTTTTTTTATTAAACTTATCTCAGGATGACACAGGTTAGTTATTGTTTATTTATTTGATTGCTGTGTTGGAAGTTGGCTGATGTTTGATAGGTCTGATATCCACTGCTGCCGTAGGTTGAGAAATTCATTCACACGCAACACGCAGGGACACACCCACGACAATTTGGAATGTGATGACGCGTTGCTGAACTGGAAATCCTGAACTGATATAAGGTGTGTAGGGTGCATGTTTCTTGTACATAGCCTTAGGGCTCTTTTCAGGCTATAGTTTGTAAAGTTCCTGTATTCAAATTGTAGTTTATTTAGCATATCTGGGATGTAATAGCTTCGAGTGGCCTTTCCGTAGTGATTATTATATTTATTTGTGATATAATTAGTTGTCCGAGGTCTTGTTATACGGTATGTATTTCTAGCTGTCCTGTAGTTGGCATCGAAATAATATTTTCGCATAGCCGCGTAGTGACATAAGTGTTTTTCTGTTAGTATTTTGTCTCCTGACATTGCGGTGTATATAAAGCCGGTATTGTCTGTTTGTTCCCAAAAGATCAGTTTTATCATGCACTGTAATGACATTAATCTATTTAGTTTATAGTGTGCACAGAAAGCATAGTTGTTATAGCGTATCTTATTATATTTTGGCATAGTGTTTTGTATATTAGTGTTTTCAGGTGTGTGGGAACTATGTTTTTTTAACGGGTAGAGTTTGCCAGTTATTGTTCAGAGTTTGTTTTGTAGATGGTTTATGTGGCTATTCCCGTTCATATCTGTATCGAGTAGATTCCAGGGTATCGTATTGTTTCAACCTGAGTGATGGTATTGGATTTAATGTTCTGTGTGTTTTTCATGTTGGAGAGTGGATGTTTATATATATTTTTTCAACTGGTTGAGCCAGTGGATTCTGAATATAATTAATTTTGTCTTTTCTGAGTTTAGGTATATGGAGTTTTTTGTGAGCCAGTCTATGAGCAGATTTATGTCATGCTGCATAAATGTTTGGACTATGCTTGCATTATTATGGATGGATATTATAGCTGTGTCGTCTATGTATTGGAAGGTAGCTGATTAATATCGTGCATATAAATGTATTGTTTGACGGCATGATCTATGTTGTTGAAAGCCTGGAATTTGGAAAGCAGTTGCTTCATCATTGGTAATGGATACTTCTGTTAGGACCAATATATTAATAACACCGGTGTAATTCTTCAGATAAGCTTGTAGCATAAAGCAATGTTTTCTAATGCTTCTGATATTAATATGCAGTATGGAGAGACCTCTCGTTTGTACTGTGTGTTGTTTCTGTGCATCGAGCGAGTCAAAAGTACAATTGCTGATGTATTCTCGTGTTATTATACCTGTCTGATGGTTCACATTCATTTTTGTTGTGTTGAGGTCTTCTTTTTGATCTAATTAGGAGTCTTTTGTTTCACTGTGGCAGCCTATCTGTGTCTTCCGAGCTTTTGATTTGTATCGACTTTGAAGCTTGTGACTTCCTCAAGAATGTGTTGCTGTCTCTGATCCACAAAAATTGATATTTTTTGTGGATACTCAGAAAGATTGGTGTATTGTCTTGCGATGTGTAAGCCCTTGGCAACTTTTTTTTTTTTTTTTTCAGTTGCCAAGTTCTGCTGGCTTTTATGGGATTGTCTCTTGTGGACTTGCTTGTAAGACGAACTATGACTGGTGGCGGTCGTGGCAAGCCTTGTTTTTTTGTTCTTCCTGGTAATCCGATGTACGGTCTGTTTTTTTTCTCTGTTCACTTCATCGTCTGATTCTGCTTTCGGTGTAATCGGCTGCGCCGTGGGTGGTAGCGTTTCTTTGTTCTCCTTGCTATTATAGACACTTCCATTCCTCTCGTTCTACATTGGATTTTCGTTGCCCGGTTGTTTCTGAGATGCCGGAACATATGAAGTGAAGATTCCTAAGACATTTCCTACTGGTTATATGATTTCTGTCGGACGATAAATCCTTCAGGCACTTGTCGCACTTCATGACTCACCTTTCCTCCATCAATTGAGTAACTGTAGCGTGACTGTAAAGATGGTGACGTCCTTTGTTCGTTGGTGACCACGGTGAATTTTCAGCACCAAAAATTTGGATTCTACTTAGCTGATTTCGGTGAATTGTATGTCGCTGTCTTCAGCGTGACAAGTAGAATTACTTTGCGACACTTTTAAAATAAAAACAGGAGTTAGAACCACTTTAAAACTATTAAAACGGAAGCAGCGATATCACGTGCTCGTTCGTATGCCTACACATCGCCCTCTATGGCCATATAATAATAATAATAATAATAATAATAATAATAATAATAACAATACTTAAAACGATACCACTATAAACCATGATGCACAAAATTCTGATTAGTTAAAGATGCCCCTATATTTCAAATATAATATAATATAATATTATTTGATTTTATGCGGTCACACCCATGAAAAGTTGTGACTCTGTAGTACAGGACTTCATTAAGTAAAATGGTATTTCTCGCCGGCGATAAAATTTACATGCCACTGAAAAGAATTACAGGCATCCATACCTATAGCGAGATTCGAACTCAGAGCTTATTAATCATTGTTGATTGGAAAGCGAAGAAAACGCTATTCACTCGGCCAACCAGTTTTGCAAAGATAGGGTACGCATTTTATTCTTAGAAATGTCCAAAGGCTAATAATGTCGAAGAAAATTCCTTCTAATGATTATTTTTTTACCACGATTGAAAAACTCAAGAATCCCTGGAATGTAGAGCTATTGCTTTATTCTAGCTTGTCTCAATAGGTCTTGTTGTTCTCAGTGGTCTTCTTTGGAGATTCTGATCAGGATTTCAAGACGCCCTGGGCTTTAATGAGATAGAATATTGTTTTGCTATATGAGGGATCCCGTTTCTTATTACAGTATCAGATTGTCCGAACTTCACTATACAATACAACAGTGAAGTTTTTTTTTTTTTTTTTATTTTGTTGTTATTTTGGCCTTATTATCGTACCTAATCCAAAGCATAAAAAAATCGTTCTCACACCATAACTCCTCGAAATTTCAATGAAGTGTGGTGCACTATGGTTGATAGTATTCTCCAAAATACAATCTTGATTGTCAGATCTCTGTAACACGATTTGTACCGTCAGGTTCCTATTTTTTCCATTTTCATGAGGTGTAATATGGGATTTGTAGGCTGCAGTTTTACTATGACCTGAAGTCCATGCAGTTCCTACAAACTACGGACAATAACATAAATTTTGTTACTCTCTAGAATGCGATATTGTTACACCTCTTTTCAGTTCATCGAAGTGTGATTTTTAAGTGTTGTTTAGTCTGTTCGATGTGTTTTAGAAACAGCGTTTGGATTATCTTCTTCTTCTTCTTCTTCGTCTATGATCTCTTATGCTTTTAAGCGTCGAGATTTTGCCAAAGAGATTTCCATGCCGTCCTGTCCAAGGTTTGTTGTTTTGCTTCTTTCCAGTTAATTCCCTTCTTTTCCAATTTTTCTTTAATTTCCTTTTGCCAACCTTTCCTGGGTCTGCCTATGTTTCTTTTTCCTATTTTCTGGCTTTCGTATACAGTTTTTGCTATTCTTCCTTCTTCCATTCGATTGAGATGTCCAAACCATCTCATTTGGGCTTGTGTTATGAATTGATTCAGAGGTGCAACTTGAAGGCTGTCTCTTATGGTTTGATTTCTTATTCGGTCTAGTCTTGTTTTTTGTGCCACTTTCCTGAGATATTTCATTTCAATTGTTTGTAGTTTATTTGTGTTTCCTGTTGTTAAACACCAAGACTCACAACTGTATGTTAATGTTGGTAGAAACACTGAACGGTACACTGCCATTTTGGTATTTTGGGTGACTTCTTTCTTATCTAGGAGTGGGCCTTTCATTGCATAGAATAGCTTTGTTCCCCCTCTTATCCTGTTGTTAATTTCTGTGTCTAGTCTATCATCTTCTTGTATATATGATCCCAAGTATTTAAAGGAGTGGACTTGTTCCAGTTGGTGATTCTCTATTTTTATTGTGTGTTTTTGTTGATTTCTAGATATGATCATTGTTTTAGTTTTATTTATATTTATGGTCATATTCCTTTTCTTTGTTTCTTCATGCCAAATGTTGGTATTGTACTGCAGATCTTCAGCTATTTGCTAGAATCACTACATCATCTGCAAAAGCCATATGTGAAATCCTAGTTTCTTTCAGTTTCCTGTATCCTAAGTGGAACTTTTTTGTTTTTGTTTGGCATGCCTTTAAAATTTCATCCATTACTACGATGAAGAGAAGAGGGCTGAGGATACAGCCTTGCCTCACTCCTACATTTGTTTCAAATTCTTTTGATCTATTATTACAGGTTCTTACATAATTTCTATTACTTTTGTAGAGGCTTTGTATGGCTGCTATTAAGTTATCTTGTATCTTGTTTTTCTTTAATGTTTGCCATATTAAGTGTCTGGGAACTCGGTCAAAGGCCTTTTCAAAATCTATAAAACATGAATGTAGTTCTTTTCCATATTCCAATGTTTTCTCTGATATTTGTCTAAGACTGAAGATAAGATCCTGTGTGTTTCTATTTTTTCGAAAGCCATATTGCATTTCATCCAGCGTGTCCTCTATTTGATTCCTAAGCCTCGCTTCTAAAATGCGGGTATATAATTTTCCTGGAACGCTTAAAAGCGAAATTCCTCTATGGTTTTCACATTTGCAGTTGTCTCCTTTCTTAAATATGGGGATTATTATAGCTACTTCCCAGTCTTTGGGAATAATTTTCTTTTTCCATACAACATTGAATAGGTGTAAAAGAAATTTTATGGCTTTCGTCCCTAAATTCTTTACCATTTCTGGTGTTATTTGGTCATGGCCTGCTGATTTGCCCAGTTTTATTTTATTTATTGCTGCTAACAGTTCATTTGCATGAATTTCTTCACTCTGATCTTCTATTTTGCTTGTGTGTCTTGCTCTTAGGGTTCTATTTTTTCCATGTCCTGCATCTTCCAATAATTCTTGAAAGTACTGTTTCCATCTTTCCATGATGTCTTCGGAATTTGTGAGTAACTTTCCATCCTTATTTTTGATAAACTTTATGGGGCATTCTTTCTCTGACCTCATTCTTCTTAAAACATTATAGAAGAGTTTTTGGTTTCCTTTAAAATTTTGTTCTAAAGTATGTCCGAAGTCTTCCTAGCATTTTCTTTTCTCTGCTTTCACTAAGGTTTTAACTTTATTTCTTTGGTTGTTGTATAGTTCTCTATCAACCTGCAGCTTAGATGTTATATATCTCTTCTATAATTGCTTTTTCTTTTTAATTTCTTCTTTTAGTTCTTCAGTCCACCAGGGTGTTTTATGTTTCTTCTGTTTATTATTTAATGATACACCACAAATTTCTTTGCTTGTTTCTAGAAGTGTTTTGAACCTGTATATATAGGTTTTCTACATCTTGGTCTTCATATATCTCTTTTTCTACTTCTTTCATCTTCTCTTCTATTTTACTTTTATACTCAATGGCTGTTTCTTCTTTCTTTAGTTTGTAGTTCTTTATCTTAACATTTATTTCCTTGCTACTTTTTCTACATTTTTCAACTTTTATTTTATGGATTGTTTCCAATACTAATAAGTAGTGGTCACTGCCTATTTCAGGACCTCTGTAGACTCTTGCATTTTTTGTATACTTCCAATACGATCTGCTTATGATGGCGTAGTCGATTATAGATTTTTCGTTTCTATTGGGCTCTTCCCTGGTAAACTTATGGATTTCTTTACGCTTGAACATAGTATTCGCTATCACTAAATTATTTGTAAGGCAAAGATTTATTATTCTTTCTCCATTATTATTCCGGGTTATTTCTCCTTGTGATCCCAACACTTGTTTCGTTTCTTCATCTACTTGATTCCCTACCCTGCCATTAAGGTCTCCTAGTAGTATGATATGCCCTTGAACTTCTTCAAAATTTTTTGTAAGAGTTCGAAGAATTCATCTTTAATTTCTTTATTGGCATTATCGTTTGGGCCATATGCAACAATTACAGTGAATACTTGGTTGTCTGATTTAAAATCTATAGTGATTGTCAACAACCTTTCGTTTATTAGTTGCCATTTAGTAATATATTCTTTGAGATCTGGTTTAATTATGCAAGCTACCCCTTGTTTTCCCCATTCTCTTGGGTTTACCCCTGAATAGAAAAGTATATACCCATCTTTCATTTTCTGGCAACCTTGACCTTTCTTTTTTGTTTCTGTGACTGGCTAGCAAATCCAATCTTGATTTTTTAAATTCATCAATTAATTCGTTTTCTTTTCCATGTAGACTTTTAATGTTCCATGTTCCATATCTCATGTACCTTTTTCCTCGCTTTGTCGTTAACCATTTAGGCAGTTCGGCTATCTCTTTGTTATTTCTTTTAATGAGTGAAATTTTAAGGTGTACAGGGGATTAGCCTTCAGCACCCGAGTCTGGTGGTGGGGCTGCCACCTTCGAGGCCCCCAGACCGGCCTATGAGGGAAGTGCTATCCTGTTGGTCCGCGGGAGGTATTTTATTTCCCTCCTACCCTTCATAGTAACCTATGACGAACATTCCCCGATCCGCCACCAGGGGACGCGCCCGATGGGGGTTACAGGTGTCCCCACAAGGGCGTTTGGATTATTTAGAACATAAAGACTAAAGGTCATGAGCTGAATGCATTATTTCCTGTCGATTGCATACGTTTATCGGCAGTCTGGTTTGCGTTTTCCGTTAGGAAAAGCGCTAATGGAGCTTCAGGAATAAAAAGTTTGTATCGCTTTTGTCTGATTTTGATTTTTTAATTTGATTTTTTATGGCGCAGTATGAGGTCACAGCAGTACATATGGTAATTGGTTATTAGGACAATCACAAGATCCATACTCTTGGCTGGAGAGCGGATACACTAACTATTTGGCCAACCAGGCCGGCACTTTTGTCTGAGACCACTCAACTCTGCTTTAGTTGATCAGGCCTAGAAGTTCTAGAAAATGATCAGGCCTAGAAAAGACCTTCAAGTGAGTTACGTAATTTTTACAATCAAAGGTCGTAAGTATTTCATTCTTTCGAGTGCTCTACTAGAAACAACACCTTACTGGTTGTGCTTTGTTAGACTTAGTCCAGTAACGTGCTTGTTGATATTGATGTTGCTGATAGTAACCTCTTAGGTCTAAAAAAAACTGTCAATTTTCTTAGGCTATAGTATCGTTTTGGTGGGTTAAAAAAAATTTCGGCGATGAATTATTAATAACGACATTCAACGGTGCAGTTATCAATAATTTCAGTTTCAAATCAATTCTCTCTGTGAATTACCATCAGCTTCTTACTTACTCATCTTATACTGGATAATATTTATATTTTATGTTTCTGTATGTACATCTGTCTTACATCATACACCACTTTCATAAGGAAAGATGGCTGAATACCAGGGTTACCATATTTCTTGAAAGCAAAATACGGACAAATTCTTTTAGTTTTTCTACTCTTACTGTAAAAATGTGAAAATGCCTGTATATTTTAATTACAATCATTTCTATATCAAAAGGCAGTTGATCAGCACCACTCTGTACACTGTTGTGAGCACAGCACCCAATTCCTAAAAGTTTTTCTTGCCCATTTCTTGTTTGTAGCTTTGTATGAACGTTAGTTTTTGCCCTGCCTTCTCACACCCCCAAAATTTGTATTTGTGTTATCTGCACAGTACGATACAATTTTATTTTCTATACCAAACTTCTTAAGAGTTCTAGTCACATGTTGGCTTAAAATATCTGCTGTCTCTCCTGTTAAATCATTAAATTCTATTAGTCGTGCTTTAACTCCATAGTGTGGAACAAATATTCATTTGTTCATATGAATAACAAGGTTCATATCTAGTCTGTTGGAGGCATCTACAGATATAGTAACAAAACTGGCACTATTTAATTCACTTTATACATTACAAAAGCCGCAATTACGTTATTAGCTATGGCCTCTGTTTTTGTTCTAGCACTGACGTAAAGTGCTAAAGTAAAGTTTTGTTCTAGCACTGGACGTAAAGACGTAAAGTTTTGAAATAAGTTTCGACTGGCAGTCACATGATTTAAAATAAAAAGAAAGTGAAAATAAAATGTAGCTTCTTTAGCTGCATAAGCATCGTCGTCAAATTTCGGTTCTTTGTTTTTGAAAAATGCATTGAGAGTTTTACTAATATTACCTGGATTATAGCCTTTGGATATTTTGATGTTTAACAATGTCACGCCTGCCACCAAATCCAAGAGAAAATTTACTGTTGCACAAAGAACAAAATACAGTACAATGTCACTCTTTTCATTCTCTGGTTCTAGCTTCAGAAATTTAAACTGTATTTAAAATATAATTGTCTATTGACACTTTCTTTTATGAAGTCTTGCTTTTGACGTAACTTTTGGCATCACGGATTATTTTAAATACCTATAAAATTAGAGCAGATGAGAAAATTTGGTCATGGAGAGATGGATGAGAGGGCTTGATTAATTTTTGCAAAATAAATCAATTGTTAATCACAAATACCTTATTCTGCCACAGGCCACAACACAAATACACCTGGACATCACCAAATAATGAAATCAAAAACTGTATAGACTGTATAATCGTTAACAAGAAATGGAAACATTCGTTCCAAAATATCAAAATATTAAAAAAGATTGGCATGGATACAGACCATGAATTACTATCAAACTAAAAACTAAAAATCAGTTTCAAAAGAAAGAGAATAAATCACGAAAAACAAAAGAAAATAGACATCTCAAAACTCAAAGATAATTTCACCATTTCAGAGGTTGGAAGAAAAATTAAATAATCTTGCTTTAGATACAGTTTCGGAGTCTTGGAAAAAAGGTAAAGAAGGTGTCTTTGCACCTTCAACATAATAAATTACCTAAGAAAACTGTTCAACAAAATACTAAAGGAAGGAAATTCACCAACGAAATAGAGAACAGGTCAGATCATACCCATCCACAAAAAAGATGTCAGATCTTGCACTAATTATAGACCTGTTACCCTTCTAAGCCACCGCTATAAAATATTTATCAGGATTCTCCAAAACAGAGTTAAATATTCCTATGAAGAACACATGGAAGAAAACAAATGGGATTTAGAAATAGAAGCACAATAGATGCAATTTTCACATTAAACAGATTAGTAGATCTTATGAGAGACCAAAAAAAAAAAAAAAAAAAACACCTCTACTGCTGTTTTATTGATTCAAACAAGCATTTGACTCAATAAACAAAAGCAAACGCATTAAAATTCTAGAAAACAGAGCGTTCAACAAATATCTATTAAATTGTATCAAGAAGTGAAATACAAAAACATAGAAACAGATCAAATAGCAATTGAAAAAGGAATTATTCAAGGCTGCCCATTGCACCTAAAATAAGTAGTAGACGAAGGACTACAAATGTGTAAGGCGTAACTGTAAATGGAAGAAATATAACACATTTAAAGTATACTGACAAGATATTAATCACTACAGACAGCCAAGAAAAATATCATGACCAAGATGCATCAAATAAGTAACAAATATGATATGAAAATCAATTTTAGTAAAGCAGAACTAATGATAATAGGAAGAAAAAGAGAAGCAAAGAGAAGAAAATGATTCAGATAAAAAGATTTTATCTGAATATTCACAATACGACCGTGCACAATACCGAATGAATGACATAATACAATTGAAACTAAGAATAGGGAGAGGGAGTAGGAGGAGTAAGGCAGATTCTCAACCTATGGGGCGCGTCCCCTTTGGGGGAAGGGGGCGCGAAGAAAGTGGAAATCAAAGAAAAACTACTTTATTGAAACAAAAGCATTTAATGAAACTATTTATTGACACAAAACAATACAAAAACAAAAACATAAAATACAATCTGAAAATAAAATAATAAAATCCACTGTATTGAATAAACTAGTTACGGGAACATATCAATATTGCAAAATATACCGAGCAACTAATTAAAACTAAACAATAACAATGAATCTAAAATTAATGGCTTCCTTGGGCCTGTGTTGCGGAGCAAAGCATTTCATATGATGGTGATACATTGGAAATTGACACTCTTAGTTCTCTTTCTATATTTAACTGAGGTATATTTATTATTATTATTATTTTTTTTTTTTAATAAGGCAGCTACTGCAGGAAACACTATTTCACAAAGATAAGATGTCGGAAATGGCAAAAGTGCACGAAAAGCTGTTGACTTTAGTGCAGAAAATTCATCATGAACACCAGCCCAAAATTCAAACAGCGATTAAAATGCAAATTGTCATTTGATTTCGCCGTTTGACGTGAAGTCTATAAATTGTTCCTCTTCTTCAATTGAGAAACCTTGAGGGGTAATTTGAAATGTGTTTCTAACCCACTCGTACATTGATATTATATTTTCGTCGGTTATAAAATACGAGTTTCTCATAGTTTCTAAAATTCTTCGTCAACATTGTTAAATGATTTTCAATGGTTGCAAATAAAACTTTGATTGCTTTTCTGCCTTGTAGGTTTTGATAAATTCATCCACATTTTCAAACATTTCTAATTTTTGTTGCTTTACCTTTTTGTTCCATAACTCTAGTTTTTTTACAAAAAGGCATTAACTTTGTCACTCATCGCTAAGGTATGTGCATTTTCCCCTTGAAGTCAGGTTGAACATATTTAGTTTTTTGAATATGTCCGACAAGTACGCGTAGCTCAATTTCATCCCAAATAAGTGGTTCTGTAAACTTCTCTGCTTCTTCGTGGTTTTCCTCTGCAAGAAGATTGTTATTTCGTCTCTTAATTCGTAAACACGTTGTAAACATTTTCCCGGTGATAACATCTTGTCTTGCAGTAAAATAGTAACGCTGAATGTTCCGCTCCAGCCATGTATTTGCAAAGTTAAAAAAACGGTTTTGATTTTAAAGGTCTCATTTTTATATAATTCACCACGGTTATAACTGTTGTTAACACAATGTTTAGACCAGGACTTATTTCCTTTGCAGCAAGAGATTCTCTATAAATCATGCAATGTGTCCAAATACATTGTGGGGATTTTTCCCTCACAAGGGCTTGCAAACTTTTAAACCTTCCAGACATAATTCAAGCATAACTCAGTGCAAATTCCAACACAATTTTTCCACTGTATGTTTGCCTTGCATATAAAATCGTCCAATATTTTGAAGAATTCAGGTGCTGTGGCTCTTTTTTATTGGTTTACTAAACAATAACTCTTCATTTTCGATGAATATCGAAATTCATCGAAAATTGCGGTGAATTTCGATGGATTATCAGTTTCACTGATAATCCATCGAAAAATCGAACATAAGCTATTAAATGACAGTCCTTGTTGCTATCTGTTTCCTCGTCAAGCTGAATTCAGAATAATTGGTCACAAAGCTTCGACAAAAGTTGTTGCTGCATATCTTCACATATATCACCAATTTGCCGAGCAACAGTAACATTTGATAGAGGTATGCACTGGAGTTGTTTAGTAACACTTTCTCCAAGCATAGTTTCCACAATATCAATCGCAGCTGGCAGAATTAGGTTTTCTGCGATATCCGATAGTGTTTTTTTTTTTTTTTTTTTTGCACCTATCTATTTTATATGCAACTTTGTAAGAAGCTAGTAAAGCTTTTTCGTTTACAGACAAAGCTTTTTTAATGCTAGATTTTTACTTTTCAAAACATTTCAGTTTGGCAGCAAAGACCTCTCGAGGTTTGTTAACATACTCCTTATGAAGTGTTTGTAAATGTCGTTTAAGTTTATTCGGTTTCATGCTATCAGCCGCCAAAATTTTCGAACAAATAACACACAATGGTCTTTCTTCATCATTTACTTTAGTCTCTGTAAAACCGAAATCTAAATATTTTGCTGCATACTTTCTTGATTTCATACTTTTTAAAAACGAAATATAAATATTCTGCTGCATACTTTCGGAGTGATATTCTGTGAACCTGAATTTGTTGACGTGGACGCTCCACAAGTCGTCAAATACCTGCTTACGTCCAATTAAAAATGTATCCATTCTTCTACACTAGAAAAAAATTGTTTTTATTCCGTGTATCACAGTCGTTGCGAATAGGAAGAAAATAACGCCGACCAGCCCTTCCTCATAGTTGCAGTGTTACTGCCATCTTGCCATTTCAAGCCTTATTTATACTCAGAAGCATTTCCAGACCATTCGAGACTTCCCGCGATGAAATCGCGAATATTTCCGAAAGACCTATACGATTCAACGGTCTATGCAGTGATGCCAGGTCTATACAATTTTCGAAAGATTTGATGACGCATTTAAATTATGAATATTTAAGAATTTTAATTAATTCCTAGTTTTTGTTTTGTTTTGTTTTGCTAACTTTTATGGGTTTTATCAGTGTCTCAACACAAGAATTGCAAGGGGGGAAGTGGGGTAGGGCGCCACAAAAACTAATATTAAAAAATAGGGCACACATGAAAGAAGGTTGAGAAATACTGGAGTAGGGACATACCTGCAGGAATTGGATCAGGTGATTCCCCTATTTCTATGTAACAAAAATTCCCGCGTATGCCTGGGAAAGGAGTGTCCTGGGTTCGATTCCCGTCGTCGACGTGAGGAGCTTAAGGATCTTTCTCAGACATAGCCAAGTTAGCCGGTCTTGGGCGTGGACTGCAGGGTTTTTCTCCCCAGTTTATCTGGGATTTTTTCCTCCCGCAAGCAGGCAAACAGGTCCCGTGAACACACGCAGCTACAGACATAGGACTCACCGGGAGGCATAGGGCTAGCCACCTTATCCTCGGGACGGGTTCGGTATCTGAAGGGAAGAAGAAGAAGAAAAATTCCTGCGAAAATCGTTTTTGTACTGTTTTATTTTTCTTGTTACATTTTATACAAAAAAAAAAAAGAAGAAGAAGAAGAAATAAATAAATAAAATGCGAACATTTCATTTATTTTGCCGAAGCACGGTACGGACAGGACATTTAAAATACAAACTGTCGGTACTAAATACGGACGTATGGTCACCCTAAAAATATAGAGTATATCTGATCCATTTCTTCTGTGTCAGGTCATTCGCACGGGTTGGCTGCTGCTTTTTCAGAAGTATATTATTAATTATCATCATCGTTATTATATTATTATGTGGCACCACCATGGAGTATAATAATCAAAGTATAATACTACTGTGTTATAGCTAGTTTAAAGTGTTTTATGTGAATCTTATCTACGAAAGGTTCCAAAGATATAATACATTAGTATCGTGAGTGTGAAAAGAGTTAAATGATACTTTCTCGAAAACTAAACATGGTATTTTTTAATCTACTTCGGACCTCAAGTAAATAGGCGGTAGTGATGTCCATCCACCATCATAATTATCCGCCCATCCAACAAGGCTAGTTGTAAAAACTGAATCCAGTGCAACACTAACTACCACGGCCAAAATGAACAGAAAAATACCTTCTTAACTGGTTTCGTTGTTCAAATTTCTGTCCGGTTCAATTTTTTCTTTTGGGAACACGTTGTTTGCTGTTACGTGTTCTTTTGGGAACACGTAGCAGCAAACAACAACAAAGGGATGCTGACTTTTCGCTCAACCTCCAACCAGGAGAACTTAGATTTATTCTTGTAGTGAGCCTTTTCCTAGCCTGTGGGAAGCCATTCCCAGACCGTAGTAAAATATACAGTGAGATTAACATTAGGACCTCAATCACTAGAACAGTGCTTCCCAAACTTCTGGATGTCAGGGCCCCCTTTGCAAAAATTAAAATATTTCACGGCCCCCTCGAAAAAAATCGTAATAGAGATATATTATTATTATATTTATTGTATTTATATTCAATACAAAACATACACAGCGAATATTGCAAAAATCAAATGCATATATTACATGTTTTGCCTCTTACCGTTTGGTTCTGAAGACGATGCGGGCTGTTCTGGTAAAATATGAAATACTGTCCTTTTTTTTTTTAGTCTGTTTCTGCTTCTTCTGATTGTTCGCGGGATTTTTTTTTTTTATTTTTTATCAACCACTTATCCATCTCAGGGTTAATTTTTTTTTAACGTAGAATAGATCAAATAATATCACCACTTACCAATACTGGCACACCACAGACTGATAACATGAAATTAGTGAATATTACCTGAATACGGGAATCCCCGGACCAGGAACATTTTTCACTTTTGTGACTTTTCTCCTTTTACGGTAATTAAGCCTAACGCGAAACAGACAGCAAAGGCAGTCTGTTTATTAAAACGTGCATATGATTGGTGCGGTATTAACAAAAGATCGCGCAACCGAAAGATAAAAGCATAGCTGACAATTGAGTTGGAATGCTAACTCTCTTCAACCGAATTCCATATGTGAAACTGCCATAACATTTAATATATATACAGGGTGTTCGGGATAAATTTGACAGTTTCGTAAGGAAAAAGAAAATCTTCTTTGTATCTATTAAATTTAATGAATTGACAAAAAAACATTACAGGCAGAGTTAATTACAATACTATCAACAAGATTTACTCAAAATAACCACCATTAGCATCGATCACAGCTTCAATTCTGCTTCGGAACCTCGAACAAGCTGATGCTACAGTCTCCCTGGGAAGGGCCGCAAAAACTGTTTTAATTTTATCCATTAACTGGGCTTTTGTATTACTGGAAGTGCGATTGGTGTCTTTTTCAACTGCGCCCCATACAAAATAATCCATGGGGTTAAGGTCTGGGGAGTTTGGAGGCCAAACATTTGGACTGGTGAAGTCGTAGAAATTTTCAGACAACCATTTTTGACTTTTCCCAGAGGTGTGGCAAGGGGCCGAATCCTGCTGCCATACATACGGCCTACCATTGGCTACCCTTGTTATCCAGGGCTTGACTACAGTTAGCAACTCCACGAACAAAGCCCGAATTCCAATGCCAGGGTTCTTCAACACCTGTTCCTGCAGATTTGCGAGGAATTCTGCTGTACGAACGCAATCAGATCGTCTGCTAGGGATCTTTCTTCTTGCTACATCCTCGTAGTCACCATTGCAAGTCTCTAGTTCATGCCTGATTGTTTTTACTGTATTCAGGGAGCATTGGGCAGCAGTCGTAATATCCTTATTTTGATGGCGGGCACGAATCATCATGATACAAGTTATTCTCTTCCATGATTCAGGTGGGTTCCAGCTATCCATCCTTTCTGACATCTTGTATATGAATGAAGAAGGGTCCAAACTTTTAAATGAAGAGAAGTGTGTGTTAATACATGTAACTTACGGAAAAATATAATTAATTATAAATATGTCAAATTTATCCCGAACACCCTGTATATTACTTAGTTTTAACACTTTTACGAATTTTAACAGGTTCGGTTGAATTTTATTGCTGCCTTGGGAAATCGAACTCACATACATCTAATTAATAACAATAGTTTTTAGTTAGATACTATGTTTGCCCATGCAACATATGGTTTTGTTTCAGTCTATACAGCATAGTTTCTGTATGAGGGGACATGTGATTCATTAATTAGTGTGTTTTTATCCCAATTGTCTCTAATTGCACTATTTGTTGAGAAATATATTACACAGACTCCTCATACCTTATTCACTGGCATAATAAAAGTACTTATTTTTATTGCCTCTGCAGTATAGTGGCTCTTAGCTGAGGGCGTGTTGTTTACCACTGCAAGCGAGTTACTATATCCCCACATGAACTTGTTTAAGCTTTTTTTCATGTGTGAAGTATATGCGAAAATTTTATTGGTAACAGAAAACTAGCTCGGATGACAGTGATAATATAAAACGAGTTTTGATATGTATATAAAGTCAATATCAACATAAAGTCACTATCAACAGTCCCTGATTACGAACGCATTATGAAAGGGACAGAAAGATTTGGAACTTCCCTGGAGAACATTCGAAGTAAATACAATTAACCACTGCTTTGAAATGAAACATATGAATAAGCAATATTTACTAATATTCGTTAAGCGCTGAAATACGCAGGAAGCAAAGTTTGTGAACCAACACCAATGTGTGAATTTTTCCATTAAAATATAAAAAATAACAAAAAAGAAATAATAAAAGTTAAATACGTTTCTTTTAAAATAAAAAATATACTTAGTCTTAAAACATTTTAAATTTGTTTTCATTATTTCACGGCCCCCCCTCAACAAAACCTACGGCCCCTAAGGGGGCCGCTGCCCACAGTTTGGGAAGCGCTGCACTAGAAGGACTCTCTTCAATCTGTGAGCTCTTTCTATCCATAGGCAAGATAGGAAAGAAATGGGTCTGTCTCAAGTAAATGTAAGGATAGAGAGTAGATCCAGATAGGAAACACTTAGGAACGCCACGTTCCTTACCATCAAGATGATAACCCCATGGTTCTGTCAGTGTATTCGGTCCACCCCATCATATCTGGCATCCATCAACAGGAGATGCGCTCTGTACAGGTACACAGTAAAGATAATAAATAATATAGTAAAGAAAGCCAGTTAAAGTTGCTTTATGTATTCCATACATTGAATATACCCCCCCCCACTCTTTTGTTTCTATGGAAACCTGTGATAACAATTGACAATTGACATTTATGACTTTAGGGGTGAAGCAAGATGCTTTTCATATTCCCCGCTATCTGTTGTGGTTACAGTGAAGGTAAAATTTATGACCAGATTGCTTGCCCTGAATGGGCATGGAGATTATGCATCACTAAAGGAGGTTGATAACTTTTGGTCTTCTATATTTGAATATGTCTGTTGGATTGTATGCTGCAGCTTGCTGAACCAAATCGTTGGGATGTGTGGATGTCTTTAGGAAAAACTTGGATGCTAAGGATTGTAGAAAAGAGAAAATATAGGGAATATTTGTGTCTCTAAAGAGTTGATTGTTTCTAACCTACCATGCGGTGTTTAGAATCATTCTCAAGCACTTGTTCTGCACTCGCTGTATTTTGATAATGTTAGCATTAGAGGTGTGGCTCCAGGCCGGAGAGGCATAGGTGATTATAGGACGAATTGTCATCTGGTATAGTTGCAATTTGATTCTTTTGCTGAGCTTGCTATTTCTATTAATTAGCGGATAGATCTGAGCTATGGCTTTAGATGCCTTTGTGCACGCAGACTTAGTGTGCTGATTGAAAGATAGCTTTTTGTCGAGAATTACACCCAGGTAATTTGTTTCTGTCTGCCAGGGAATTTTAGTATTGAATAGTAACACATCTCCTACAGGAGACATTGGCCTTTTTGAGAAAAGAACGGCTGAGCTTTTCTGGGGGTTGACTTCCAATCTCCACTTAGAGAACCAACTCTCCAGCTTTAGAATGTTTTCTTGAAGCTTTCTGGTAATGAAATGGGGTTTGAGAGATCTGGTTAGTATTGCCGTATCGTCCGCATACAGGGCCAAAATGGAAGTCATCGGATTGTGTGGGATGTCTGACATGTATATAGAGAACAGCAGTGGAGCCAGTAGAGATCCCTGTGGCACTCCAGCAAAGATGTGATGCTGGGAGGATGTAGAACCGTTGATTTTTACTTGCATTGATCTATTCTGAAGATATGAATGGATTAAATGAACCATTTTTAGTGAGGTACCGGCTGAGATAAGTTTGTGCAGGAGTCCAAAATGCCAGATTTTGTCAAATGCTTTGGATAAGTGTAGGAAAACAGCGCCTGTGCACTGGTGCCAGTTGTAGCTGGTGGTGATGTATTCCACAATTCTGTGGATTTGCTGGGTAGTACTATGGTGTTGCCGAAAACCAAACTGTTCTTTAGGGAGGATGTTTAGGTCATTTACTGAGGTTTGGAGTCATGAGAGGATGACCTTCTCTGCAACCTTACCCAGATTTGAGATGAGACTGATTGGACGATAATTTTGCGGTAGGTGTGGGTCTTTGCCTGGCTTATGTATAGGAATTACGTCAGCCAGTTTCCAGGTGGAAGGAAAATAGTGAAATCTTAAAATTGCATTTATTATACTGGTCAGGTGCACTACTGCTTTTCGGGATAGAAGTTTAATCACCCGATTAGTAATGCCGTCTGGCCCAGGAGCTTTTTTGTTCTTTAATTTTTTAATAATGTCATATATCTCAGCTGGTGATGTTGGTGCAATATGGTCAGTGCTGGAGATAGGAAGTTTGAGTGAGTGTCTGACCTTGCTGTGAATCTTATATATGTGGTCAAAGTCAAGGTTTCCATACGAAGGCCTGCATTGCTCTTCTAAGTTGTATGCTATAACTTCTGCTTTGTCTACATCTGTGTGAGCAAGGCCCTGGTCAGAGAATATTGGGGGAAGGGAACTGTCTTTGTTTTTGATATTTTTCAGTAGTCCCCAGATGGAATGATCAGTAGGTGAAATGGAGGATAACTTTTCATCCCATACTTGGTCTCTATGGGCTTTGAGTGCATCTCTTACTGCCCCATTTAATCTGTTTAGATTTATTTTATCTTGTGGTGCACACGTGTTACAGAATCTTTTCCTAGCTCTGTTTTTGTCTCTGATCAAGTTCATGATGTCTTCAGGCAAACGATCTGGCTTGCGGGCAGATTTGTAGGAGGAACCTACCGTTATAGCAGAATTAATTTGTTGTATGAGATTTGTAACTGCAGTTTCTACTTCTTCTTTTGTGCGTATGTGAGGAACAGGTCCAATATAATCCTTGAGTGCTGCTGACAGTCTTTCCCATGCAATGTAGGAGTGAGAAGGAGGATATAGGTATTCTTGATTTCCCAGCTGTAGTACAATTGGATTATGATTGGATGATAGTTCATCCATAGATATGATGCTGAATTGAAGTTTAATATCCTGAAGGATAGCTATATCCAGGATGTCAGCAGTGCCGAACGTACTGAGATGAGTTGGTTTGGTGGGGCCTGCCACAACAGTGTTGCTTGATCCTAAGTAATTGTAAAGGATGCAACCATTCTTGTTTGTGGTTGTACAATTCCACGCAGGATGCTTGGAATTCAGATCCCCGGTAATAATGGTGGGCTCTCTGATGCATAAGATGGCATTTAGATCAGAGTGAAGTAGAGATTTTTGGGGAGGGCTGTAAGCTGAGTAGATTTTCAGTTTGCCAGTGGAGCTGGTGACTACTTCCACTCCTGTGATCTCAAGGTTAGTGGTTGAAGGAATGCTCACAGAGTGGTGCTTAATGTAGTTTTTAATGAAGATGGCAGTGTTGCCGCCTCTGTAGAGGTAGTCTGTCATTTCTGTATGGGTGGTAGCCCCTTATTGTAGGATTGTCTGAGGGTTTTAAATGAGTTTCACTGATTAAAATAACATCTGGTTGATACCTAGATGTGAAGTCTCGGAGTTCCAGAATTTTGTTTTTAAGGCCATTTGCATTCCAAGCAACTATCTGAAGAGATGCTGGAATGAGTTTGTTACTATTCATTTATGATAGCTGTGAGGATGACCTGTGTTTCATGAAGAAATCTTTTAGTGGAGGTTTCAGTAGGGTTTGATAGGCTGAAATTTTGTAGCATGTTTGCTAGTGAGGCCGTAATAACAGCTGTTAGGTTTTTAGGTGCTGTTGGTTGATTTTGTTCTGGAATTGGTCTAATTGTACGGGTCACATCGGCATAGCTTCTTGTTTGCTTTCGGGTGTCTCTATTATTGGCGGTCTCCGACTGTGACCGCTGAGTCTCCGGTTTTGATGTCTGGGCCTCTGGTGTTCTTGTACTGAAGGAGGATGGCTGATTGATTGCCTCCATGTTCTTTGGGTGCTAAGTACATCCTTTGTAGTTTGCAGGATGAGGGCCACTGCAGTTGGCACATTTGGCCGAGGTGGTCCTCGGCTTTGTGCAGGTATTGGTTGGGTGGCTGTCTCCACATTTTAAACATCTATATTCCGCTCTGCATAGATTCTGGGCATGGCCAAACTTCTGGCACCTGTGGCACTGCCCAGAAGATGATCTTTTACGGAGTGGTTCCGGTGTGACGATGAGACCACAGACTTTTTAAGTTGTAAATATCCTTGTATATTTTATAAATCTCAACAAGGACTAATGGCATGGGAGTCTTGTCTGCTTTGTACATTCTGCTGACTTTGACTGGAGGCAGATCCTGAGAATTTAGGTCAGCAGCTATTTCTGCTGTGTCAATGTCTTCACAGACACCACGAAGGACTACTTTTAAGTTTTTTTCAGAGCTGAGCGAAAAGGTATGATACTGGATGCCAATGTCGTCCAGTTCTTTGGTTAACCTTTTATAGTCTGTCACTGTTGCTGGCTGGATCTTTATGCCTTCATCCATGTTTTTGGCCTAAATGAAGCCAATATGCAAATTGGACATTGTGGATCTTAAAGCTGCCCACTTATGCTTTTCTCTAAGGATGATCGGAGGCACCTTTTCTTTGGGAGAAATAGTGGTGTCCAAACCCTGAGAATCCTGTTCCATTTCAGTATTCATTGTATGGTTCATCTGTTGTTCTTCGCTTTTTGCGTGCACGCACTTCTACAAAGTCTGAAGGAGTAGAAGGCACCAATTCTAAACGATCTTCAGCGACAACGTCTGAGACACATTCGGGGGGGAAATGTGTCATACAATTTCACTTTTCCCGGCCAATTATCACTCAGCAGCTTTCCTAGTCTGAGGAATTCCTTGTATACTTCCTCGAATTTGGTCTCATTTAGAAGTTTTGCCATTTCAAGACACAGATGGAGAAAGAGTAGAGATTTCTCAGGTGTCCCGAGCAGGTAAAGATAATCCTGTGGACTTTTGAGGGTCCACAAACAAATCCCGTAGACACTCTTAGGTGTCTACCAGCAATAAAATGTCACTATAAGAAACAAACAAAGGCGATACTAGCGGCTGTAGGCCTAGCGTATCGCCCTTGTAATTACAAATGACTTACCTGGATAAAGTGGAAAATAAAGTGACTGTTTATGGTAGCAAGCAATTAACTACTATTACTAATGAATAAGCATAAATATAAATCGCTAAAAACATATCAATCAAACTTACAATTCATCATCAATAATACACGACACGAAACACTAACACACGAGCCGCCATCTTTTTCCATCCTGTGATAACAGTAACAGCATTGCCTTTCTTCAGATTTATTTATATAAAACTTGTTTTGGCAATGCAAAAATGTTTATAATCTTTACCAGAAGAATTGCAGTTTTTGTAATGAATATAATCTCGAATATCATGAAAATGATTCATTTCCGATAGATTTAACATTGGCTAGTAAGCAGACACTGGATTATTCAAGCTTCTGCGAGCCAAGATTTAAAACTGGTTAAATGATAGAGGAATGTGAACGCAGTAATTCTGAAAACCTGTTGTTAAGAATTTGGAGTCTTAGGACATATTCAAATATACATATACCATGTAGATATTTGAATAAAGGCATATCATGCAAATGTGAAGCAGTATGCGTATCAGCAATTATTATCATGATTCTATAATATTCCTCCTAAGTAATATCTAGTTCCATACTGTCAGAACTTTATTTTGTTTATTATTACCGCATATAATATCTGGTACTAATATTCCTTGATATTTTCATTTGTTTTGCCCATACACAGCAGTGATTTACTAAATGTCTTGCGACATTTCATGTGATGGCCTGATGTATAAAAATTGTAGTGAATGCTATGAGAAAACATTTTGAGTTAATCACTGTGCATATAGTAGTGAACAAATTAATCCGAACAGTCACATATTAAAGAAAAATTTTAATTTCGCAAGACAATAAATACAGAAATTAAACTCCAACTTTACCTAATAATTTATATGTGCTCATCTGTTCCTAAATTCATTAATTCGCTTATTTTCTTATTTCTGCATCTCGAAACTATACTTATCCTTTCTATCACAATTTAGTTTTCCAAGTCTCTTTTTCACTATGGCCCACAAATTTTCTATTGGGTTAATTGTCAGGAGAGTTAGGCCACAGAAGCAATCTGATATTGTGATTTTTGAGGAACCCTTTGAGCATGTTGAAAGTGGGCGGAAGAAGTCTTCTCAGCCATTGATTTGCGAAAATAGGGTACTCACCGCTCTCCTTGAGCAAAGAAATATTTCTCATCTGAGAATATGACCTTCTTTTATTTCTCAACAGTCCAATCTTTGTACACTTTTGCCCAGTGGAGCCTCTTTTTTCTGCAGCGCCTTTGTCAGCAGGTCACTGTCTACAGTGGACAATCGTGGATTCATTTTGCTTTTTCTAACTAGTAAACGATCTTGAGTAAGTGTAATTTTCCTTTTTCACCCATGTTTTCCCTTTCTGTCAGTAGAAAGGCACCCGTGTCTCTAAACTTGTTTAAAATTGCAGGTACCCAACCAACACCACACTCATTGGCAATTTATCTTTGAGTCATGGATGTTTGCTCATAAAGAGTACATATTTTTGAACACTTTCTTGGATTGCATCCATTAGTAGTATGGGAGCCACTAGTGACAAGATCAAGATAAGATAAGGAATTGTGACGTGATTGAGATGATGACGTATTGCGTGTGATGTCATGTGTTTGGAATGTTTGGAATTTCCCTGGGGAGATATGTGTTAGTGATGTCAGTTCTTGTGTTTTGGTTCGTGTATGGAATTATGGGTGATGGTAGAGATAAGGATTCGTGTTGTGATTGGTGGGACACTAGCGACAAGATCAAATGACACACACACACACATTAGACATGAAAAGTCACTAATGTATCCATGTTGATATTCTAATATGTACCCTATGATTATTCTTATGAAAAAAAATATTCATTCAAAAAATACGCTTACCAAAACATACAAGCAGTGATTATTGAAATTACAATTATCAGTTGTTATGTTTAAGTTTAAAAAAAAAAAAATTCCAATACATTTTGGAGTATTTCTTTCCTGTTAAAGGGTGGGAGTAGATTTGTGATGGCGGCTGTGTTTAGGCTTTTCTGAATAATTTAATTATATGCTGGTTCCCTCAAACGTACATTTTTTTTTTTTTGCTCCGATGTTATCACTATCAGTTGGAGGTGACATCACTAAAAGATTATTGGCAAACGACAGCGTCTTTTTCGAATTTACATTATCTTTTCAAATGTTTGGGTATTGGTGTTTTTTTTTTTTTAGTTTACCTGTGAAGAGAAAAACCAAACGGCATTTTAAAAAAAATAAATTAAAAATAAACGAGACTTAAAGGCTTACAATAACTTTTTTGTATGTAGTCTAGAAATTCTAATGATAATTTAAATTTACTTAGCCTTTCCAGAATGATTCTTCTTAGTGCAAAATAGATATTCCAAAATAGTTGAATTTTTATCCACACCACAACACACAAAAACACAATCTTGAAAGAACGAAATTTCTGTAATAACCTGAAAAGCTATTTGACTTTTGTTCCTTAGATTTTCTGTCCGTTTGGTACACTTTTAATTCCTTAGCATTGGGTCATACTATGTTTTTATTCCCAAAGTGGTGAGTGTAACCTCAAACTGTCTTTCGCTGACGAATATATCTGCCAGCGATCGGTAATTGTTGTGTCTACTTGTGAACTTTTCTGACTGGGGGATTGGAATTCTCCTGGTCTTACTTGAGGGTTTGATAATACTTCCCACACGACAATCCGAACGTCACCTTTTTCGTGACTCATATTCTCCCTTTGATGTTTTGCACAATATTATTGGTTCGGGGAAGTACGACTGTTTTTCTAGTGTAAAATTCTTATGACACATATCCTAAAATTATTTATTCCTAATTAAGGATTTTATACGCTTATTGTTTTCAAGTAGATGGCTTGTTTGTTTGTTTGTTTACATTTTGTGTAGCTAGGAAACTGGAATTTATATTCAAATGAATATTAGCTCTGTAATATATATACTTTTTTAATTTCTATGTTACCTTTTATTTGACTGTAATAGTATTAACAAATTGTATTTACTGAATCTAACATACAGAAATTAAATAAAGTGAAAAAAGACAGTATTTATTTTTTTTCTCTCATACTTCTGATTTCACATTTGCGCTGATGTTCATAGTGTATGATTTCTCACTGGTGCGTACGTATAATTCACGTGATTTTTCTCCATGTGACATTTTAAAACAAGTTGAACTATGTTTTTAATTCGATTACGTAAAACTCATTTCCATTAGTCCCAATTGACTGTTGTCTTCTCACCCCCGACATTTGTATAAAGTGCAGGCCAGAAAGGTAACGAGTGTGGTAAAAAAAGCAAAAGCGGATTATGAAAGGAAACTAGCTTTGCAAGCAAAAGAGAATCCCAAACAGTTCTTTCAATATGCTGCAAGCAAGAAAAAAACTGTACACAGCAAAATGATTTTAAGGAATGACGATGGTAAGGAGGTCACTGAATCAGTCAATATAGTGGAGTTACTGAGCGCGCACTTTGCAAAAGCATATCATCCAGGTGGTGACATTGAAAAAATGAAGGAACCATTAGTTTATATGGGAATAGTGATGAATGAAGTGCAGGTGACTAGTCTATTACAGAACCTTAATGTGAACACATCTGTGGGATTGGATGATATACCGGCACGGGTCTTGCGTGAAGCGGCTAAAGAATTATCAGTGCCCTTGACCATGTTGTTTAATCTGAGTCTCAGGTCTGGCTTAGTCCCGAAGGTGTGGAAAGAGGGGAAAATAGTTTCACTGCATAAAGGAGGATCCAAGACTACGGTTGCAAATTACCGACCAATCAGCATATCAGGAGTCGTTGTCAAAGTCTTAGAGAAAGTAGTCAAGGGAAAAATACCGGAATGGATTAATTTCAAATGAGATACTGTACAGGGGACAGCATGGCTTTGTGAAGGGTAGATCATGCTTCAGTAACTTGCTCAAGTTTTATAACAAGGTGACGGCTGAACTGGATAAGGGAAATGGGTTTATAGTGATACTGCTGGACCTGGCAAAGGCGTTTGACAGGATACCACATGGAATACTAATCCATAAACTACAACATATGGGAATGGATATAGGATTGGTGAGATGGATAGGTGGTTGGTTGATGGAGAGATATCAAAGAGTAGTTTATTCAGGAGTAGAGTCCAAAAGACGGCCTGTGACTAGTAGTGTGCCGCAGGGTTCTGTTCTTGGACCACTGCTGTTTAATTTGTTCATTAACGATATAGGGAAGGATCTAAGTGGAACAATTCATTTGTTCGCTGATGATGCAAAGTTGGGTAGGGCAATAGTGAATGCAGAAGATGTCAAAGTCTTGCAGGATGACTTAGATAGATTGGAGTTCTGGGCTAAGGAGAATGGATGTCAATTTAATGTGACAAAATGTAAGGTTATGCATTTTGGGGTGAAAAGATTAGCAGCAGTATACCACATTGGTGGAACTGTACTCCAAGAGATTGATAAGGCCAGGGACTTGGGAGTGTTGGTGGATAGGGAGATGAAGTTTAGGGGGCACATTGCAAAAGTAGCTAAATCAGCTCAACTCACTTGGTTGTTGAAAAATACCTTGACGAGTAGAGACAAGCAAGTTATTGTACCTCTGTACCGAGCCTTGATAAGACCTCATCTCAACTACTGTGCCCAGATTTGGTCACCTCGGTTCCTTCTTGATGGGGAGGAGGTGGAGAGGATCCAGAGGCGAGTGACTAAGATGATAACAGGTCTATGGAATGAACCATATGAGAACAGGTTGAAGATTTGTGGGTTGCAGAAATTAGTTGATAGGCAGAAGAGGGGAGATATGATTGAGACGTTCAAATTGCTAAAGGGTTTCTATAGGATTTATTCAGAGGATATTTTTGAGATCAGGACTGGTGGTGGGAGAACTAGGGGACACCTATGGAAGCTGGGCAAGAGTGTGGTTAGCAGGGGTGTTAGAGCTGCGTTCTTTACTTTTAGAATGGTAAATGAGTGGAATAAGCTGCCAGAGTCTGTTGTGGGTGCTATGACGGTGAACGAGTTCAAGACAAGGTATGATAGATACTGTGAGAATGTAATCGCATAGTTGTGTGGACATGATGTTTAGGGCCTCCCTCGATGAGTCTAAGGCCTCCTGGAGTCGCCCGAAATAATAATAATAATAATAATAATAATTTATTTCATAGTAGGGATATTTATATATATATTTTAACACAATTATTATGTTAGATATTCTTTCCAATACAAATAAATAATTATTTATTCTTATATCAAATGAAAATTAGCTCAGAAAGAAAGAAAGAAAAAAAAAATGTTTATCCTCAAATAAATATTTATGATCACAGCAAACAAGAAATTCATCAGCTTTTTCAAAGTTTTGAAATTCATGCAAATATTGTTTTCATCATTTGGTATCATTTAAATGATGAACGGGTCTGGCTATTAAGTTCGTTAATGTTTTTTTATTTTTTATTTTCTCTTCCAATGACGAGTATTATTTGATATACGCATGTTGATTCACTTGTTATCTGCATACTATGATACCCTTTTATTTTTTGTTCACTTTTCAGGTGAAATATTCTCCACTAAAATTCTGCCTATTAATTTAATACTCTTTTCCTTTTGCTTCCAAGAGTTGACACAGTTTCATTGAGTGGATTTAAAAAAAAAAAAAAATAAAAAATAAAAAATAAGTCTGGTTAGTTTGTGGCATGAAATTTCACAAGGGTAAAAATATGTTATGGTCTTACTTAAATTTGTATATCACATCAACGACACCCAATATGTTAATTTATTACACATTTTATTTCAATGAAATATTATTTACAAATTGTATTTACTGAATCTAACATACAGAAAATAAATAAAGTAAAAAATACAATCTATTTTTTTTTGTTCCTTAATCTTCTTATTGTTAAATTTGCATTGTTGTTCAAAGGTTCTTCCCATGCTTGTGGAATTGCCATCATGTGGTTTTTGACAATGTGACTCTCATCTGAAAGTTAATTTTCATTTGGTGATTGTTGGGAATTTATTACTGTAGTAAAATTAAGGGTTGCATATTTATTTTTTTGAAACCAATACATATATTTCTGAGAATTATTAAAAGCACAGAATCTTTCGTTATGTTTCCAAAAGCATTTAAAAGTACATGTTATGTTTTCATGTTTTGGGCATCCAATTTCATTTAAATCAAGAACAGGCCTCCCTATTAACCTCATTAATGTTTTTGATTTTTCTCTTCCTTTGGCGAGTAATATTTGATATTTGCATGTTATATATATATATAGGGTGTTTCAAAAAGAATGTCCCTATTTGAAAATTGTATATCTCTGCAACCACAAACCACAAATGAATGTGACTTGTACCATGTGAACGGCCTTGGCCCAGAGTTTGATATGACGACCTCTAGATGCCACTCCTACTGCCCAAATAGCCGCTATGCTTAGTTAATGAGAAGATGAAATCTAGTCTACAGAAAGCATTTTGTGTTCTCGAATTTAGCAAGACTGAGTCTGTGATTACGGTACAGTGTGCGTTTAGACGACGTTATGGAATTGATCCACCACTGGACAAAAACATTCGTCGTTGGTATCAACAATTTCAAGAAACAGGGTGTTTATGTAAGTGAAAGAGTCCTGGATGACCACACACCTCAGATGGGAATGTGCAATGAATTCAAGAGGCATTTCAGCAAGCCCGCACAAGTCCACTTGTCATGCTAGCCGAGAACTTACCATCCCTCATGTGACTGTTTGGCGTGTGTTACGAACGACGTTTGCTTATGAAGCCATACAGATTGCAACTGGTGCAAGCTCTTCGTGTAGGTGACAAAAAAAAGAACAGTTTTTTGTACTAATCTGTTAGAGGACATGGAGGATGACACCTTCCTACAAAGGTTGATTTTTAGTGATGAAGCAACCTTTCATCTAAGCAGTAAAGTTTTGCGCAACAATGTTCGCATATGGGCAGAAGAGAATCCACGTGACATTGTTCAACATGAACGTGATTCACCTAAACTTAATGTTTTTTTTGCGGTTTTTGTTAGAAAGGTTTATGGCCCTTTCTTTTTCGAAAGAAAGGGCCATAAATGTTATGGGAAACACCTATCTTGAAATACTACAGGACTGGCTACTTCCACAGCTGAATGAAGAATCTGAAGATTACATTTTTCAGCAAGACGGAGCACCGCCACATTGGAACCTCCAAGTTCATCGGTTTCTAAATGAAACATTGCCTCAGCGTTGGATTGGACGCACGGGACCCCACGACTTGACATTACACTCTTGGCCTCCAAGATCTCCAGACATCACACCTTGTCACTTCTTTTTATGGGGATACGTAAAAGACTGTTTATGTTCCTCCATTACCCGCTGACTTGGATGAGCTCAGAACCAGAATCACAGCTGCAGTAAATTCTGTGACAGAAGACATTCAGACATGTTTGGGATGAATTCCACTATTGGATTGATGTTGTTCTTGCAGCAGGTGGAGGGCACATTGAGCATTTGTAATTGTGGTGAGTGAAACTTTAGGCGTTACTTCATACTTGGTAATGTATTTTGTAACTGTACCACATTTTCATTATTAAATATAATTATTTGAAATCAGGTCATTCTTTTTGAAACACCCTGTATACACACACACACACACACACACACACACACACACACACACACACACACACACACTAGGGGGTTTCGCCCTCTGACGCCTACGGTGCCCAACCCCCTGTGTTCCGAACTGGTAGGCCGGTTCTTCTTGAATTCTGATGACTCAAATTTTGAAGCTTGACACTCAGGGTAGCCCCGGAGTGTCAAGTCTTCAAAAAGGGGACCCCCCCGCCATGTTCTGAACTGGTAGGCAGGTTCTCATTGAATTCCAATGACTCGAATTTTAAAGACTCGACACTCAGGGTAGCCCCTGAGTTTCATCATCATCATCATCATCATCATCATAATCTTTTCAGTCGATGGGTGGAACTGAGCTACAAAAGCTTTGTTGAAGTTTTGTAATTTTGTTTTATTGGCAAAGCAGTTTGAAATTATAATAACGCTCTTCCCTCACTGTATTGGATCATTAAATGATCCAATACAGTGAGGGAAAACAAAAAAAAAAAACCAAAAAAAGATAATCTTTACAGTACATATCTCTAAAACTGCTTTAGGTCTAGTTATTATTTTAATGAAAGTTACCGAATAAGAATGTTTTCGCGAAAACTCACCGTTTTCTGATTGTCTGCATGATCATCATCATTATTATTATTATTATTGCAGCTCCCCCATTCAGAGGACCAATGGGACTTCCAATTCACTGTTTTGTGCTACCCTTTATGTGATCAATAAAGGATAGTATAAGGTCTGCATCCTCTCGTTCAGTGTGCCCCACGTATTCACCGTTCTCCATGCAAAACATTTCTCACCACTTGTTTAAGTTAAGGGATATTACATCCCACATCGTTTCTTAGCCGAATAAGAAACTTAAAGAGTTTCATGCCGAATATAGTAGAAACTATATAAAGTTCGGCGATTCCAAGTGTAAGCAAATACCTGGATACTGCCACACTGACCCTTAAGGTAGTGCAAGCTGAGGTAACTCATGTCAAAGGTGGAGCAAGCACCAATCACTATTCTTGATATTTACCCATAATGTGAATTTAGCTCGTAGGAGCTGTATTACTGTTCTACATTATCAGAGAAGGTCACTACCCAGACTGGTTTCAACCTTATGTATAGGTGAAGCGGGCTCTAACCCGAAAGATCGCCCAACTCAGCGTTGTTCCACTCGATGACAGGCTCACCCCGTCACCGAGAAGAACTTCTCAGCATTGGCTCTACCCAGTGGCAGGCTCACCCCACCACCAAGCAGAGCCATAATCTCAGTGGTGGCCCCACTCAGAGACAGGCAAAAACCTACCTCCAAGTGGAGCCTCTCAAAGCCAGATCCGCCCAGCACTGGTTTCCACCCTCATTGGGGTCTCATCAGTGAGTAGGTAGACCTAGTTAATATCAAGTTTGTAGCGAACAGAACTTGCAACCCTTCTATGAGTATTGCCGAGAGGTGTCCTAATAAATTCTTAGATATATGAAGGGCTAAAGGCTTCAATTCGGCGACATATGACTTGTTTAAGTTAAGGGATATTACATCCCATATCGTTTCTTAGCCGAATAAGAAACTCAAAGAGTTTCATGCCGAATATAGTAGAAACTATATAAAGTTTAGCGATTCCAAGCGTAAGCAAATACCTGGATACTGCCGCACTGAACTTTATATAGTTTCTACTATATTCGGCATGAAACTCTTTGAGTTTCTTATTCAGCTAAGAAACCATTTGGGATGTAATATCCCTTAACTTAAACAAGTCATATGTCGCCGAATTGAAGCCTTTAGCTCTTCATATATCTAATAATTTATTAGGACACCTCTCGGCAATACTCATAGAAGGGTTGTAAGTTCTGTTCACTACAATCTTGATATTAACTAGGTCTACCTACTCACTGATGAGACCTCATTAAAGGTTGAAACCGATCTGGGTAGTGACCTCTCATAATGTAGAACAGTAATACAGCTCCTACGAGTGATCGGAGCTTGCTCCACCTTTGACATGAGTTGCCTCAGCTTGACCTTAAGGGTCAGTGCGGCAGTATCCAGGTATTTGCTTACGCTTGGAATCGCCGAACTTTATATAGTTTCTACTATATTCGGCATGAAACTCTTTGAGTTTCTTATTCGGCTAAGAAACGATATGGGATGTAATATCCCTTAACTTAAACAAGTCATATGTCGCCGAATTGAAGCCTTTAGGCTCTTCATATATATCTTTAAATTCTCACCACAATTCCACAGACTTCTGGGGATGAAGTTTTGTTACACCTTTTGGAAAAGCCCTCTACTATCCTCTACCTCTCAGTCCAATCATCCCACGTTATACACCATTAAACAGCAGATTACATGCTCTTAATATGTTGTTATAGCTAACCATCCACAAAGTTTCCTAATCCTCTCGAAATGCAGGTGACCAGATGTGCACAGCATTCTGGATTCGCTGCACATTCTTTGAAGTGCATGTTCCCTAAATTTTGACTCCCTGTTCAGCATTATCCCAAGATCAATCGCCTTCTCCACTTTCTATAATATAATATAGTTCTTCCACCTTTAAGTCTAACTTTCAGCGAGTCCTCAGTTAAAAACTCTCATTGAGCGTTCATTTCTAAGAACATTGATGATTTTGGATAATGTAGCCTGGGTGGTTGTGTGGGCACCTGACTATGGGAGACTTAAGGTTTGCAATGCCTTTTATAAATCATGGCTCAAAAGCATGACCAGTTGACCACTGTTTACTTAAAAAAAAAAAAAATCGATAAACGATGATCAAAAAAAAAGGAAAAAAAAAACAGGGGGCGGGAATCAGTGAACCCGGTAGAACTAATTGCCTTGATTTGCTTCATTTTAATCTTATAATTCAATTTATGCATTCCCTTAAGACTTTATTAACTTGAATCAAGTTAATAAAGTCTTAACCATTTTTTGAGACAATCGGTAACGTCGTCACCCTTATGGTTTGAAAGACCTGGTTCAGTTCTGTGGGACTACCAGGGGAACATTTGTAAGAACTTATCAACTTATAAAGGTAAGGTTGAGGTTGAGTCTCTTATATGGAAATGGCAGGATCCTTTTTCTCTTGGAATCTCGGTTTTTCATTCCACGAAATGTGCATACTGCCAGGGAACACATTCCTTTGCTTTGTCTCTCAACACACACAATTGAATTTATTTATTTCTTTATTTTATTTTATTTTTTTTTTAAATCTACAAAATCTGATAATTTTGTTCCTACAAAAGTAGTCACACATACCAGATAATTTAATGTGGTCACCCTCCTTTGAAAAAAAATTAAAATAAATAATAATATTATATATATATACTAGGGGGCTGCGCTCCCTTGGCGCCTACCCCCCCTCCCCCCGAGTTCCGGGCTGGTAAGACAAAAAAACGTGACATTAAACCATTTCAAATTTCAGCTTATATTTTTATATATATATAGAATAGATATATAAAATGTATTAATTTTTTTTATTTATTTTATTATTATTATTATTATTTTTTTTGTACAGAGACTGATCTTGTATCGAGCTGTAGTAAGTTTGTTTGATGGGAAGGAAAGTAAATTACTTGACAAAAAATTGTATTCTTGTATTCATCCTTATTAGTTTGTCAAAGCATGAGCAAATAAAAGTTTGCATGTAAAATATCTTCAAGACTAGTCTATTTGTGTAATAGAAGCGGCATTTGACTTCACATCAAGTTGCCTTTGCATCTTATAATGCATAGCACGTATGCTACTTGTATATTATTATTATTATTATTACTGTCAACTTCAGGGAGTCCTTAGACTCATCGAGGGAGGCCCCAAATCATGTTCATCACAACTATTCGACATTCATATAGTATCTATCATACCTCGCCATAAACTCATTCACTGTCACAGCACCCACCACAGACTCTGGCAGCCCATTCCAATCATTTACCACTCTAAAAGTAAAGAACTCAGCTCTAACACCCTTACTAACCGCACTCTTGCCCAGCTTCCATGGATGTCCCCTAGTCCTCCCACCACAACCAGCCCTGTTCTCAAAAATATCTTCTGAATTAATTTTATAGAAACCCTTCAGTAATTTGAATGTCTCAATCATATCTCCCTTCCTCCGTCTATCAACCAATTTTTGCAACCCACAAATCCTCAACCTGTTCTCATAAGGTTCATTCCACAGACCTGCTATCATCTTGGTCACTCATCTCTGGATCCTCTCAACCTCCTCCCCATCAAGAAGAAACCTAGGTGACCAAATCTGAGCACAGTAGTCTAGATGGGGTCTTATCAAGGCTCGATACAGAGGAACAATACCGTGCTTGTATCTGCTTGTCACAGCAACCAAGTGATTTGATGAGCTGGTTTTGCCATTTTCGCAATGTACCCCCTAAATTTCAACTCCTTATCCACCAACACTCCCAAATCTCGTGCCTCGTCAATTTCCTGGAGTACAGTTCCACCAATGTAGTAAACTGCTGCTAATCTTTTCACCCCAAAATGTATAACCTTACATTTTGCCACATTTAATTGACATCCATTCTCCTTAGTCCAGACCTCCAATCTATCCAAATCATCCTGCAAAATTTTGACATCATCTGCATTCACTATTGCCCTACCCAAATTTGCATCATCTGCAAACAAATGAACTGTTCCTCTCAGATCCTTTCCTATATCATTAATGAACAAATTAAACAGCAGTGGTCCAAGAACAGATCCCTGTGGCACACCACTAGTCACAGGCCATCTTGTGGATTCTACTCCTGAATAAACCACTGTCTGATATCTCTCTATCAACCACCCTCCTATTCTTATCTCACCAACCCATCCCCATATGCTGCATTTTACTGATTAGAATTCCATGTGGTATCCTGTCAAAGGCCTTTGCAAGGTCCAGTAGAATCACTGTAAACCCATTACACTTATCCAGTTCAGCCGTCACTGTGTTATAATACATGAGCAAGTTACTGAGGCATGACCTACCCTTCACAAAACCATGCTCGATACAGTATCCCATTTTCATCTATCCAATCTTGTATTTTCCTCTTGACTATTTTCTCCACGACCTTGATAACGATTCCTGTTATGCTGATTGGCTGGTAATTTTCAACAGCAGCCTTGGAACCTCCTTTATGCAGTATATTGTATATATATCTCTTAGCTTCATAGCCCATGTTAAAATCCTGTCTATGACGTGAGAAACCTTTATCAGGCCCTCTCAATCAAATGATGAATTAGTGATGTCATGTAGAGGTGGAGGTTTTTTCTCCCAGAAACTCGGTTTTTTTGTCCCTCAAAACAGGAACATAGATTGACGTGCATAAATACTTAGGGAATGCCACAGAAGAGTGGCGTGCCAGCTGGGTTAATTCGCTGCAACTGCAAATTACAGACTCTACCCTTCGCGAAGGGATGGGTGGGGGTGGGTTGAAGAAGATATATCTGAATTAACTCACAGTATTTCCATGGGTTTATTCCCCCCCCGCTTGCAAGAATTAAACTGTGGGAATACACTGTACTAGATAGTGATTCTTGGAACTTCTTTGAGAGATGGACCTAGTCCTTGACTCTTCATCCCTTCATCTGATTTTAGCTTGAGTGTGAGGGAATTATTGTGGGTAATTTACCTGCTCATTGTGAGCATTGCAAGTTGTATTAGCTTTCTCTAGCGATGGCGGATTTCAGTGTTTTATATTTGAAACAATGTGAGGGTTTGTAGTCCGCTGCCTGTCGAATTAGTTGATTTGAGTGATTATCTGTGATTGTGAAGAACTTTTCTGCAATGCCTGTCATGTAGGTCTTGATATCTGGAAGGTTGGCTTCTTGGTGTAAATTGCAAGTTTCTGATGAACCAAGAGGCATTAAATGCCATTCTAAAGCATTTGTTCTGTATCGTTTGCAATCTGAGGATGTTCTGTTTAGATGTGTGTCCCCAAGTTGGTGAGGCATAAGCTATCTGAGGTCTTATCACTGATTTATAGAGGAGAATTTTGTTGTTTATGTTTAGGAAGCTGTTCCTATTCAAAAGTGGATATAGCTGTGCAATAGTCTGCACCAAACATCTTTGGTGGAGACACACACTATTTATGTGTCTTGAAATTTAGGCATTGAAATCCAGGTGAACTTCTAGATACTTGGTATAGTGATTCTTTCAAAGATGCATTGTATTATATATGCCAAGAAGGTTGTGTGCTGCATTATGGGATACTATAGCAACTTGATGTGAGGTTAACTGCCTCTTTATACAAGTAGTCTAGTCGTTTGTTCATGCCCAGGTAAAATAAGGATGAAAAGAATAATATAATTTATCAAACTTGTATAAATTGGATATAATTATCATTATATATATAAGAAATTGTTGTTTGTCTTAGCCTCTGGCAAAGCTCTATACTTCTCAGGTGAAAGAATTTTATTTGTAGTTCTGGCTGCTTTACTACCTGTTCAAAAATTTTCATATTGATTTGACTAGACAAGGGGAATGGATACACCATGATACTTTTGGATTTTGCTAAGGCTTTTGACAGAATACAACATGACAGACTGCTGCATAAATTGGAGAAAATGGGTTTGGGTTATACAATATTAGCATGGATAAGAGGATGGCTGACTAACAGATATCAAAAAGTGGTATACGGGGGATATGAGTCTGCAAGGTAACAAGTGGTGTACCACAAGGATCAGTGCTTGGTCCACTGTTATTCAATCTGTGCATTAATGATATTGGAAAGGATTTGACAAGCAACATAGTTATTTGCTGATGATGCAAAGATATGGAGGGTAATCAGGAATGCTGCTGATATGCAATCTTTGCAGAATGATTTGAATAGGCTGGAATTGTGGGCATGGGAAAATGAGTGTCAGTTCAATGTCAGTAAATGTAAAGTCATTCACTACGGAATGATTACATATCCAATGTCATATTATATTGGTGGGATTAGGCTAGAAGGATGAGGCTAGGGATCTTGGAGTGTTAATAGATAGGAAGTTGAAGTTTAGGGGCCATGTGGCAAAGATTGCAAATACAACTCAAAAGATAATTGCAATGCTGAAATGAATGTTCACATGTAAAGATAAGGATGTTATTTTGCCTCTTTACAAGGTTTTGATAAGACCTCACTTGGACTATTGTGCGCAGGTCTGGATTCCGTTGTGATTCTGATATATTGGAGAGAGTACAAAGGCGAGTGTTAAAAATGATAACAGGATTATGGAATACTGATTATGAAGATAGATTGAGAATTTGTAGACTGCAGACACTAGCAAACAGGAGAAAGAGGGGTGATATGATTGAGACTTACAAACTGCTGAAAGGGTCATACAGGATTTCAATTGATAGGATCTTTCAATTTATGGAGGGTGGGGAAAGGACGAGAGGGCATCCTTGGAAGCTGAGAATGAAGGCCGCCAAGAAGGGTGTAAGGGCTAGATTTTTCTCTCAGAGAGTGCTGAGTGATTGGAATGGATTGCCATTGGATGCTGTGAGTGCAAGCAGTGTGAATGAATTCAGGTATAAGTATGATAGCTGGTTTGTGTAGTATATGGCCTCCCTCGATGAGTCTCTGATTCCCTGGAGGTCTCTCTTAATAATAATAATAATTTCGCCACCACTACGTCCTTTTTTATTTTCCACTGTTCTGAGTTTGTCCTTGTAGGTAGCTCTCTGATTTCTGCTACTGAAATGAAGATTCTTCCATTGGTAACTGCTAAATTTTTAATTGCCATTTCACACACAAACTAGTGGAGTATACTATTTAAATCAGATCGAAGTAGTAATAGTGCTGAGCGATGACTATTGCCTCCCCCCCATTTCATTATGGTTTACATGTTCTGATTAAACTTTTAATTTCATTTTTTTCTTATGGTAACTCATATATAATTCGTAAACAACTCTAGAAATCAAATATGTTATTTTTTAAAGACAATTTATCATTGGAGAACGTTGTTATCTATTTGACTAACCAGACTGACAATTACCAGTTCACAAAAACTGAACATTGATCTCTGTAGCATTGCTAGTGACAATCGAGGCATGATTATTTAATCTCTCTCTTACTACTATCTTCTCCCTTGTTTAATGCGCTCTACCTGCAGAGCAACTTGGGTTTGTATCTTGTCAAACATTTAAGGAGCCTCCAAGTGAATTGCGGTGGCTATATTCATTCAGTAGATCCACAGAATTTTCACAATTTCGATGGGTTTAAAATTAATCACAACCTATTTCAAATTGTTCATTGTCTGCTTTTTTTTATTGCCATTTTAATACTAAGGTGTGTGTGCTTTTGGATTTCTTATTTGCATTTTTAGACAAACTAATTGTTTTCCAAGATGGCAGTTGCCTGCTTTAGGTGTTCTGACTGCTCTTTTCCCCAGTTTTATACTCTAACCCTTCTGGTCCTAGGTTAAATTCGCATGTCATTCTCTGTGTGTTTCACTTATGCATATAGTAGAATATGCATGTCCAAAAGCCTTGGTGAAAGCATTTCTTCTATGAAAAAAATTGTTTTGAAGTTTTCAAAAATTAAAAAGGTCTACTTTTAAACAAAAAAAATGATATGGGGAACAAAATAATCATTTGAAATATTATGAGACATACTCTTTTGTGGATATAAAGGATAATTGATCCCATTCCGTTGATTTGAAAGGCTTTTGAAAATGGGGAAAACCGATTTTGTCATTGTTACATCTCTCAGCGTATTTAGTGCATACAACTTATCAAGGTATAATTTTGAAGCAGTTCATAACAATTGTGAACTGCTTCGAAAATATCAGTACCATTAGTAGTTCCCATCTAAAGATAGAAGACTGACGAGTTCTTTATTAATAGTAAAGTCCTCTTCAATAGTTCGAACACAAGTTAAAAGTTGACTTACGTCTGCTTGATCATTACTTTCATCCACACACAATGAAAAATACTCACATTTTATTAAATCACACAGCTTTTTTGATACATAGTGATCCATGTGTTGTAGGCGTCTTGCGATGGTCTGTAGAGACAATGCCACTGTTTCGAACTTCTCAGCTAATTTCGGCTCATTAAATTGTTTTGCCATTTCAGTTGCACATTTCTTCACAAAGACACCATCACTAAGAAACTTTTTTGTTTTTGCTAAACTCCAATGCTACTTTGTACGAAGGCTTGAACTTTGTTTAGTGCTATGTTTTGCAAAATAACTCGTTTGGTTCAACAATTTCTTCTTATATTCTGCAATAATGGTGCCTTCTTGAATCTTCAATATACATCTCAAATGTTTTACTGCGTAACGTAGTGTAATGTCGTTTCACATTATACTCTTTAGGCACTGACAAAACTTGAATGCAAACAAGACATCGAATTTTATTCTTGTTGTTTGTAATCCAATAGTCTGATTCCTTTTCATCTTCAATTTTTCTTTTCTTTTCATTCAATAAGTTGTAATAAAATTTATTATGTAGAAGTAGATTACTAAACATAAAACAGAAATAAATCACAATGCGTATTGGGTAATTTGGTGAGCATCTGTGACACAACCTCAATAGCTGAACAAACAAACAACACTAATTGCGCTCTCACGTTCCCCGTGAGCTCCTGGAGCATACGCGTTGGAACAAAACAGTGTAAGAACGCTTCTTTGACACATCTAATATTTGAAAAACACGTGGGTATATAGTGATGTAAAAACACCAAATAAAATTACCAACATCGAGATTATTGATTAGTGATAGAATTAAAATATCCAATATGCACTTGATTTAAATTATTGTATTTTTTCGCTCGTGAAAATCAAAATCCACAGGCAGACTACATAAAATCACACAATGGGCGGTGTTTTGGACAGCCCTGCCTGATCATAAAGGTTTGAAGGAGGGTCATGGTGGAATATCCATTCCTTCAACATACCCCAAATGAAGTCATCCAGTGATGTTAGATCAGGAGAATGTGAAGGGTATTCTGGGAATCTCTAGATGAACTTCCCAGGAAAGTGTTCTAATAAATAGGCTCTAGAACCATGTGATGTGTGACAGATTGCCTCTGTCCTGTTGGAATACCTGTGCATGAAATGGAATTTTTTTTGCAAGTCACATCGTATGCAAATCATGGGTGAATGGAATCAACACATTCTTGATGTAGATTCAAGGTCATGGTTACATCACCCTCTTCGAAGCAGGATACAATTATGCCATAGCTGGAAACTGGACACTATGCAGTGACCTTCTTGCTGTCAAGAGATTTCTCTTGGACAAATTCAGGTCTCAAGAAACCAAAAAATCTGTAAGTTCGTCTGTCTTACAGAACTACTTTGATGGAAATGCATTTTGTCTGAGAACCAGACATTATAGAGGAAGGATGGTTCTTCATAGACATTGGCCAGAATGCGTGCATGGTACTCCCACCATGCAGCATAATCTGTTGCTGTGAAACACTGATCTACTAAATGACGTATAAAAAGGCATCTAGCTCCTTAAGGGTTCTCTATAATGGCTGCCTCAGTATCCCAAGTTTTACCACTGTTTGGAATTGGCTGCGTTTCAGAGATTGCAACACTTGCTCCAGCACATTCCCATGATTCTCATTTGTGTTAATAGGTTATGGTCTCCCTGAATGGCATTTGCACTGCTGCAGAACATTCCATAAGCATACCCAAGCGATGATAAAACTATTGCTTCAGAACGCTTATGGAAACAATAAACAACCTGCTCACAAACATGTCATAGGCTTGGACCATTGCTCTACCAAATCTGTATGAACAAAAATAATGCTCAACGGTAAATGTCTTTTCTTCCAATATCAACACTATTGCTACAGCTGAAAGGGGTGTCGAAGTTCAGTACTATTTTTTGCGCCATACCATGCCATGCCATATATATATTATATGCTGAGTTAGCTTTGCTTTAGGAACACCCACCTATTAACGTGTTGGTCCATCTCTGTGTAATCACGGCTTGCAGATGCCCAGGAACAGATTCCACAAGGTGTCGAACATTCTCCATGGTTAACTCAACCCATGTCTGCTGCAGCACTCTGTCAGTTCACACTCATTCCATGGAGGAGGATCAGCAGTTCTCACATCCCGTTCCAGCATATCCTACATTTGTTCATTTGGGTTACAGCCAGGAGGGTTTGGGGACCAAGGGAATGTGACAAATTCATTGTCATGTTTCTCCAACTGCTCAGTAGTTTTACGAGCCCAATGACAAGGTGCATTGTCCTGTTGAAAGATGGCACTGTAGTTGGGGTAGACTTCATGCAGATATGGATGGAGATGGTCAACTAACAGGTTCCTGTAGCATTCACCATTCAGTGTTTGTGGGATGATAACTAATGGACCTATGGCATGCCAGGAAAAAGCTCCCCAGACTGTAACAAATGGGGGTTCAACCGGCTGTTGAACCCCCATTTGTGCAGTGCAACCAGGAGGTAGGGCTTCATGCTGTAAACAGCATGAAGCCCTACCAGGAGGTAGCATGGTTGCACTGGTGGGTTAGCTGTGTGATGCTGTGTGGTTGCACTGGTGAAACAGCATGGTTGTACTGGTGGGTTAGCTGTGTGATGCTGCACGTCATTGCTGAGATTCTATGGTCAGGAAATGGGACTCATCACTCCAGACGACCTTCTTCCATCTGTCGAGGGTCCATTGGCAATGTTCCTTGGTCCGTGCGATGCATTTTTTTGCAATGTCTGGTCGTCATCATGCATACCCCTTGTTGGTCTCTGGATGTGGAACCCCCAGACAAAGAACAGTACATCATATGGTGCATGTGGAAATGGGTCGAACTACCCCTCTGGTTGTACTGGTGGGTTAGCTGTGTGATGCTGCATGTCATTGCTGAGATTCCAGTCATGACATCTGACACTCACCTCTAGGATCAACCATGCATGACTGACCAATGTGAATTCTACTGCTGGATGTCAGTTCATGGTTAATCCAGTCCTTGTACACTCTTGATACAGTAGTATGGAAGCAACCAATAAATGCAGCTGTTTTCGAAATACTGGTACCTACTTTCTGGGCCCCAACTGTCTGCCTGTGGTGAAATTAGCTTACGTCATCACCTTTTCCCTTTACTAGCAAATGTTTAGCTTACTAATCACGTAGAGAGGAATAGATGTGCTTATTTATAGTAGCCTCACATGACATTGAGATCACACCGAATATGTAAATCAGGCAGTGTGTGTGTTTCTAATGCAAACTTAATTCAGGGTATATTATAATATACTGTGAAGAGAGTTCCCTCTTGAAGGGAAATGTGGGATGTGATACCACCTGGCATGAACATGTTAAAGCTACAAAATGTGTGAGATACATTCATATATTCTATTATATTTCATTTTAAAAAATATTTGCTATCCACTGAACTGATCAGCTCCTTAGTGCAGCTTGAAATATACTGAAGTAAAACAGTGTTTTTGTGTTTTGCTGAACCCTGGACTTCTGCAAACACTTGTGGTGGTTTCTCAGAGCATATACCGTTTATAATAACTTGTATTATATGTAGTTTCTGAAAAAAATTAGTAATAGTAATATTTATGTCACGTTTTCTCGATTAACATATTTTGCAGATAATGGGTTCATTGTCATGATTCCTTTACGGTAATTTTTTATGAAAATTTACATAGGGATTTTGAAAAAAAAATTTTTTTTTCAGAATTTTTTTCAGCTTAGCGCACTGCATTATGAAGGACCTTCACCTCAGCATATAAAAAAATCAACAAACAACTTTTATTCCCTTATAAGGAGTAGGTGCGGCGAGTTTATAGACCTGGAAAAGGCATACGAAGGTAGGAGGTGTATGAGGAAGAAGGGGGTGTCGGAGAAGTGAGGTTGGTGAAGGAGATGTATGAAGGAGCAAAATCTCAGGTCAGGTCTAGTGTCGGCATGACAGAGGGGGTTCCCCATTGTCGTAGGGCTCCACCAGGGATCAGCTCTGAGCCCCTACCTCTTTGACCTAGTCATGGATGGAGGACGTCAAGAAGGTGCCATGGAGCATGATGTTTGCCGACGACATTGTTCTCTGCGAATCATCCTGAAAGGAGCTTGAAAAGACCCTGGAAGAGTGGAGAAAGGTATTGGAGGAGAGCAGCATGAGAATTAACCGGATGAAGACCGAATATATGTCAACGGGGAGTGACAAGGATATAGTCATACTACTCCAGGGTGAAAGGTTAACTTCAGGGAAGAAATTGAAGTACCTTGGGTCGGTCGTCGAGAGGAATGGTGACCTGGATGAGGAAATAAAATACAACACCGAATAACATGTGGCTGGATGAACTGGAGGAAGATGAGCGGGATCCTGTGCGACAAGAGAGTGAGTTGTAAGGTGAAAGGAAAGCTGTATAAGATGGTGGTGAGGCCGGCGATGCTCCATGGCGTGGAGACGTGGCCTATAACAAAGGCACAGGAGAGGAAGATGGAGGTGGCGGAGATGTAGATGTTGAGATGGATGAGTGGTGTGACAAAGAAGGACAGGATAAGGAATGACTACATCAATGGGACGGTCAAGGTGGGACCTATCAGTAAGAAGGTACAAGAAAGCAGGCTGAGGTGGTTCAGTCATGTAGAGAGGAGGAGTGAGGAGTATGTTGGTAAACAAGTGGAGGGAAGGAGGAAAAGAGGCAAGCCCAAGCTCAGGTGGAGGGATAAGGTGGCAGAGGATCTTAGGGAGAAAAAAGGATGAAGTCGGGAAGACGCCCTGGACCGGAGAACCTGGAGGAAGAAGATTAAAGATGGGAATGCCGACCCTGTTTAACACAGGATAAAGCATAGCGAAAGAAGATAAGGAGTAAGCGAGGCCATTTTAGCCCTATCTAACTTTTATAAATTGAATGGGCAGTTCAATCTCCACTGGTAGCCAATCAGAGATAGTTGGCCTAAGACATGACAGTACTTGTTTTGCCAGGAGATGACAAAACAAGTATTGTCATCTCCTGGTCCTTAACAGAATATCTTATTAATCTGAAATACTGTGGGTTCTTTGGTTGATTTACTTGAGTTATGGCATGAAAATCTTGAGTTTCTGGGAGAAAAACCCATACCCATTTGCCCATGCTATAGATTGACTAACTCTGGAAATGGAGAAGAAAGGCTTAGAAAAAATTCCTCTAGTGGCAACTAGACTTGAGTTTAAGAGTTTCTTCAGCCTAATACACAGGATGCAAATGCCACTTCAACTGAGCTGCTTTTTTTTTTAAATTTCTCACTGCTCAGATCAAAAGTTTTCATAAATATTTTTGGAACTTTTCTGCCACAATGCTACATTGTGTACCCTACCTTTGGACAATTAATTTTTGAGATGTAATATATAGCTTTTGCCCCACACTCTGTTCCTGTTTTATTATGTTTCTGTTAGATTTCTTCAAGATCATTTTAACAATATAAAATAGAGAATAATCTGTTAAGATAGTGAGAAACATACTTTGTTCCATATATGTGAGTTACTTTGATGTTCAAGTGCAGTTGATGCAGATTTATGAGGATTACTACACATATTTCTCCATACAGGGCCATTGCCAGATTAGATCTTGCCCTGAGGGCAAGATCTAATCTGGCAACTAATCTTATCTACTCTTATTTCTTATGCCCAGATATAAGAAAATCTCCAATTGCTATTTTGTTTTTATTACAAGAGAAACATTAATGCAAAACAATTACATAATAATATTAATTAAATGTTTGCACTACACGGATATCACACAATAAAACTGTTTATAATCTCTTCTATATTTAAATTATGTCTGCCTCTATTAATACAGTTGATAGACCAACCAATCTTTCTTGGGTCATTTCTTGGTTATCTTGTTGCTATAATACGGTGCTTACCGCAATATGGCTGAACAAGCTTCCTTAATAAGCTGTGCCATTAGGCAGCTGCCTCTATGTTACACCCTGTCGATGGTAGTCCCCATAAAAAAACTCAGTTATTTTCTATGATGCTGTTTAGTTGGAAAGATCTAAGTTCTGTTCCATCTTGCAAAGAAGTTTTATAACAACTTTTAATTTTAAGGCGAGTTAACTGGTCTTATTGGGAGATGGAAGAGTTTGCCATTCTGCATAATAGGTGGACACACCAATCAGAAGAACATATGCCATTAACAGACATACCACACTGATTTTATAACCTTAGGTGTGTTGTCTGTAATTCCAAACAGACTTAAGAAAAATACGAGACAAAAAAAAAGGCAAAGATTCAAATTTACAAAAAATAATAACATCATGCATAAAATGTGATTAATTTAAAATGCTTTGATTAATATTACAATATTGTTGCCTCTGTAGCTCTGTTTAAATGGTGTTTGTTTCCACAGCACTAGGTTATCCGAAGAAAGACAGGTTATTCTTAGTCACCAACAAAAGGAACATTTTCTTGGTCTTTCTTCAGCTGGCTTTTTTTTTTTTTTTTTTATTTATTTATTTATTTATTTTTTTTATACATGTATTAAAAAAAAAAAAACCACACTATTGCAGATAAGAATATGAATTTGGGGTAATGGTGACAAGATGGCAACATTTGTCTGCTATACTCTCTCTCCTCTGAAACACTGACAGCTTGAGCTATCAGTGCAAGATGAAGAGTGGCTGCTTACCTATAGTGACCAAATTATCCAAGGACCAATGCTGGACACGTTCCACTGGGTGCATAACTTTTGTTTTCTGCTTTGCATATTTGCCTTCCCTCCAGGCGTATATTCTAAAATTGCTGTATTTCTTATCCCAACAGAAACATAATCATACCTTTTCAATAAAATATTCTGCTTTTATTCTTGTTATTATTACTAATTAATAATATTGTTACTGCTAAACTATCAAGAAATTTTTATTTAAATTCTCAATAATGGATGCAAAAGTAAATATCCCAAAAAAACTTATTTATTTTATTTATATAATGAATAGATATTTATTAAAAGCAACTTTTATTTAAATTCTTAATAATATATGCAAAAATAAATATCACACAAAACTTACTTATCTTATACAATGAATATCTATTAAAACTCTCCAAATGAACAATTTAAACATATTTTTCGAAAGAATGAATTATTTTCAATAATTCATCATCCTCTGATATTTCACTCATAAAATCTTCACAGGAATCAACCATATTATATTTCACAATAAGAATGGCCTTTATTGTCTCAAGTTTTAATGAATATCTATTAAAACTCTCCAAATGAACAATTTAAACATATTTTTCGAAAGAATGAATTCTTTTCAATAATTCATCGTCCTCTGATATTTCACTCATAAAATCTTCACAGGAATCAACCATATTATATTTCACAATAAGAATGGCCTTTATTGTCTCAAGTTTTAATTGTGTTTTCTCTGCAGTCCATAATTTATTCACAACTGAAAATACTCTTTCTGTAACAGCAAAAAAACTTATTTATTTTATTTATATAATGAATAGATATTTATTAAAAGCAACTTTTATTTAAATTCTTAATAATATATGCAAAAATAAATATCACACAAAACTTACTTATCTTATACAATGAATATCTATTAAAACTCTCCAAATGAACAATTTAAACATATTTTTCGAAAGAATAAATTATTTTCAATAATTCATCATCCTCTGATATTTCACTCATAAAATCTTCACAGGAATCAACCATATTATATTTCACAATAAGAATGGCCTTTATTGTCTCAAGTTTTAATGAATATCTATTAAAACTCTCCAAATGAACAATTTAAACATATTTTTCGAAAGAATGAATTCTTTTCAATAATTCATCGTCCTCTGATATTTCACTCATAAAATCTTCACAGGAATCAACCATATTATATTTCACAATAAGAATGGCCTTTATTGTCTCAAGTTTTAATTGTGTTTTCTCTGCAGTCCATAATTTATTCACAACTGAAAATACTCTTTCTGTAACAGCATTTGTCACGGGTATGCAAAGGTCAAATTCCACTGTTTTTTTTTTATATTACCATAAGCCACTTTTTGTTTCTCAAAAAATGCAAATATCTCAACCCATCTATCTCCTGTAGGAGTTTTTTTTCTCCTTCCATTCTTCAATTTTTGAATCAGTTATATACTTCTTTAAACAAGAAATCTCATCAAAAAGGTTATTTTCATATATTCCATGATTTTTTCCAAAATTAGAATCTATATACTCCAACAATGCCTCAAAATCATGCCATGATATCCTACTTTTAAGGTTCACCCATTTAAATGTCTTAATTTCCAGGAACTGGGATGACCGCACGTCCAAATATTCCAAACAGTTACTGTAAAAAGTTTTAACATGAGAAATAAACAATTTTTTTTTTTTGCTTCCCTCATTTTCTAAAATTCTCAAATCTCTTCTTACGCTAATAGGAACATAGTTTGATTCGAGAAATTCTCTGTATTTTGCTTTTAGCATATCAAGTTCCTCTGAGACTTCCATTGTTGTACAATCATTTTATTATTATTATTTGATACCTCCAGGGAGTCCAAGGACTCATCGAGGGAGGGCACCTGCTCTACAACTCTGCTTCCGCTACTCAATCCACCAACGCCATCTACAGCTGACCACCACCACTAGTATTTCCTTCAATGTTTCTGATTACTGCCTCAAATACTGATGCCTGACTATGAAGAAATGTTAACCACAACTGAGAGGTATTATCATTGAAAAAAGTTCAATTATTCTTGGACACTTATCAAGGGATAAGAAATATGACTTCAGTGGACTATATAATTTCAGAATCCTCTCAATCACAGGCATTAAAGCTAGCCATCTAGTTTTACTGTAGCCTAGTATTTTGTGATATTCAACTTCTGCTTCTTCTCAGAGTTCTTTCAAAGATTCTATTCTGACAGTGTAAATGTAAAAATGGCTATAAATTTTTGTTACAATAGACTATGTCTAGTGGTAAAAGATCAGCAGCAGTTTGAATGGCATTGTGAACTATATGAGCTGCACAACCTACTCCAATAATATTTTGCTCCAAACTGCTGTTCAGAGTGAAGACATTGTTCATACCCTTTCTAGCTACACCACCAAAATTGGTATTTGCATTATCAGCACAATATGCAACAACCTTCTTAGATAAATTGTTTTTTTCCAAGAACAGTTAAGATAGAATTGCTGATAAGCTCTGTAGTTTCCCCAGGTAGGGACACAAAATCAATAATCTTATTCTTCACACCACTTTTTGAATCAAAATAATGAATGATAGTAGGAAAAAGTTTTACATCTTTATGGTTTGATGCATCAGAAAACACAGATATAAAGTTTATATTTTGTAATTCCTTACCAAGCTCTTTCAATGCATGTGGTGCTAATACATTCTTGATGATAGCTTCTGTTTTTGTCCTTGCACATGTGAATTTGCTGTCGAATAATTTGCAGATCAGTTTGGATGTACAGTCCATGGATCTAAAAGTTTGATTGTGATATATGGTATAGAAAGAAAACACAGCCTCTGCAACCGCTAATTCTCTTTCTTTCTTTCATACCAAATTCAGTTTGATGGAGAAAATTGGTCATCTTTACAGATGAAGAAGCTGCCTGTAGAGCTTTCTTATGTTTATCTGAAGCTAAATACCTTGTGATATCGCACTTTCCTCCAGAGGTCACAGAAAGTTTTCCCAAACAGATTGTACATAAAACATATTCCTCCTGTTCATACTCCTTAATAAATGGATACTCTTTTTTCAAATTATCTGTCAGTTTGCAATTCCTTCGTTTTCTTTTTACTGACATGGTTTAAACCTGATTATTAAAAATAATTAAATATTTTTAAATAATTATAAACTTTCCAATTTTTAAACATATAAAAAAAGATATAGCAAAGTATCACTTCTGCGAATACCTGGGATCTATGATATCAAAAACAACAATTGTAATACTATGTCTACAGGTAAAATTTTGATTTTGAAACATACAACAAAATATCATTCTTTAAATTACCATTACTATAACCATGGTCAATATATCGTTTCGTGGTTTCCTTTGCTCCACAATCGATTTTGTATTAACATGAGTGAAGTACTGAAAGACCTCAAACTAACAATAACTTAAATTACCTTTATTATTAAAAAAAAAAGGGAAAATACAGCTTTTGCTGTCACACATAATTGTTTATTTTATGAATGAAATTTAAAAGCAACAGATATCATATCTAAACTCTGTTTTATGATAATAATAATAATGTTTATTACGGGCATTATCCCAGTTACAATTTGTTAGATGGTGAGTGAATTGCACGTTAAAAATAGGTAATAGTTTTACGAAACAGAAATTACATGCATTAAACATACACTATGTAAATTATAATAGTAAAAACAAAACATAAAATGTTGGTATTACATATATTTAGATTACATTGATTGACGATAATAATTCTGTGGAACTTTAAAAGTTTGGCATATAATCAAAAAATAATTTTACATGAAAAAGTTCCTCAGAATAAACAACTAATGTATGTTTGTAGTTTACTCTTTCTGTTAAAGTGAATAAAATATTTCAAATGCTGCATGTTTTGCTGTACACATACTAATGCTGTACAGGACTGGTAAATGCTGTACAATACAGCATAATTATTATTATTATTTGGCACCTCCAGGGAGTCCAAAGACTCATCGAGGGAGAGTGTGCCAACAGCATCGAATGATTGGTTCCCTTCCAACTACTAACCGCGCTCAAACTTACTTAACTGAGCCATTAGTAGCAGAGGCTCTACCAATCGACCAACCTTAATGCTTACCTGTCTTCAAAAAATAAAGGAGTATTGCCTAATTGTGTTAGGGAATGAAAGGCATTAGAGGGTTTTTTTTTATTACTTATATTTTACATTATTTTATATTTTAATATTACAGTATTGGTAAGTAATAAATTGTACTTTCTGTTTACTGCTGACAATAAACTGTTGCTTTCATTTTCATGTGGTACATGCAAAAAGGATCTCATTCATCTTGTGATAATTTAAAATATACACCAGATGATCTCCTTTAAAATAAGAACTGTGTTCATATATTCAACTTCATAAATAACAATCCAGTACTTGTAGAAAAAAAAATTGTTAAACCACAATTGACAGCTTACATCTAAATTACATGCTGGCATCTGTTCAAGTGCATAAAGCCAACATTTAACGAAATCGAAAGGCAAAATTTGTAAACAATAACAATAAACATCAAATATACTTTCTAATATGACAGCATTATGCTAAGGTGATCAATTTATCCCTTAAGCAAGACTCACATCGCAGCCTGTCCCCCCCCTTTGCATCCATTATGAGTTATTATAGCAGTTAAATAAATTCTTCAGAAAAGCATTCTACCCCCTGTTAATTAGCACACCTAGTTAGCAACATAAAAATCTCTTCTTTTGTAAATTAGATGGGTACAAATAAAATTTTGTAAAAAAATAAAATAAAAGGGTCTGTTTTAGGGCCATTACTATTTAACTTGTATATTAATGATATTGGCAAAGATTTAGATGGAGATATTCAATTGTTTGCAGATGATTCAGAGTTGGGACGAACCATAAAGAGTAGTGAAGATGTTGTGGCCTTGCAAGAAGACTTGAATAAATTGAGTGATTGGGCACGGAAATGGGGATGCAAGTTCAATTGCAAAATGTAAGGTTTTAAAATTTGGAAAACAAAGATGGGATGCAGAATTTATGCTTGGTGAGAATATATTGTTGGAGGTAGAGGAAATAAGAGATCTGGGGGTGATGATAGTGGATAAGGATCTAAAATTTAGGGGACACATCACCAAAATTGTGAAGACAACACAAAGGCTTCTGGGAATGATGCGGAGGACACTGACGTGTAGAAGTAGGGAGATTCTTGTTCCGTTGTATAAGGCTTTGATTAGGCCACACATGGACTATTGTGCCCAGATTTGGTCACCAGGTTTTCAGAAGGATGAAGAGATGTTGGAAAGGGTCCAAAGGCGACTGACTAAGGTAGTTTCTGACCTCTGGAATGTTGAATATGAGGAGAGATTGAGAAGATGTAATTTGCAGAGTCTGGTGGAGAGGAGGAAATGGGGAGATATGATAGAGACCTACAAGTTGGTAAGGGGTTGTTATAAGATCAGTGGTGGAAAAGTTATACAGAGAATGGTGGGAGAACCAGAGGGTATCCCTGGAAACTGTATAAAGAGGGTGTGAGTAGGGGAGTGAGAGACAGTTTTTTTTTGTGCAGAGTTGTGAATGATTGGAATGCCTTGCCTGAGAGTGTAGTGTCTGCAAAGAGTGTGTTTAAGGCTCGGTATGATAGGATATGTGTATGATAAAAGGACCTCCCAGATGAGTCTTTGACTCCATGAGGTCTTGGGGTAATAAAAAAAAAAAAAAAAAAATCAGCTAACGCCTTTTTATTCCCGTATATACGGGAGTAGGCGAGGCCATTTAGCCCTATCTAACCTTTGGAGACTGAGTGGGCAGTTCAATCTCCACTGGTACCCAATCAGAGACAGATGGCCCAAGGCTATCACTAATTAAGCGGTACGCAGTGAAGTGAGACGGCTCAAATGTGCCGCCATCTCGTGGTCTCTAACCCTAACACAATATATTTAATGTCTGAAATAATGTGGGTTCTACGGTCGATTTTCTTGAGTTTACAGGACGAAAAACCCGAGTTTCCGGGAGGAAAAACCTGCTTGCCCGTGCCAGAGATCGACTAACTCGGGAACCGGTCGAAAAAAGGCTTAGAAAAATTTCCTCTAGTCGCCGACTAGACTCGAAACCAAGACTTCCTTCGTGCGGCCTAGCGCGGTGGTGTGCAAACTCACCAAGTGCAAACCCCCAAAATCACCAAGAAAAAATGGTCTTTATAATACACACAACTTACTTTTACAGTAAAAAGATTCAAAGATCATTATCTCCAGATTCCCTTTGGATCCATTATGAGCTATTATAGCAGTTAAATAAATGCTTCAGAAAAGTATTCTACCCCCTTAATTAACACACCTAGTTAGCAACATAGAAATCTCTCCTTTTGTAAATTAGATAGATAGAAATAAAATTTTGTAAAAAAATAAAATAAAAGAGTATCAATTAAAAATGCTGCCTCAGCCTCCAAAATCACCAAGAAAAAAATGGTCTTTATAATACACACAACTTACTTTTACAGTAAAAAGATTCAAAGATCATTATCTCCAGATTTTGAAAGCCTGAAACATAATCTACTACTATTATTATCAATGCAGTTGTTATGTCAACTTCCAAAACTTACCGTATTTTTCCATGTATAAGATGATACTTTTTTCTAAAATTTTTAGACTAAAAATTGGAGGTCATCTTATACGTGGGGGGGGGGGGGGTAACCAGTTGAGAGATCCGCAGTTGCCGTGCCGAAACTGCCGGTACCTTGTCTCCACGAAAAGCTTTCATTAATCACTAGCCTTTGTTAACTCTGTGGATTGATGTCATTAACGGCTGATTCTGAATAAACCAATCAGAACTCTGAAAGCATTCATATGTCTGCTACTTGTTGGCAGGTAAGTTAATGCATTAACAATATTTTGAGCACTAGTCCATAAAAATGTCGGAAAATAAAATAAAATAAAAGAAAATAAAAAATATATCAAATGTGTTCTGTTTTTTGTTTAAAATATTGATTTCTTAATTTTGGATTTCAAAAAGTAGGGTTCGTCTTATACACGGAAAAATATGGTATATGTGTTTTGCTTTTTTTGGTGCTCTGCTACACTTGGAAACAACTTACCTGTTGTGTGGAATGACTTGCATTTACAGCTCATTTGGTTTTGCAGCTAAAGATTAACCTAGTTGATCTCTTGAAGAGCTCTTTCTTCCCCAGGAAATAGTTTTTTTCCTGATGTAAATGGACAGATTGGCATGGGAATTTACATGCAATTTACAGACATCTCATGTTAGCCTCTGTTATGCATATACTTTTCATTTATTGTACTTTTTTTATTCAGCAGGTTGTTGACCACTCGGTTACAGTGTCCATCATGAGTGGATTGTGCTTCTCTGAACTGTAGTCCATGATAAAAGTATGAATCATTATAAATAATTTTTCACTACTTTCACTAAAGAATAAAATTAGTAGTTGACAAAGTTAAAGTCTAATGAAAAACATCAGACTTCAGTTTTATTGACTACTAATTTCTTTCCTTCATTCTTCTTCAGTTTTTCTAATCACAGTGCCTTCATTAAATATTAAGTTACTTTTGCATGGTTCTTGCAGAATCCCTTTAGCTGACAGTGAAAGTCAGTTAAAGGAAGTAGATGAAATAGTATTTCAGCTACCTGAAATAGTAGCTGGCAGTTTACTATTTCAGGAACCTTGTCAAATATCAGGTTTCCTGAAATAGTAGACTGCATATGACTGCTAAAGAATTTTTAACAGACTCTTTAACAGTCTAAATGAATAATTGCATAAAAAGCTTCATTTTACATTTTCCTGTGTTTTTATTTTGATGTGACATTTAAACATTTCAGTGCACGATTAAGTATGCCAGTCAATGAACACATCTTTCTCATGTTATTAGTGAAATTAAAACTGTGTGTACATTAGAAATTGTGAATACTTTTTTAATATCTTGTTTGTGCACACATAAATCAACACATTATATACAAATGCTTTGTAAATGAAATTTTGTTGCATTTACAAAAGATGAGAAGTTGGTACAGTATGTTTGAAGCTAAACCATGTATGGGTAGTGACCTGTGTATGGGAAAATTGATGAACATAGCTATACAACAGAGCATCTATAAGAAAGTGACTGGAGAGAGGAATCTGTGTCTGTGTGTGTGTGTGAGAGAGAGAGAGAGAGAGAAAGAGAAATAGGTTATCTGTTAAGCACACTGTACTCTACTGGACAGAATCAAGTATTCTTAGAGAGGTTTTTGGTACACCATCCCAAATGTGAGAATAGTATTCTTTTTTACCAAACTTTTCAAACAACCCTCATAATGCTATTCTATCTGAATTTTCTTAAACTGTATGTGTTTTTCTAGATAGTTTTGCAGGATGAAAAACCATGCCACTACTGTATGAGCCCATCTAACTTACCTTCACTAGAAAAACCGTCAATACCCACTGAGCCACATGGTCAGGAATCCATGTATTAGATACAGAATCCAGCTAGAATAGAACTAAGCTAAGCCAATTTTTGACCACTGTTCTTTAAACATGAATTAGGACCAAGAAATAGGAGGATTTCAGAAACTTAAATTCCTGCCTGTAGCTGTTTATGTCCCTCTTATATACAAGATCTATTTATTTATGTATCATTATTTTCCTTTAATCTTTCCCATGCCATTTGTCATGCTAGGGTCAGTGATTGCTGAACATAATAATGATGTAGCCCAGTGAATCATTACAGATGTATATATGATGGAGACCTACAAGTTGGTAAGGGGTTGTTATAGGATCAATGCTGGAGAGGTTCTACAGAAAATAGTGGGAGATCAGGATAGAACCAGAGGTCATCGCTGGAAGATGTGTAAAAAGGGTGTGAGTAGGGGAGTGAGAAGCAGTTTTCTTTCATGCAGAGTTGTGAATGATTGGAATGCCTTGCCTAAGAGTGTGGTGTCCGCAGAAAATTTGAGTGTGTTTAAAGCACGGTATGATGAGCTGTGTGTATGATAAAAGGACCTCCCAGATGAGTCTTTGACTCCATGGGGTCTTGGATAATAATAATATGTGTGTGTATATATATATTTTGAATATATATATCTGAATTTTCTGTAAACTGTATGTGTTTTTCTGGATAGTTTTGCAGGATGAAAAACCCTGCCACTTCTGTATGAGCCCATCTAACTCACCTTCACTTGAAAAACCCTCAATACCCATTGAGCTGCAGGGTCGGAATCTGATACAGAATCCAGCTAGTGATTGCTGCAATACTGAGAAGGATGCTGACCTGCAGAGATAAAAGAGTTATTGTTCCATTGTATAAGATCCTAATCAGACTACACTTAGACTATTGTTCTCAAATTTGGTCCTTAGTATTATGGGGCAATATCAAGGAAGCAGAAGGTGTCCCACAGGACTCTGTAGTAGGACCTGTATTGTTTAACCTTTATATCAGTGACATTGATATAAAGTTTTCCATTGTCAGTTGGATTGCAGGGGAGAGATTAAATTTTTTTGCAGATGATCTGAAACTGGGAAGGGCTATTAGTAATAGTGTAGATGTGGCAGCCCTGCAAGAGGATTTGAATAAACTAGACAGATGAGCAAATGAATGGGGAGTGTCAGTTTAATTCAGCCAAATGTAAAGTCTTGAAGTTTGGGATATATCGATGGGAGGCTGCATACTTGATTGGAGGAGCTGTACTGGAGGAAGTAGGGGAGACAAGAGATCTGGGGTTGATGATTGATAGAAACCTGAAATTTAGGGGGACATATTGCAAGATGGTGAAGGTAACCCAGAAGATTGCTGCAATACTGAGAAGGATGCTGACCTGCAGAAATAAAAGAGTTATCGTTCCATTGTATAAGACCCTGATCTGACCACACTTAGACTATTGTTCTCAAATTTGGTCCCCAGGATTTGAAGGGGATAAATTAACTGTGGAAAGGGTACAAAAGTAATTTAGTGGTTAGCCTAGAGTAATTTAATAATAAGGTGAGACACACCTTTTGGCAACTCGTATAGGTAAATATGACTTCTCCATTGCTTCTGCCTTAGTATCACCACCTCTGGGTCTGGCTCCCACTGATGAGACCTCAATAAAGGTCGAAACCGGTCTGGGTAGTGGCCCTTCCCTTAATGCATAGCATTATACATGTCCACAAGGATATGTGCTTTGCATTATGGGAGATACTAAGACAAGGAGTGATGAGAGCTTGATCCACCTTTACCACGAGTTGCCTTGAAGATACTTCAGGTGCAAACTTTGTTTGCTTACACTTGGATAAAGGATTAAACTAAATTTATTATAGTCTAACCAAGTGGGGGGGGGGAACTGGATACAGTGGGCATTCAGAATTGTTTACAGATGAGTCCCAATTTGTTCTACAAAGCAACACCAGGAGTGCTCTGATCTAGAGAGACTAAGGGATTGTTATCATTACTCTGTATCCATGAAAGGGACACTTACAGTGGAGTTAGCTTGATGGTGATTCATATTTGGGTGGATGCACTAACCTGTATATGCTTCCTAGTAGAACCATGAATGCTGCAGCATATAGAGAAGAGGTCTTGAACTCATATGTTCATCCATATGTGAGCTTAGTAGGTACAATAGCATAGACATTTATCCAACAAGACGAAAATGTTCCTCCTCGAGCGAAGCTCGTCCGATATCTTCAAAAGTGACTTTCATACTTACAGACTGGTCACTAGGTATCCTGACCTTAATTCTATCAAGCATGTCTGAGATGCTGTAGGTGTTGCCGCTCTTATCCCCCCCCTTCTAAAATGTTGAGGGAGTAACGGTTGTTATTACTAACTGATCTTCTGGTCACTATTATAAACAGTATGAAATATCATTGTGAGTGCTATATTGCTGTGAGGGACAACAACATTTCTTACTGAAGCACTTTGACAATCTCGTTTTTGACCATTGTCTTCATGTATCAATTTGTTAATGAATTAAACTATTTGTTTACAGTTTTTGTGGTTTATTTTTACATCTCATCTCATATCATACTGCTTTGCACCGAACTGCATAAAAATTCGTCATATAGTTTTTGAGTTATTGTGATTTTTCTTTGTTCTATCATTTATGGAAACCAATGTAGATGACCTTTGTAGTCTGAAATGATGTTTGCAATTATAGCATTCGGCTGCTTGAAGAAAGACCGGTCTAAATTTGATTGCAGTCAACTAGAGAAACTTTTTGTAAGCCTTTATTTTACCGGATTCTCAGTTAGTCTATCTCGGGCACGTTCGAGCTTAACATTCAGGAAATTCCAAAACTTCTACTGTAGAAATTGCGCTGTTAGCGAGTGGCAGTAATCTTGTGCTATACTCTCCTTCCCGGAGCCGGCCTGGTTGGTCTAGTGGTTAGTGTATTCACGAAGGACATAGATGTTTGTGATTGTCCTACTAACTGTTTACCATATTTACTGCTGTAACCTGTGTCCTAGTGCAGTATGACCTTTGATGTCATTGCTCCATAAGAATAATATCCAAAATCTTCCCCAGATGCCAGCTAAAATCAGCAATGGTCATTGGCCAGCTATGTCTTGATTGAATAACAGCGGAGACCAAGTCCTTCAGTATTTTTGAAAGTCAGTAAGGGCCTCGCCACTTCCTTGAGGAATAAAATTTGTTAGTGGACTAATAGACGTAAAAGTAGTGAGACAAATAAAAGACTGATACCTTCTTAAAATTATTTAAAAAAAAAAAAAAAACTTTAATCCCAGATAGATTGCATTTAAAGTGTGGGTTAGAAAAACGTTTTCTGGATGTACTAAATAAAGTGATTATACAGGTTGATCAGTCATAGCTTGCATTATTATTTCCTGTAATTTACAGTCACCCGATCATCACCTAATTTTGGATGGCAATAGACGTTTGAAAAATATTTGAATTGCAAATAAAAATTTGAAAAATATCTGCTTTTTTTTTTTTTGTAAACATTCAGAACATTACAGAATTTGCTGGCGTTTTCGATCTGAACCTCAAATGGAACAAGTACTTCACAATGTATATGCAACCAGGGCCGGCTCTACCGACGGTAAGTTGTGCATTTGCATGGGGGCGACAAAATTCCTAGGGGTTGGCCCTGTATGCAACACTAATTAAATATATGCTATAGTTTTCATTTTATCTTCCTACTATAAAACACTAGCAGCCTACAAAAAACCATGTTACTAAAACTTTTTTCTGAGAACACTTCTTTTCCCTTCACACAAAATTAAGTAACTTCGCAAGAGATCTGCTTTGTATGATTTCTAGATTTTAATTATCTTTACCGCAGGCAACTAGTATGCTTTTTTTTCTTCTTCTCACAAGAAACTCTATTTTCACGCTAGATATTTGTAAAATTTGACTAGAACACCCACGAATAAATACTAGTAGGATTAAGCACTCCTTTTTATCTTGCACGTCGTGGTTCATTCATTCAGTTCGGCAGAAATTATAGGTGAATACAAGACCATCGCCAGATTAGATCGCGCCCTGAGGCAAACAATTAAAATCGTCCCTGATCGATTATAAGACAAAAATATAAGAAAATCTCCAATTGCTATTTTGTTTTTATTACAAGAGAAACATTAATGCAAAACAATTACATAATAATATTAATTAAATGTTTGCTCTACGAGGATATCGCACAATAAAACTGTTCATAATCTCTTCCAAATTTAAATTATAAGCTATGTCCGTCTCTATAATGATCCAAGACTATACAAGTCATCACGGAGCCATTATTAAGCGGCGCCGTGAGGCAGGCTGCGCTATGCTACACTTTGTGTACGGTACAGGGTGGAGACCAGCTGTTCGCCGATTTTCCCATGAGATGGAAAACAAATCTTGTCACTTTCAATCTTAATTAGCACATTTTCAATTTTGGCACCGGAAGCAATTTTTTTGTATAAGTACTATTTTTTTTTCTTTCACGTTCGTGTATATTTCAATTATGATTTATATAGATTTTTAATTAATTATTTAAGTATAAATTCAGTAAATTTGTTGTAGTTGGTGGATTGAGTGGTGGAGATGGAGAGTAGGTATACTCCCTCAATGAGTCCTTGGAGGTGTTACGTAATAATAATAAAATTTAAGCGAAGATTAAAACAGCTTTCTGAACCATTATTAAAAGTAAATTACTTCGATTCTAGCGTTTTCTGAAAAAACATTATTCACAAATAGTTAATGCATGCGAGTATGGTTTTCAAAACTGATTTACTGTCCTTTCTCCCATTTTTGCGGAGTGCTTGCCATGCAAATAAACATTAAGATAAAATCATTATTATTGCAGATATAAATTACGTGGATTTTCATTATTATTATTTTTTTTTTTAATTGAGTCTTCTAGACTAAGCAGTTACAGCAATACATACGGAGATAGCGGTGTTCTTACAGCCAGGAGAACACACGCAATTAATATACATATTACCCTGTTCTCGTAGCCTTAGTTTCTGTAAATTTAGATAGCAGCAATAATAGTACTACAGTAATTTGATAACCAAATTGGTTATGCACAGTACGTCATAAAAGCAATGCAGACCCTTTTTCAAGTACGAGGTGGTCAACCACGTTTTTAAAATGAATGGTGGCATCTGATAGGCCTAAGTAGATCACCCTGCTGATCACAGAAATCAGTTGTATTATTCATCTCAGACTTGCGTCAATGACTAAGTAGCTTCAAGTTTGATATTTTGATTTCCTACGTCTCACGAATTGAGGAAGGAACTCCTTGGGGGTGTCACGAAATAATAAATCTGGCTTATATTAGCAACCTGCAGATACCATTAATTGTTAGACATCAGTGAGTGGATTTGCTAGCGCTTATTATTTAAAGTTTATATGATAGATGATTTCGCATCTCCTAGGCAGTTAGAAAAAAATAATTTGAATGCCCTTCATTTCCACTAGTATCTTTTGAATGTACCTCCGTTGATGATAGCGGAGAATAAATCCGGTGTCCATCGAAAAATTTAGATAATAATTTGTTTCCAGCATTGGCATACCTTAAGTAAATCATTATTACGATTATTAAATGGTATTTCCATGGAATCCAAGATTCACCGCGTTAACGACTTCTCTACACTACGTTACCCACAATCCACCGCCTTTACTACGCCATCTACCAGTCAATATATAGTATTTTTTAAACCTCCCACCACCTCCTTTTTAAATATCCTTTAGCGTAACGCGATCGAAAAATAGTTTATTAGTAATAATTAGATCTTGAGAAAGAAAAAAATGTAACAAATGTACTTGCAGTATAACATTGGAGTTGCGTTCTCAATATTAAGGCCTAATTAGGATGGTTATTCAAAATAGCGGTTTTAGCCTGATGACAGAAGTTGAAAAAAAAAAGTCACAGGTGGAATGTGTTGTAGGAGAAGTAATAAGATTCAGTTACATATAAAAGTTGCTTGTGAAAAACAAGTTTTGAAAGCTCTGATATTGTGAAAAACAATGTATTTTTATTATTAACTTTTTATCCTGTTGGAGAGAAGATGAAAATTGCACTGCTCTTTGCAACGGGAGATTCATTGCAAAATTTTGAATATATTCATAGAAAGCGTGAGCGCGTGTATTTTCACACAAGTAGTCCTTTTTGGTAAATTCACCTGAGAGTATGACTGGAATATTGTTTGACGTAATAATGATAATATACATTTTAAAAACTCACTGGAATAATTAAACTTTTAATAGTATAAATGTTTCTTTATTTATATGTATTTTTATCATATCAGTCAATTACTTTCATTCCATCGGATAAAGTATATTTTAGCATCTGGTAGCTTGGCATTTTTTTTCCCCCCAAGTTAAATAGCATATATACAAATTATATAGAAAACAGCTGCAGTGTTCTATAAAGTAACAAAATTGAACATGCATCTATTATTATGCATTTAACTACCGTTATATATGTACTGTTGCCATATTTCTTTCTCATACTTTGCTTCTTTGTTCGAAGAAGTAAGTAGATATTCTCATATATATATATATATATATATATATATATATATATATATATATATTAAAATTTAAAAAAATCATTCTGAAAACACTTTATGCTTTCAAGTTGTGGTAGCTTAAAAATTATGGAAATAAATTTCATTCTTTCCAGTTGCATTTCTTTTGTTAACGGTACAAGTTAGAATAAATTTAATGGAAGCTCCGGTCCGAGAGTTCGTACTTAGCACCCAGCCGCTGAAGTAAACTTGTTCCAGATTCCAACTTTCCCTTTAGCTAATACGTGGTATTAATGTGCAGTATGTGATTTCCAACCTTGTGGTGTAGGATCGATATATGTATAAAAAAAAAAAAAAAATGCAATTGCATTATATTTCATTCAGAAGTAGAATGGTAAACGACTGTCAGTAGTAGTGCTTAATTGGGTATTATTTCCCTTAGAAGGGAAATAATAGCTAATTATATTCCGATGGTCAGTTATATTTAAACTTCTCCATAAGCTTCCATGCCGAAGAAAACGAGGAAATTAAATGTTGATATCTTCAAGACGAAGATCCCCCCGCCTATGTACTCAGCTATTAACACTGGTAGTACCTAGTGGTTGAAAGCATAGTTTGCTTGAACATCGTGACAGAACATGAACGCTTACAAAGTGTCCGGATTTCTTCCATATTTTCAATGTATAAACATGGCAGGATTTAGCAGTTGCATTTCAGTTATCAGCTGAAATACTAAAAATTGTACATTGATGTTTTATTATCGGAACAAAAAAGTATATTTTCTCAATACTTTATTTTTTAAATGTTCTTTATTCATTGAATTAAATGTTCATCTGAGCTACATAAAATTTACAGTGCCACTTGTATGTTTGTTTTTGTATCTCACCAAAAAAAAGTTCAATGAATATTAAACTTTCTCATGTAATGTTACTGCTTCATTTTGCAATTTTTCAACTGTCATTTCCTTAACAGTCACAGGATGCTGCTTAAAGGTTTATCAAATTCTTAAAAATGATTGTAATATTCTACATTTATTGCTTTCAAGATTGTGTGGCATCTCTTGCATGCACATGAGCTGAGCTGAGAATTGGCTAATACCACAATTGACTATAAATAAGCAAAAGGTTAAAAATAAAATATTACTTTAAGAATATGTTCACTGGCATGATTAATATTCAGAGGAGTGATTTTAAATAGCTAATACTGGGTTGTAGCTTTGGCTGCACGTATCATAACATGTTGAAGTCACTCAAGTTACCTAGTACAGATTTTGGTATTTGTAAAGTAGTAATTACTATTCTGTGATCTTAGCAAAATTAAAAAAAGAAAAATTATCCATCTAAAAATATGACATTATCAAAATCCATCTTTTGTGTATAGTTCTATGCCCATGAACTAGCAGATGCAGTGGTAAAAAACTAGCTTAATAGGTGCGGTTTGCTTGCAAATGCACCTAAAAAAGAGACCACTGTTCAGGAGCAGACAACTAAAAAGAATTCTTTTATTATTATTATTATTCAGGCCTCCATGGAGTCAAAAGACTCATTATGGGAGGTCCTTCCTTAGGACATAGTCTGTCAAGACTCATCGAGGGGAGGTCCCCCCCCCCCCCCTAAGAAACACAGTCTATACCACTCCCTAAACTCATTAACCGTTCTCGCTCTCACCACTCTATCAGTCAATGCATTCCACGGTTCAACCACCCTCCATGCAAAGAAACCACTCCTCACCCTCTTGCTCACAGTTTCCTTTCGTAACATCCAGGAATGGCCTCTTGTCATCACTCCTTCCTGCTGTTCAACCAAGCAAAAGAACTCCCCAGTGTCAACCTTGTAACCACCTCTCAACAGTTTAAAAGTCTCAATCATATCACCTCTCCTTCTTCTATCCACCAAACTCTGCAGTGCACATTTCCTCAGCCAATCCTCATAACCAAAATTGTGCAGTACTGAAACCATCTTTGTCATCCGTCTTTGTACCCTTTACACAGTTAATTTATCCCCTTCAAATCCTGGGGACCAAATCTGAGAACAATAGTCTAAGTGTGGTCTAATCAGAGACTTATACAATGGAATGATAACCCTTTTATCTCTGCAGGTCAATGTCCTTCTCATAATTGCAGCAATTGTCTGTGTTACCTTTGCAATATGTCCCCTAAATTTCAGGTTTCTATCAATCATCAACCTTCTCTTGTCTCCCCTACTTTCTCCAGTATAACTCCTCCAATAGAGTATGCAGCATCCCATCGATGTTTCCCAAACCTCAAGACCTTACATTTTGCTGCCTTAAACCGACAACCCCCCATTCATTTGCCCATCTATGTAGCTTATTCAAATCCTCTTGCAGGGCTACCACATCTGCACTATTACTAATAATCCTTCCCAGCTTCGCATCATCTGCAAACAACTGAATATCCCCTTGCAATCCATTAGCAATGTCATTGATATAAAGGTTAAACAATATAGGTCCTAGTACTGAGCCCTGTAGAACCCCACTTGTAACCCTCTGCCTCCTTGGAACTGTCCCACCGTACACAACTCTCTGATACCTATCAGACAGCCAATCCTGAATCCAGTTGACCAATCTGACATCCAGACCTATGTGCTGCAACTTAAATATCAGCTTATCATGTGGCACCCTGTCAAATGCCTTTGCGAAGTCTAAGAAAATGGCAGTATATGCCTTTCCCTCATCTAATGTTCTTGTAACTTTATTACAAAAGGCTAGCATATTGCTAAAACAAGAGCGCCCCTTCACAAAACCATGTTGACTCTCACAGATAATGTTACCCTCATCTGCCCAATGCTGTATACGGTCCCTCACTACTTTCTCCAAGATCTTAACAACTACTGATGACACACAAACTGGCCTATAATTACACTTCCAGTCTGTTACCACCCTTATGCAATGGCACTATCTTACCTTCCTTCCATTCCCTGGGCACCTTTCCTGCAGCCAGACTTTCAATGAAAAGCCAGGTTAAAGGCACTGTCAGTTCCTTAGCACATTCTCTCAAAACTTATGGTGAAATACCATCCAGTCCCGAAGCTTTACTGACATCCAGAGTACTCGGTATCTGAAACACACTCTCCTCCTGTACCTCTAAACCTTGAATCTGCTTTATCATTAAAACTGACTCCTCTAGGATGAAATACTCCAATAAAGTGTTCATTGAAACAATTCCACTATGTCCTCTGCATCAGTCACTCTATTCCCAATTTTATCCCACAATATCATTCTTCCACATTCATTTCTCCTCTTACTGGCCACATATCTAAAAAATTCCCGAGGATTTTCTTTGGATCTTAGGGCCAATCTCCTCTCATATTCCAGTTTTGCTTTCCTTACCACACTAGTCACTTTTCTGGCCTGTGTCTTATATTCTTCATGCATCTTCTCTTCACCTGTCTCCTTATATTTCTTATATAGCCTCTTTTTCCCATGCAATTCCTGTTTAATATTGTTTGTCATCCACTTTACTCCAAATTGTGTCCTCTTCCTCACTCGTGGTATATAACTTACCATTGCTGCTAACAAATATTCTTTCACAATTTCCCACGCACTAATGATATCCCGGCCTTCCAATTCCTCTCTCCATGAAACTTCCCGAACTTGACGTCTAAGACTATTATAATCACCTGCTTTATAATTCCACATAAGTTCCCGTCTCTTTGATACTCCTGCATGTCTATTCATTTTCCAAGTCAAAACCATATGGTCACTCTCTCCAACTGGTGGGAGAGATGTCATCTCAGTTATTATCAACTCTTCTGATGCTATAACCAAATCCAAAACTTGAACCTCTTGTTCCCTCTGTTACATGTTGCCTAAGACATTTGTCCCTCAAGAATTCTAGAAATTTCATTCCCCTATTGCTACATGCATCTTCCTCTCTCCAATTTATACTACTGTAGTTAAAATCTCCCATAACAATGATTCTTCTTGCACTTGCCAAACTTAACTGTCTAAACATCTCCTGGTCCCCATCCTCTGTGCTCTGGCTTTCTTATGAATACACCAATGTCCATGATATATTCTAGTTTTGACTGTTATTTATTAAATTTATTATTCTTAAATCAGTGAAAAATATCATTCAGATTAATATGTTGCATTTCAGAAGACTTGTCTCTGAAAGCTGTCTTCTCAAATACTTGTATTCCCTCTGAAAGAGAATACAACAAGTATTTGAGAAATCATGGGAATGTAAAAAGAATTTGTATTTAAGAGTTAAGTTTTGTAGATCTGAAAAAACATACAAGGGGGCTTACAGAAAATTTTTTCAGAACTGTATATGTGGTAAATGGAATATTATATACACCAGCACATAGTCTACATTTAACTTGTAAGTCAGCAGTTATAAGTGAAGCAAATACAGGAAGATGGTTTTGATATAAAATTAGGTGTAAGACAAGAGTGTACATTGTCTCTGCTCTTTCATCATTTTATGGATTGCATTATGAAAGAAAGTGTTATTAAATCTGATATTAGAATCAGAGATATTAAACTTAGTTCTTTGCATTGTGCAGATGATGTACTCTTAAACAAATCCAGTGCAAGTTTTCAGGATATGCTATCAAAATTGAATAACAACTCTAACAAATTTGGCATGAAAATCAATAATGGAAAGACTAAAAGTATGAAAATAGGTAGAAACATAGAAAACTTCAGTTGCATTCTCAGTGGAGAATCTATAGAACAAATAGAATATTTCAGCTATCTAGGCATGGTTTTTAGTGAAAATAACAAATCAAATATGGAATTAGAAAACAGAATAGGCAAAGCATAGTTGAATAACTTTATATGGAATAAGAGAAATTAGCCAAAACACTAGACTAATAGTGTACAAGACAGTGTTTAAACCAATTTTAAGTATAAATCTGACTCAGATTTAGGTTAGAAATAAAGAAAGCACTTGATCACAGACTAGAGACCACAGATATGATAATTCCAAGAACAATTAGGCAGACTTGAAGAGATACAGCAGTGGCAGAATCACATTGAAAACAAAACTAGGAAGACAGTTGATATTGTGAGCAGGGGTAATTGAAGGTGGTATGGTTACTTAAAAAGAAAAAAGTAGAACTGTTAGCAAAGTAGGTGTTTTTTTTTTTTTTTTTTTTTTTGTTAAGATGGCAGGAAAAGACCAGTATTCATGGGACTGATGCAGTTAGAAGAGCATTTCTAACTGAACACTGATATATTAGATTTGAAAACATTTGGAGTACTGATAAGTAATAGATTAATGTGGAGGAAGATTGTGGATAGGAGATTATCATCATCAAATTCCTGACATGTACCCTCAAGGGGTGTACAGGATATGATAGTACTACATGAAAAATTTACATCATTACTAACTTCCTATCTACAATTTTCCTCCAAATCAGTCTGTTGCTTGTCAAGACTCCAACATTATCAGATCTTATATTTCTATCGTGTAAAGCACTTTTTATCGTATCAATGCACCTATATCTTGGTCTTGATCTGGGTCGTTTTCCTGCCAACTTGGTGGAGAACACTTGTTTTGTTAATTTTTCCTCACCGATTCTGTTTAAGTGACCATACCACCTGAGATTAGCTCTGCTAATGCATTCCTGGATGTTGACAATGTCAAGTTCTTTCCTGATATCCTCATTTTTAATATGATATTGCCATTGATGTCATCTGTTCATGCCTCTAATCTTTCTCAGGACTCTCATATCTGCGGTCTCTAGTCTTTGGGCCACTAGCCAGACTAGTTTCGACCTTTATTGAGGTCTCTTCAGTGGGAGCCAGGCCCAAGTGGAGATACCAGGCATAAGCATTAGCAAGGTCATCTCTATCTATAGGAGTTGCCAAACGGTGTGCCACCTTTTTATTAAATTACTCTGGATTTAGAGAAAGATGTTGAAAGTTTATTTTTCACTTGGTTAGACTATAATAAATTTAGTTTAATCCTTTATCCAAGTGTGAGCAAACAAAGTTTGCGCCTGAAAGTATCTTCAGGACTGGGGTAAGGTGGTACAACACCGGGAAACTCGTTGCAAAGGTGGAGCAAGCTAAAATCACTCCTATCTCAGTATCTCCCATAATGCAAAACACCTCCTTGCAGATATGTATAATGTTATGCATTAAGGGAAGGGCCACTACCCAGAACTAGTTTCGACCTTTATTGAGGTCTCTTCAGTGGGAGCCAGGCCCAAGTGGAGACACCAGGCAGAAGCATTAGCAAGGTCATCTCTACCTATAGGAAAAAGGATTAAACTGAATTTATTATAGTCTAAGTGAAAAATAAACTTTCAACATCTTTCTCTAAATCCAGAGTAATTTAATACAAAGGTGGCACACCGTTTGGCAACTCCTATAGCTAGAGATAACCTTGCTAATGCTTCTGCCTGTTATCTCCACTTGGACCTGGCTTCCACTGAAGAGACCTCAGTTAAGGTTGAAACTAGTCTGGGTAGTGGCCCTTCCCTTAATGCATAACATTATACATATCTGCAAGGAGATGTGTTTGCATTATGGGAGATACTGAGATAGGAGTGATGTTAGATTGCTCCACCTTTGCAACGAGTTGCCTGGTGTTGTGCCACCTTACCCCAGTCCTGAAGATACTTTCAGGCACAAACTTTGTTTGCTCACACGTGGATAAAGGATTAAACTAAATTTGTTATAGTCTAACCAAGTGAAAAATAAACTTTCAGTATTTTAGTCTACAGTTCACATCTGAGAACTGTTCAACTTTTATTCACTTTAAAACTTTCTTACTTGTTCTTCTTTTCAATATGAAATTCAATTTTATCCTGCTCGAGACTAAATAATGATCACTTCCAATTTCAAATCCTCTGTACACTCTGGTGTCTTGCACTAGTGGGAAAACATCACTATCAACAATAACTTAGTCAATGAGACTTTTCTTATTCCTTGCCTCTTCTCTCCATGTGAATTTGTGCACATTTTTATGTTGGAACATGGTGTTGGTAATAATCAGTCCATGTCCTGAGCAGAAATCCAACAGGTATTTGCCATTATTATTAGCTTTGCTCTTTTCTCTGAATTTCCCAAAATATTTTTGTATGTCTGATAATCTTTTCCTACACTGCTATTTAGATTTCCAACAAGAAATAACTTTTCCTTTTTCATTGTGTCAGTTGCTTTCTCTAAAGCCTGAAAGAATTCCTCCCCTTCTACCTTAGTAGAACCTTCTGTGAGTCCATTAGGCACAAATAAGTCTCATTGTCCAGTTCCCCATTCTCATATTTTCCCACATCACTCTACTTGAGACTGCCTGCCATTCAAGAAGATTAGCCTCGTATTTAGTGTTGAATACTATGGCTACCCATTCTTTTCCTTGATTGTCATTGCTTGAATATAACATTTTGTATTTATTGCTCAGAAAGATCTCACCAGTTTTTGTGTTTTTTGTTTCAGTCATCCCTATTATGTCAATCTGGTACTTATCCAATTCCGAAATGTTTAAATTATAATTCTGTTGTATGTTGAGTCTGTAATTTATTTGATAATAAAGATGTCCTTTGGTTTGTTTGGCAAAACTTAGGTTCAAATTCAGTTTAAGATGATCACAGATTTTTAGAATGCCTTTTGAATTAGATTTGAAATCTAGTTGCCTTTCTGGAAATTTAGGTGTTTTTATCTCACAAAATTTTTTGTTGAAAATTTCCTGGTGGAAATGCTAATAAAGCTGGAATTTTCATTTTATTGCCCTATAAGTTTTGGAGGGGTAAATAAATGTACTTCAAATCTTTTTTCAGTCCTTTTAAGAGAGTACAGCTAGTAATCCCACATATTACATAATACATATGGCAGAATTGAAAATTGATATGTTTATTATTCTTTTAATTTAATTTAATTTAATTTTTTTCCCCCTAAGATATAGTGATCTTTATATGTAATTGATTTTTAACAATGAATGATGCATGGCCTGAACAGAAATCTACCATGTACTTAACCACTGTTTTAAGTTCTGCCTTTTTTTCCATATTTTTCAGTCATTTTTGTTACTTTGCAATTGATTTCCTAATCTGCTGTTTTTGTGTCCTAAACTGCTGAGGACCAGCCTTTCTTTAGAAATCTTTGTCAGCTGTATTTCGAATGACTCAAACAATTATTCTTTCTTTAGTGGTATAATATCCAAATATAAATTGCATTTTCAGTTTTATTTTGAAATTTGCCCACATACTTGCCAATTAAATAAGCTTATCCTTGTACATGTGTTAAATGCTGCTCTAAATCCTTCTTTCTTTTTCTGGTCACTATCACCCGTATGTCACTTTGAAAACACATGCAGTGTATAGACAAAAATATTAGTTGTGGTGTTGGGAAGTAGATGGTATTGGTGTAGGAAATGATGGTAGTGGCAATTTGCTGTAGTTGTTGGATTAAGTGGTGGAGATATAGTTTTAGAGTAGGTGTCCTCCCTCGATTAGGTTCCCTTTAGTCTATATCTATCCACCTCGTTTAGTAGCCAATGTCTTTCCATTTCTCTCTATATTTCTTGATCTTTTCATTTATGTCATAAATATCTAGTTTTTTTCTGATGTCTTCATTTCTTTTATGGTCCAATTTTGTGCATCCTTTAATCACTTAAAAATCTCTTCTCTGCAGCTTGTATTTTACTTTAATCTTTCATTTTAATGGACCATGTTTCTGAACCATATAATAGAGTTGGGAGTGGCCATTACTTTATAAAATTTTAGTTGATTTTCTCATCTTGTTTTTTATTCAATGTCCTAATTGTTCCAAAGGTTTTCTGACATTTCTTTCTTTTTTCATCTATATCTTTATCTTTTAAATATGTTATTATGCAGTCTAAATAATTAAACTGTGTCATCTGTTCTATTTTATTTTCTATAACTATTTTTAATCTAACGTGATCTTGACCTTTAAATACCATGACTTTTGTTTTCTTTTGTGAAATTTTTAAATTGTATTGTTGGCTTATTTTCTTTAATTTATAAACTGATTTTTGAAGGTCATCTTCATTGTCTTGTAATATAATCTGATCATCTGCATACAGCATTGTATTGATAACAGTTCTTCTGGATACCTTGTGTTATTGTTGTTTTCAATCTTTTAATAATCTGATCAGGATATATGTTGAATAGAGTTGGAGATAAGATACATTCCTGTCTGACATCCTGATTTATTTAAATCTCTTCTGTTAATTTATTACCTATATGTGTTTTTGTATTTTTATATAAACTTTGTACAGTTTGTATCAAATGTGATGGTTATCCTTGTTTTTTTCATTATATTCCATAGTTTTTTCTGTGCATTTGTTGTTATTATTAACATCCGACCTCCATGGAGTCGCTCATCGTGGGAGGCACACACTATTGCACACAATGCTCATCTAACTGTGCCTTAAAATGATTCAATTTGTCTATATTCACAACACACTCAGGCAATGCATTCCACTCGCCATGCAAAGAACGTGCTCCTCACTACTCTGCTTACACTCTCTTTATGCAGTTTCTAGCAAAGGCCTCTTGTTCTGCTCCCCTCTCTCATTCTTTGAAAATCTTTTTCATGTCAACCTGATAACAACCTCTGACTAGCTTATATGTCTCAATCATATCCCCCCCCCCTTCCTCTTATTCACAAGGCTTTGCAATTTACATTCTGAGTGTGAGGCCTGATCCATGGCATCATAACCTCTTTATTTCTGTATGTCAGGGGTCCTCTGCATCATTGCCATTATCTGATGTGATGTCTTTGCAACTTGTGCAATGTGGCCCCTGAATTTCAGGTCCTTGTCTACCATCATTCCTAAATTTCTCATCTTCTCTACATCCTTTAAAGTTTCCCCATCAAGTGTATACATTGCATCCCATCACTGTTTACCAAATTTCAACTTACACTTTGCAACATCGAACTGATAGTTCCACTTACCTGCCCATTCATGCAATCTATTCAAGTCCTCCTGCAAGGCCATAACATCTTCTTGATTCTGCATTGCTCTCCCCAATTTTGCATCATCTGCAAACAGCTGCATATCACTAGTCAAACCCATTCCAATATCATTAACATACAAATTGAACAATAATGGTCCCCAAACTGATCCCTGTGGTACACTACTAGTGACCTTCCTCTTATGGGAAACTGCACTCCCATGTACAATTTTCTGATAACTATATGACAGCCAGTCACTGATCCAACTCAGAAGTCTATCCAATCCAATCCGTTTCAGTATGAATTAGTGTGATAAAACTGGTGTGAACATGAGTGTTACTAGAGAGATATTTAGTTGGGATGTATTACAGACCTGGGAATAATGAAGAGATGAGAAAGAAATATAGGCAAATTAGTTTAAAAAAGCTTTATATTAATGGTGGATTTCAATTTTTGAAATATAAATTGGGAAGGAGAAATAGCTTATGGGAGAAAGGAAAAGGATTTTCTTGAATTCTTAAGGGATCACTATCTCATACTGTTGGTGATAGAAGGAACCTGTGGGCAAAATGTACTGAATTTAGTGATAACGTCAGATGACATAACTGTTAACAATATATCAACATTGCTACCAGTTGGTGACAGTGATCATGTAGTCATTCTGACCTGGGAGGTGCAAAAGCATGCAGAGGCATCCAAAGTTAAAGGGCATATGTGGAATTACAGGGCAGGAGATTATGGAAAACTCAGAAAACAACTTAAAGGAGTTCTATGGGAAAAAGAACTTGAAGGGAAAGAAATTAATATGGCATGGGTCATAGTTAAGAAGTATTTGATGATGGTAATGACAAATTGTGTGCCTAAATCAAAAAGGATTAACAAAATAGGTGTTAAATGGATGAATAGGGAAATTAAGCAAGAATTACAGAAGAGAAGATTATGGACAAAATATAAACTTTGAAGTTGTGAACAGTTGCATGACATCTATAAAGTGCAGGCAAGAAGAGTGATGAGTATAACAAGTAAGGTGTAATTAGAGCATGACAGGAGACTAGCAAAACAGGCTAAGAAAAATCCCAGCGAATTTTTGTGTTATTCAGCTAGCAAAAGAAAGAAAGAATGATTATGGGAAGATAACTCTGCTAGATAGAGATGGTACTAAAGTGACCAAGGAAGAAGTTATTGTGGAGTTGTTCAGTGATCATTTTGCTAAGGTTTTTCATACTGGCGGTAATGATACTTTCTAAGGAAACAGAAAGTTATGGAATCAGTACTTCAACCTAGTTCCTTGAAGGTGAACGAGGAAGAAGTCTATATTGCTTAAGCCATCTTGATGTGAATAAGGCTAAAATTATGCAGAATGCACTAAGGAACTGACACTTCCATTAACTCAGTTGTTTAATGATAGTCTAGTGTCCTCAATTCTTAATGAGTGGAAAGAGGACAAGATTGTTCCATTGCATAAAGGTGGAAGCAAAATGGATGTTTCAAATTACAGACCAGTTTGCATTTCTGGAGTGATTGTTAAGATCTTGGAGAGATTGGTTAGGAATAGAATACAGGATTGGGTGGAAAAGGAAAAAAATTCTGTATAGAGATCAGCATGGATTTGTTAAAGGCTATGCAAAACCTGCATGCAATCCAACAAATTCCATTGCATTCACCAAAAGTTATTGTCTGGTGTGGGTTTGCAGCTTTGTTTCTTATTGGACCATTCTTGTTTGAGGGCATTCACCAGTCGGGTTCTGTGACCTGCTCAGTTATTGCTGAGAGACTTCTTGATATGATAAACATTGCTGTGCCACAGCTACAGCAGTACCCGTGCATGGATTCAACTATTTTAATGCAGAATGGAGCCCCCCCCCCACATCGGTTGATCCATACAGGAGGTTCTTCGAGAACCTTTCTTGGAAGTCAGAGTGATCAGCCATGTATTTCCCACTGCATGGCAGCCTCGTTCATCTGATATGATCTCTTGTGATTTCTGGCTCTGGGGATTTCTCAAAGAATCATTCTGACAACTTGCCAGCTCTGGAAGGCAGCAAATGCACAACATTAGTTCCAACCAGCTGTGTTCTGTTGTTGAACACACTGTTGAAAGGATGCAGTTTGTGGTATACTGGGAAGGGCAGCACTTTGAACAATACAGCCCATGAATGCATAATGAAAATAAATAAAAATGTGTTGTTGCTTTTCTCCTTACGCACACACAGAAAAATTACATGTACATCATCATACATCGCCCCTGTTGGTGAATTTTGGAGGTACTTTTTTTTTTCTTTCTCAGATATAGCTTTTGCATGACACACAATGTATTCCTGCAAAGTTTCACAGCATTTGGATCACAGTTTGGCACTTCACAAGGCCTTAAACAAGGGATACTTAAATTTTGATCACCCTCTACTAGCAGCTTTGCATTATTCCAAGGACTTCTTTGCCACACACAGCATTTGGACTTCTTGATAAAATTATTGACTCCTAGAATCAAATTTATCTTATCTTATCTAATTTATCTTAAACAGAGACAAATGGAAATTGACTCTTTCCAGACATTTTTATCAAGCAAAAAGTAGATGGCTCTCATCACATCAATATGCTGTAAACCTATTTTTTCTGGTTATAATATATATATATATATATAGGGTATAAATTAACTGTGGAAAGGGTACAAAGGCGTATAACAAAGGTGGTGTCGGGACTGTACAATGTTAGTTACGAGGATCGGCTGAGGGAGTGTGGACTGCAGAGTTTGGTGGATAGAAGAAGGAGGAGTGATATGATTGAGACTTTTAAACTGTTGAGAGGTGGTTACAGGGTTGACACTGGGGAATTCTTTCACTTGGTTAACAGCAGGAAGGAGTCATGACAAGGGGCCATCCCTGGAAGTTACGAAAGGAAACTGTGAGAAAGAGTCAATTTGAGGAGTGGTTTGATAGACTTGTGTTTCTTAGAAAGGACCTCCCACGATGAGTCTTTTGACTCCATGGAGGCCTGAATAATAATAATAATATAATTTTATTTTTATTATTATTTTTTATGTTGCTCCCACTCATGAAAAGTTATTTGGAAACCTATAGTATGTTTTGTACTGTGGGTGGGTTAGTATTCCTCCCCATTTTTATCAGTTTTAATATTTTTTTTTGTATTTTTTTAAATCTTTTTTGTATTTTTTTATATCTAGTCCAAAATTCTACTCTAGAGGCCAAATGGAATTTTTTTAAGCAACTTCAGGATTCCAATATATATATATATATGAAACATATCCTTTTCAAAGGTATAGTATTTTCAGATCTTTGCTGTCTAGATCCTATGTCATCTCATTGCAGATATCTCTATAAGAAATTTCTTCATAAAACCTTCATTCCCAGCTTCTTCTCCATCAAAAAATCATCGATTTCTCTCCAGATTCTTTGAGAAGAGATGAAAAATCAGCTTACTTTTACCATCACCTGAAGATAAAATTCCTCTGTTGTCGACCTGTCATCTGTTATATTCTATATATCTGCAATGTATCCTTCATTTTCGAAATTATGGATTTTACAACCGTGTTATAACTCTTTTTATTATCCCGACGTTTCGATCTTCATATCAAGATCATTATCTGGAGCATACACAAATATACAAGACAAGCTGAGTTACATTACAAACCGTAAGCTAGAGAAACAATGATTTAATCACGTTATTCTACTGGCATGACCTCTAGTGGAAAAAAAAAATTATAAATTACATCAAGCTAGATTTAATTTAAGATAACATGAATAAATATTTTTTCTTATAGATAGTTTTCTTTCAGTAACAGTGATATCTTATTTTTAGTATTACAATTGTTATTTTTGATTTAGGATCCTGGATTTACTATAGTCCTGTTTATTGTTCTTAGAGGGGAAGGTTCTGTGGGTCGAATATATGCCTTCCATATGTATGGGATTTTTAGACCTTCATTATTGTTCAGATTGGGGTGGTTGATAATGATCTCACAGGCTTCCTTAAATTTGCGTTCATACCATGTTTTGGTGTGATGTAGACAATTAGTGCTTTTCCAGTCAGTTCTATGTAAGGTATTCAGGGCATGATCAGAAAGACCAGCTTCACCATAATTATTATATTTAATGTGTTGTTTATGTTCTTTTTGTCTGATAGGAATTGTGTGTGTCCTGTTTCTCCTATATATGGTATGTTACAGGTGAAACAGTATACTCCAGGTGGGCCAGCGGGGGGGGGGGAGTGGGTCTTTGGATGAGTTGAGTAAGCTTTTTAATTTTGCAGGGGTTTAAAGGTGGCTTTGCGGTTATATTTTTTGTAGTACTCTGTTTATTTTGTCTGATGTCCCTCTAATGTAGGGAACGGTTTTAATTTTGTTGTAGTCTGGTTTGTTTTGTTTTTTATTGAGGTCTTGTAGAGAATTTTGTTAATAGTGTTTTGGCTGTACCCATTTTTTTGAAAATTATTGCTGATTACTTTAAATTCGTCTTTCAGTGCCTGTTCACTGGAGCAGATTTTCAGAGCCCTGTTTTTTTGGTGTATTGATGACACCTAGTTTTTGTGTTGGATGGTGGTAGGAGTTTGTGTATAAGTTAAGGGGATAAAAAAGCCATTTGGCTTTTCATCTTAGTTTGTGTATATATTGGCCAGTTTAGTACGAGGTGTGTTAGTAGAGGATTTGACAAAATCGTACCAACCTGGTGCGACCATAAAGGATGTAACTGAGTCTATTAGAGAGCAAAAGGAAAGGGTGAAAGAAATGATTGTTGTGGCAGGTACGAATGATTTGAAAGGAGATAAAATGGAAATGATAGAAGACCTGAATGAATTGTTTGAGGTAGCAAAAGAAAAGAGTGAGAGAGTTAGAATGATTAGTCTTTTGCCACGGTATGACAGTGAAATGTTTAAAAGGAGGGCCATAATTGCGAATGATTTTATGCGTGGGTTATGTATGACGAGTGGTGTGGAATTTGTGGACGTGTGGAGTGAGTTTGATGGGCGAAAGGATCTATATAAGATGGATGGCTTGCATTTGAATGGTTATGGTGTAAGAAGACTTGAGAAAGTGATGCTGAATGTAGTGGATGCGCAAATTCAGGGAAACTAGATTCGTTAAGGGGGGGGGGGGAGTAGATATACAGTCCTTAGGGAGGCAGTTGAATGTAAGAATGAATATAATATGCTAGAGCAAATAAGGACAACAAACCAGAGTGGGATAGTTAATATAAGGCATCAAAGTAGGGTTGGGGCTAATGGGGGTCTTAAATTCATGTACACTAATACTAGGAGTATTAGGAACAAGAAGGAAGAGTTTTTGGCCATGGTTGGTACTTCCAGACCACAGGTTATTGGTATTAGTGAAACATGGCTGACTGTAGATGATATAGCTAGTGGGATTGAATGTGATGGGTATAGTGTGTTCAGGAATGACAGAGAGAATAAAATGGGGGGAGGAGTATTGTTCATGATAGCTGATGAGCTACAGCCAAGGAGAATAGAAGTTGAATTGCAGGATAGAGAAAAGAGCATATTTGAGGCCATTTGGTGTGAGATTGTGGCTAGCAGAACTAAATATATAATTGGGTGCTGCTATAGACCAGGTGATGGAAAAGATGGTGGTGACAGTATGCACAAGCAAATAGAAGAAATGAGTGGAAGGAGGGTGATTATTATGGGAGATTTCAACTATGGTCGCATTGATTGGAGTGAGGAGAGGACACACGGGAGGAAGGAATTGAATTTTATGCGGTTATTAAGGGATAACTATCTGCGACAGCATGTAATGGAAAATACTAGGGGTCAGAGAGTGCTTGACCTAGTAATTACATCTGAGGATTTGGCTGTAACAAATATGACCACATTGCCACCAATCGGTGAGAGTGATCATAGGGTCTTGGCTTGGGAGGTGGCTAAAGGTGTAGAATTTTCAATTAAGACAGGTACATGTGGAATTATCGGGCTGGAAAGTATGACAAGCTTAGGAGTTTAATTGGCTCAGTGCCATGGCATGTACAACTGCAAGGACTAGAAGTTGATAGTGCATGGGAGGTGGTTAAGAAGTGCTTGCATGAAGCAATGGCTGACTGTATACCTAGACTCCGAATAATAAATCAAGTAGGGGTTAAATGGATGAATAACACCATTAAGCTTGAGCTGCAAAAAAAGAAACAACTATGGAGGGAATTTAAGGAGAAAGGTGACCGGCAGGCACATGAACGGTATAAAGCGCAGGCCAGAAGGGTGACAAGTGTGGTAAGAAAAGCAAAAAAGGATTACGAAAGAACATTGGCCATGTGGGCTAAAGAGAATCCTAAACAGTTTTTTAGATATGTAGCAAGTAAAAGGAAAAATGTACATGGCAGAATTATTTTAAAGAATGCCGATGGTAGGGAGGTAACTGAATCAGTTGAGATAGCTGAGTTACTGAGTGAGCACTTTGCAAGAATATATCATCCAGGTGGTGACATTGCAGAAACGGATAAACCAGTAGATTATACGGGAATTGTGGTGAATGAAGTGGAGGTGAGTAGTCTATTGCATAACCTCAATGTCAATACATCTGTGGTGTTGGATGGTATACCAGCTCGTGTCGTACGAGAAGCAGCTAATGAATTGTCAGTACCCTTGACCATTTTGTTTAATTTGAGTCTCGGGTCTGGGTTAGTCCCGAGTGGGTGGAAGGAGGGGAAAATAGTTCCACTGCATAAAGGTGGTTCCAAGGACGCTGTTGTAAATTACCGACCAATTAGCATATCAGGAATCATTGTCAAGGTCTTAGAGAAATTAGTCAAGAAAAGAATACAGGATTGGATAGATGAAAATGGGATATTGTATGGGGGACAACATGGTTTTGTGAAGGGTAGATCATGCCTCAGTAACTTGCTCACGTTTTATAACACAGTGACAGCTGAACTGGATAGGGGTAATGGGTTTACAGTGATACTACTGGACCTTGCCAAGGCCTTTGACAGGATACCACATGGAACCCTAATCAGTAAACTGGAGCAGATGGGGATAGATATAGGGTTGGTAAGATGGATAGGAGGGTGATTGAAGGAGAGATACCAGAGAGTGGTTTATTCAGGAGCGAAGTCAAAAAGACGTCTTGTGACTAGTGGAGTGCCGCAGGGCTCTGTTCTTGGACCACTGCTTTTCAATTTGTTCATCAATGATATTGGAAAGGATTTGAGAGAAAGTGTTCACTTGTTTGCTGATGATGCAAAGTTGGGTAGAGCAATTGTGAGTGCACAGGATGTCAAAATTTTACAGGATGATTTGGATAGTTTGGAGGACTGGGCTAGGAAAAATGGATGTCAGTTTAATGTGGCAAAGTGTAAGGTTATGCACTTTGGGGTGAAAAGAATAGCAGCAGTATATCGCATAGGTGGAACCGTGCTCCAGGAGATTGATGAGGCCAGGGATTTGGGAGTGCTGGTGGATAGGGAGTTGAAGTTTAGGGGGCACATTGCAAAAGTAACTAAAACAGCTCACCAAATCACTTGGCTTATGAAAAATACTTTAACATGCAGAGAGAAGCAAGTTGTTGTTCCTCTGTATCGAGCCTTGATAAGACCCCATCTGGACTTCTGTGCCCAGTTATGGGCACCAGGGTTTCTTCGTGATGGGGAGGAAGTGGAGAGGGTCCAGAGACGAGTGACCAAGATGATAGCAGGTCTGTGGAATGAACCTTATGAGAATAGGTTGAGGATTTGTGGGTTGCAGAAATTGGACGATAGGCAAAGGAGGGGTGATATGATTGAGACATTCAAATTACTGAAGGGTTTTTATAAGATTGATCCAGAAGATATTTTTGAAAATATGACTGGTGGTGGGAGGACTAGGGGCCATGCATGGAAGCTGGGCAAGAGCGTGGTTGACAAGGGTTTTAGAGCTAGGTTTTTTACTTGGAGAGTGGTGAATGAGTGGAATAAGCTTCCAGAGTCTGTTGTGGGTGCTACGACCGTGAATGAGTTCAAGGCAAGATATGATAGATACTGTGTGAATGTTGAATAGTTGTTCCAGACATGATGTTAGGGCCTCCCTCGATGAGTCTCTCGACTCCTTGGAGTTTCCCGGAACAACAATAATAATAATAATAATCTGCTCTAGTTATTACGATGTTCGGATTAGACTTAAGTGATTTCATCGCTGTTACTCTGTGTTTAGTTAGGTTGCTTGTTATTGTTTTGTTATAATTTAAAATGTTGGCGGTTTCTAAACATATTTTTTCTGCTATGTTATTTGGAATGAATCTTAGGCCTCTTTCAATATTACAAATAAATTTGTTTATCGATGTTTATTAATTTGATTGTTGACTTCTATGGCAAGATGGACATCGATCCTTTGGATTTTTATCCTGTAAATGATATGTTTAATTATTTAATGAAAGAAATTTTTGAGCACCTGGCTCGCCCTAATTAGGGCTGTGTAGAATTATTTCAATCTGTGATCAGAACCCCCTTTGGGCGTTTGTGTTTCCATCTGTCTTTTTCATCGTAATCTGATGATTCACAAATGAGTTGGTTGGGATGGAGTGATGCCTGAGCAAAGTACTTGGCTACTATCTGGAAGAGAGACGTAGGTATGTCTGGCAGGTTTCTGTCTTGGTGGAGGAGAGTGTTCCTTACAAACCATGATGGCATTTATTTTGGATTATTGTAATCTTTTGATGTTGCTAGGGGAGGTGTGGCTCCATGCTGGTGATCCATAAGTTAATTTGGGTCTGACAATTGCTTTGTATATTCTTAGTTTGTTTTCTGGACTGACTTTGCTTCTTCGGTTCAGTAGAAGGTACAGTTGAGCTATTGCTGAGTTAGCTTTGTTGCAGGCATGAGAGATGTGGGTGTTGAAGTTGAGTCGGTTATCTAGTTTGATTCATGAGTATTTCACTTCTTTTTGCCATGGGATATCAGTATTGAACATTGTGACTGTTCCATGGTGGTTTGTTTTCTTCCTTGTAAAGAGTATGGCTGCATTGACATCTATTCTCCATTTTTGAAACCATTTTTCAAGATTTGGTGCTGCATTTTGTAGTCGTCGTGTGGCTAGGTGTGGTCTGAGTGATCCGGCTAGTATCAGCATGTCATCTGCATAAAAAGCCATGATGGTTGGTGTGTTTGGGACGTCTGAGATGTAAATATTGAAGAGTAGTGGCAATAGAAGGGATCTTGTGGGACGCCTGCTGTGATACTTCTTGTAGAGGATCTGAGGCCACGCAGTTTCACTTGAAATTTTCGGTCTTTCAGATAAGAGTCTATGATTTGGATGAGGTTTGGTGAGTATTTTGCAGTTATTATTTTGTGGATGAGGCCTTTGTGCCACAATTTATCGAAAGCTTTCGCCACGGCCAGAAAGATTGCACCTATATGTTGTTTCCAATTGAATCTGGTAGTTATGTATTCTATAAGTCTGCGAACCTGTTGAGTTGTACAGTGACCTGTGCGAAAACCAAATTGTTCTTTTGGGATTAGGTCTAGATTGTCTGTTTTGTTTTGTAGGCGTTTTAGTATTACTTTTTCTGCGATTTTCCCCAGGCCTGACAAGAGGCTGATAGGTCTGTAATTCTGGGGCAACTGAGGTGCTTTCCTTGATTTGTGGATGAGGATTATATCTGCCTGCTTCCATTGAGTGGGGAAGTAGTTTAGTCTTAGCATTGCATTGATGATAGCCACTAGATGCATTATGGTTTTGTGAGGGAGTGCTTTTATAATTTTGTTTGAAATCTGATCAGGACCTGGTGCTTTTCTGTTGTTGAGGTTCTTGATGATTTGGTATATTTCCTTTGGCGTAGTATAGCTTGCATTGTTCCAGCTGGTGGGATGATGAAGTGCACAGCGTACTTGCCTGTGGATTTTTTCGATGAAGCTCAAGTCTGCATGAGTGTAGTTTGGTTGAAATTTCAGCTCCAGCGTGTCTGCAAAGGCTTCTGCTTTCTCATCATCTCGGTAGATTATGCCTCTTTCTCCATGGATTGGATGTATGTTGGGGCGTTTGCTGTGAAGGGCTTTAGTCATTTTCCATAATGAGTTGTTTTCAGTATTTAGGGAGCTTAGTTTCCTCTCCCATAGCTGGTTCTTATGGTCTTTGATCACATATCGGACTAGTTTTGTCACCTTGTTTAACTCTTATTTATCCTGGGGCGATAGAGTTGCATGGTAGTGACGTCTGATCCTGTTTTTGTTACGGATAAGCTTTAAAATCTCTTCTGGAAGCAGGTTAGCTTGAGTGGGAGCGGTAATGGTGGAACTGTTTCAAGGCCAGTTTGGATTGTGCTTTCCAGTTTATTGATCGCTGTGTCTACTTCTTTGGGTGAGGAGATGGTTGGGACAGGAACTGTGAGGTTGCAGAGAGTTGCGTTGAGCTTTTTAAAATTTGTGCATGTCTGGTTGGGGATGATTTCTGTTTCCCCACCTAGGTTTAGGAGAACTGGGTTATGGTCGTAGCTGAGATCATTAGCAACCTGTAACTGGAATTGGTATGAGGTGTTCCTGAAGATGGCTATATCCAGCACATCAGGTTTGCCCAGTGGTCCGTAGTGTGTTGGTTCGGCAGGACCTGCTATGGTGATGTTTCTTGTCATAGCAAATTTGTGTAGGCTCCTTCCATTGTTGTTGGAGTTTCTACTACTCCATGCTGGATGTTTAGCATTTAGGTCTCCTGCCATTATTGTTGCTTCATTTGTGTCGAGGAGCTGGGAGAGATCCGCGGCTAGTAGTGGTTAGCTTGGAGAGTTGTAAACAGAATATAGTTTTAGTCTACCTGTATTGTTGGTGTGTATCTCAATTCTAGTTTCTTCCAGGTTTGTGGTCGTCGTTTTCTTGATCTCATTGTATCTTATGTTTTTTTCGACGAAGATAGCTGTGCCACCCCTCTGGCATTGAGCCTGTCATTCCTGAGTAATGTGTAGCATCTTAGTTTGGGGTTATCACATGGCCAGAGGTGAGTCTCGTTGATTAAAAGGATTTCCACTCTATAACGTCCAGCAAATTCTTCCAATTCTAGGAGATGATTGTTTAGTCCATTAGCATTCCAGAATGTGACCTGTATGGAATTTATTGTGATGGTCGAATTATCCATTAATGATTGAGAATATGACGGGTATTTTTAAGAAATCTGTTTGTATCAGCTTGGTTTGGATTTGATTTTTGCTGAAATCTGTTAGCATTTCTCCTAAAATGGTGGCAAGCATCGCAGCAGAGTTTTGACTGCTTGGTATAGTTTCTGCTGAATTGGTGTGTGTGAGGAAACCACTGAGGCGTACGATCTGTTACTTGTAGAAGCTCGCAAAGGGTGTTCTGGTGTAAGGGGGGGGTGTAGCATGCTTCTGAGTTGATGGGACTCCTGTTTCTCTAGCTTTAGACAGATTAGATGGATGGGATGAGCAGTCTTTGTAGTTCGCCTGGTGCGGCCCACCACAATTTGTGCATTTCGTGGGAGTAGTGCATGGTTAAGAACATGTATGAGAGGGATGATTGCCTCCACATTTAATGCACTTGTACTCTGCTCTACAAAGCTTCTGCGCATGCTTATATTTCTGGCAGCGGTGGCATTGACCTGCAGATGTTTTCCTTTTGAGAGGCTCTGTCTTAATTACTAGGTTGCAAACTATTTTTAGGTCATATATTTCTCTCTGGTCTACTAATTTTTACTAAAACCAGAGGCATGGGACGTTTGTCTGCACGGTACATGCATGAGACTTTTATAGGTGACCTCAAGCCTTGTGACTTGAGGTCATCGGCTATCTCCTCTGATATTATTGTTTCCACCTGACCTCTGATGACTATCTTTAAGTTTTTCTCGCTTTTAAGCTGGAATGTATGATATGGAATTTTCAGCTTGTCCATAAATTTAGTAAACCGACGGTAGTCCTTTCCCCCCCTCTGGTTGAATGCAGACATCGTCATCTGAATTTTTAGCAGAGGTGAACTTGATTTCGGTGTTCTTCATCACCTCCGCTACTGTCGACCATTTGTCTTTAGATCTTAGAATCACTGGTGGAATTCTTTCTTTGGGCTGAGCCGCTGTGTTCCCTGAAGCTGCTCTTTCAATGGGTGGTACCGATGTGTCCATCGGTGCTATCCTATCTTTGGGCTGAGCCTCTGTTTCTGCTGTTGTTTCAGGTTCTGTAGCTTGAGACTCCTCCTTACGCTTTTTTTCTACTGACTACCTGATAGTCTGTAGAGTCATCTGAGTCCACTAGGAGCTGGCCGATAGCTGGCGACATAATCTCCCTGGTGTTATCTTGAGAATTGCTGGAAAGTGGATCAGGGAGTTGGTAGTTCTCTGATTCGACTTCAGTAATCTGGTGTATCTCTACCCTACTGAGCCATTTGGAGTTAAGGAGGTATCCAAAATGTTTGAAAACTGCAAGGAGTTCCTTAAAGTTTGTCATCGTATGGGATATTCATGATTAAGCCTAATCTGTAGTTTGAAGGGTGTTTCCGTGGAACAGGACCTGCTTTGTCCCTTCCTACCACCGAGTGTAGACTGACAGTGGAAATCTCCTTTTTAAAGGCAGAAGATTACTGCTGGACAGGGAACAGGAGAGGGCCTGAGAAAATTTCAGTGAGATAAAATCTTACCTTGAATAAATATGACTGAAAGAACGCTGTGTTGAAGATAACTATCAATCAAAACACTCCGATACTCGTGAAAAACTCAAAACAACTCCCCTAATCGTTTATCGATTTGGGTGCTATATGATAATTTAAACCTTTGTTTAGCATCAAGATTTCGTCTTTGTTTAAAGCGTGATTGGATAGGTTAGCAATGTTACTGTTACCTGTAGGTGATTGGTGACTCCTGTTTCTTGCTTCTGGTTGGTTGTTATCATTCATGTAGAGAAATTTGAATATTGCGGCTGGTTCTCTTGATCTTTTAGTCTTTGGAATTTGGAAATTAGGTTTTCTTTCTTCGTTTGGAGGATGTGGTTTGCTGTGTTTTCTGTAATCTTTTCCAGGATCATCCAGATATCTGCGTTTATGTAGTTTGAAAGTTCCGCTTTTTCCTTTTGTAGCTGGTTTTGTGTAGTGGCTAAATTCTTTCTGGTAGCTTGAATCTGTTCTCTTAGTAGTGCCTTCTCCATGCAGAGGTATATTCGTTGCGCCTTTGTTGAGGTGAATTTTCTCTTTAGCCTGATGCAATTCAGAATGATATTGCTTTCATTGATTGTAAAATCCATAATTTCAAAAATGAATGCTGATCACCGTGTAACTATAAAAGAAAGGAAATGCAGTGTATCCTATTTTAGACAAAAACTCTAGCCACAAGGAGCCTTTGGAATGATATAAAGTTGCTACACAGAAGCATCTTCATAAAGAGGTGCTGAGGTTGTTCTACATTGGCCAGCCTTAAACTTCATTAACTTTTTTTTTTCTTTTTTTTTTTTTTTTAAAGGATCCCAGTGTTGTAATTCTTTGCATCCTAGCATCTGCACATAAAAAAAGATAATTGTTATTTAAAGCAAATAGTTTGAATTTTTCTTTATTTATTCTATACTAAAGATAGTTTTTGACACAAACTGAAATACTTGTATCTTGTTAAAATATTTTTACTTTGATTGTATGTTTTCTTAGTTAACTGAAATATACTTGAGATCAGATATTGAAAGAGCCAAATCTAGAATCTTCACATCCTGTTTAGTTGAGTATTCTTACCCATTTTCAGTGGGCAAGAAGGCTCAAGTACTGGTTGAACAGGACATGAATTTTCCACCCCTCTCACATTCAGATGATACTACAGTAATATCACACAGAGAGCTTATTATAACAAAGTAACAAATGCATTGGATGAGGAAGATACATATATAGTGGTATATTTAGATTTTGCAAAGCTGTTGATAGATGATGAGCTGCATTGATAAGTTGTAGTTAGGTTGGAATGGATGGAATTGGATGGCAGATTAAGTGCAATAGATTGGCTGTATGATAGGTATCAGCAAGTTGTGAATGGGGAGCAATATCCTGGAAGAGGAAAGTCACTAGTGGTGTGCTTCAAGGATCTGTTTTGGAGATGTTGCTGTTTGGAAAAGATTTGAATGATGATATTTGCAGATGATGGAAAGTTGGAAACTGTGAGGAATAGAGCAGATTCACCCAGTTTATTCAAGTCCTGGATTAGAACTTGAATAGACTGGCAAGTGAGTAGGGTTGTCAGTTTATTGTTGCAAAGTTTTAAAATATATGAAGAGGAAGTGGACGGGGTGAAGAATCTGGGTGTGATTGTGGACAAAGACCTAACATTTTGCAGACACATTGCTAAAAGTGTGAGGGCAGCACAGCAGATTATGGAGTGATGTAGAGGATGCTGACGTATAGAAGTAAGGCTTATGCATTGTGCAGAAATTTAGTCGCCTGGTTTTCAAAAGGATGAAGAGTTACTGGAATGCATCTGGAGATGATTGACTAAGGTGGTTTTTTGTTTCTGGAATACTGAGTATGAAACAATATTGAAGAAATATAGTCTGCAGAATCTAGTGGATTGAAGGAGGAAGGTATATGATTAAGACATAAGTTAAGGTCTTATTACCAGATTAAAGTTTTTCTTAGAATGGGATAAACAGTTGGAGAACAAGAGGCCATCCCTTGAAGCTATATAAGGAGGGTGTGAACAAGGGGATGAGGAATAAATTATTTGTATACAGAGTAGTAGTTGATTGGAATGAATTGCCTGAAAGGCTAAGTGTAGAAAGTGAATTAATTTATAGCCTATTTTGAAGAGCAATATGTGTGAGTGACAGTGGGACCTCCCACAATGAGCCTTTGACTCTGTGGAGGTCTAATCATGATAATATCTTAGGTTGAGGCTGCCATGGGCATGTACCTGTAGTGTTTCTCACAATGATGTTATTGTCAATGTGAGAAAAGCTTTGGTTTGGAAAGAGTACATGATAAATATTTAAAAATATGTAAATAAAAAAAATATCTATTTTGCTTGAAGTGATGATGTCTTTCCTTATTTGCATATTCAGATCTGATTTGGAGGTCTGAAAAAGTCCCATGCTTTTGTCTTGGGATCACAATTTCTAGGTTATGGATCCTGACCCTTATTCATGATACTAATGTACTATAAGTTTACAATCTTTTGTTGTGGAATTGTTATGATATATTTAGGTGAATACTTACATGTGCAATTCCCATGCACAGTAAAATTAATTTCCTTCTAAGTATTATATTACATTATTGTTACATTGATCCTTTATTAGTTCATTAGGTTAGAAAAGTATCATGTATTCAATATTGAAATTGCTTTTACTTATTGCATGTTCTCCAGCTGGATCACTGAACTTTGTAATTACAGTGGACTTCTAATATTTAATTATTCTAATATGTAATTTTTGGCAGAATCTGTTTATATAAAAACTGAATAAAAATATTTCAGTAGACTTTAAATGTTATTAAAATAATTTTTTTTTTATTTTATAGTTATTGGAAAAGTTAAGATCACAATGTCATCAGATGGTGATATAGAGATTATTGCATCTGTTCCTGCACATCCTAGAAAGAGATGGAATCAGAATTTATCTTTTAATAATATTCATGCTGAAAATGGTGAATGTAATGTGTTCAAAAAGAAACCAAAATTGGATGATACAAAGAAATATATTGTTTATGTTGTGAATTTTGATATTGAATCAGCTATTCAATCCACCTTACAAAAAATAAACTTTCATTCACAATTTGAAAACCAGTTTAAAGAAGTTTCACAGAAGATTGATCATTTAGGAGGTAAGTAGAAGTATTATTGAATTTTGACATATTATTTTTATTATTATTATTATGTGACACCTCCAGGGAGTCCAAAGACTCATCGAGGAAGAGTGTGCCATCACATAGAACGATTGATCCCCTTCCAACTACTAACCATGCTCAAACTTGTGTAACTTTTTGCGAGCCATTAGTAGTAGAGGCTTTACCAATCGACCAACCTTTGACATAGCTAGATTTTGCTAAATAAACATGGCTGTAGTGGAGGATCCTTTCTGCTTCTTTATTAAGAACATAAACTTATTAATTTGGGCTTTTGCTTTCAAGCTTATTTTCATCTGTATTTTTGCAGTTCATTTCAACATTCAAGCAATTTCACAAACATGAAAAAAAAAACATGTTTTTTTAATTAAAAAAAACTGAGAAGAATAAATTTGTTTTTGCAAGTGATTGTTATTATTGTGAATTATTATTATCAAAAGCCTTTAAATGACTCATATCTGGAGGTGTGCACAGTATGCCCTATAGGTTGCATCATCTTACATAAGAAGTTTTAAATTCATTCATAGTCCATATACTTTTAACACACTGGGAACATATAGCAGTTGTTCTCTGATTAAAAAAAAAAAAAATCCATCTTTCACACACCTGTTCATCACCCCCTAGACAACCATTATCCATATATTATATCATTCTAGGTTGCATTATATTATAGACATTTCTGGCCTGATTGGCAAAGTAGATAACCTCTCCAACCAACAAGATGTAGCTACAAATTCTACACTAACTTGGATGTGTTCGAATGTCCTTAGTGGTAGATGATTTTCCTTGTTTAATTGATAACTATCACTTTGCTAATTTTGAAGCCAGAATTGGCTTGAAAAATTCCATGTTTAGTTTCAAGATCAGTGGTTTTGAATTTTCTAATCCTTAGCTTCCATGTGCGCACACACACACACACACACACACACACACACACACACACACACACACACACACACACACACACACACACACACACACACACACACACACACCACACACATATAATGGAATAGACTGGCTAAAAGAAAGATCAGTGTTAATGTGTGTGTGTGTGTATATATATATATATACATATATACATACATGTTAAAGATACCAAGCAATTTTATAAGGTTGGTTTTAATCCTTATATATATATACAGGGTGTTCGGGATAAATTTGACATATTTATAATTAATTATATTTTTCCGTAAGTTACATGTATTAACACACACTTCTCTTCATTTAAAAGTTTGGACCCTTCTTCATTCATATACAAGATGTCAGAAAGGATGGATAGCTGGAACCCACCTGAATCATGGAAGAGAATAACTTGTATCATGATGATTCGTGCCCGCCATCAAAATAAGGATATTACGACTGCTGCCCAATGCTCCCTGAATACAGTAAAAACAATCAGGCATGAACTAGAGACTTGCAATGGTGACTACGAGGATGTAGCAAGAAGAAAGATCCCTAGCAGACGATCTGATTGCGTTCGTACAGCAGAATTCCTCGCAAATCTGCAGGAACAGGTGTTGAAGAACCCTGGCATTGGAATTCGGGCTTTGTTCGTGGAGTTGCTAACTGTAGTCAAGCCCTGGATAACAAGGGTAGCCAATGGTAGGCCGTATGTATGGCAGCAGGATTCGGCCCCTTGCCACACCTCTGGGAAAAGTCAAAAATGGTTGTCTGAAAATTTCTACGACTTCACCAGTCCAAATGTTTGGCCTCCAAACTCCCCAGACCTTAACCCCATGGATTATTTTGTATGGGGCGCAGTTGAAAAAGACACCAATCGCACTTCCAGTAATACAAAAGCCCAGTTAATGGATAAAATTAAAACAGTTTTTGTGGCCCTTCCCAGGGAGACTGTAGCATCAGCTTGTTCGAGGTTCCGAAGCAGAATTGAAGCTGTGATCGATGCTAATGGTGGTTATTTTGAGTATATCTTGTTGATAGTATTGTAATTAACTCTGCCTGTAATGTTTTTTTGTCAATTCATTAAATTTAATAGATACAAAGAAGATTTTCTTTTTCCTTACGAAACTGTCAAATTTATCCCGAACACCCTGTATATATAGAGTGGCACTGCCATGAGTTGCCTAGAATGGCACCACCATGAGTTCTTTCAGACTTGCACTACATGCAGGTGCAAACTTGACTTATCTGTTTGCTCACTTGGGAAATGGGATTAAAAACCAAGTTTATATAAAATTACTTGGTATCTTGAATACATAATATACCCAAGTTAAAAACTTTCTACATATATATATATATATATAGAGAGAGATTTCGCATGTTGGTGACCAATTTGTATATCAGCTTATTTCTTTTTCCCTTTCAACATGAACTGACTCTTCTTGGCAAGTTGCCAGACTGGGGTCTTGGATCTGTGATCAGATAGTAGTCAGTGTGAGAGGTAGGGTCACAGTGCAATGGAGCAACAAGTGAACATCAAGTTCTGATACAAATTGGGGAAGACTGAGACGCATGAAATATTGGTGCAAGTGTACGGGACGGAAGCTGTGAGCAGAAAATGTGTTTACGACTGGTTCAAACACTTTCGTGATGGGAAGAAAACGACTGAGGATGAGCCACGTTCGGGTCTGCCGTCGACAAACAGAACCCCAGACATGATCAAGCGAGTACGACAAATGCTGGCACGAGATCAGCTACTGACTCTACGATGGCTGGCGGAGGAATTGGGCATTAGCAAGGACACTGTGTGCACTATCATCCGCGAAGATTTGGGTAAGCGGAAGATCTGCTCCCAGTTTGTGCTGCACTAGCTGACAGACAAACAGAATAAATATATATTATATATACAGCTAACCCTTGTATAACGCAGATGTTAGGTTCCACAAAAATGCTGCGTTATATAAATCGCGTTTTGCGAGACTCAGATCACATAGAAAAAGTAGTTAGGTTCCGAAATTGTTTTTTTTTTTTATATAAACAATGACATATCCAAACAAAAATATATTTTTATTTAATTCAGGTAATTCATGTAGGTTAAGAAAACAAATAAACTATGAAACAAATACATAGTATAAAATTATAAAAAATAAATTGTACATAAACTTCATTGCACGTTATACATAAATGTTTTAGGCAAAATAAAGCAGTGTATATTTTAATCGTCATCACTCTCTTCAAAACTAACATTTTGTAGATGTTCTTTATTTATGAGTGGCCGGACATTGTCATCACTTGAAACCTCTTTTCCATTAGTATAATTCTCATTGCATACTTGGTTGGTTTAGTTATCAAGAAGTCAGTAATAAGATCTTGCTTACCACTATGCTGCAATTCTTTATTAAGTTCATGATACGGAGCTAAATAAATATCCAGTTGTCTCGTGAATTTTCCAGAGTGCTCATTGAAAGATCATTATCCATAAAATAACTTTCTTGCCAAGTCCAATCCTTTTGCTAATTTCTTTAATGGATTTATCACAATCAGACTCTTCGGCAGAACTTTCCCTGCCATTTGGTTCGATGTCGTCTATTAATTGTACCAGTTCCTCTTCTTTTAAATCTGTTTCCCCATCAATTAATTCACTAATTTCATTTTCAACCATATCGCAAAAGCGCTCTAAGTGGCCATTATTATAAAAAATCATTCCCATTTAAATGCGAAAATTAGATAACAGACAATTTCTTACCTTTCAATGACACCAGATCAACTCATAAAAATTCCAGCTCTTAATTTGATTTTGAATTAATCTATTTCCAAAATCGAACTCTTTCCCTAACCCATGATATCCACGATCATACCGATGTTTTCTGTGTATGACCGATACGGTGTTCTGCTGCATTTTCCTGCCAGCGACTGTACCGTAACTGTAGGAAAGTTATGGGGACATGATGTGCAGCGTTTATGTATGGTGATAACAGCAAAAATGCTTCTTATTTTAACGTCATTAACGCTACCGTCAGGATGGATGAAGCACAAGTGCTTTTCATATTCCCCTTTGTCTGTGATGAGAGTTATCTGAGAAAGGGAGATTTGTGAGCAATTAAGCTCGCCCTCTGCAGGCAGTTGTATTTGGTATGATCAGTTGGGAGTAGAATAGCCTTTGGTCTTTTATATTTGTAGTAATCTGTTTCATTGTAATTGACAGCTTGTACGATCAGCGGGTTTGAATGTGAACTTGACTTGACTTGAAGAATTTTTCTGCAAGATCGCAGAGAAGGGATGAAATGTATGGAATGCCGGTTTCTCGATGAATCTGTGAATTTCTGATAAACCACTGGGTGTCCAGGATCATCCTCAGGCATTTATTTTGGATTCTTTGTAGTTTTGAAATGTTTGATCGTGAAGTGTGACTCCATGCTGGTGAGCCTTAGGTAATAACTGGACATATGACCATATGGTAAAGTAGTAATTTATTTTGTAAGTTTAATTTGCTCTTGCAGTTGATCATTGGATAGAGCTGTGCAATGACTTTGGAAGTCTTGGAGCCAATGAGATTGACGTGTTTGCTAAAAAGGAGTTTCTTGTCCATCAATACCCCAAGGTATTTGGTCTCTGATTGCCATGGAATCTTTTGACCAGAGAGCAAGATGTCTTCTTTAATACAAACCTTTCTTCTTGAGAACAACATAGCTGAGCTTTTGAGGGGGTGAACCAGTTTTCTAGTGTGTTGATACTTCCTTGGAGTCTAGTGATTGCCAGGTGAGGGCTGAGCGACCTTGCTAGAATAGCGGTGTCGTCGGCATAGAGGGCCGTAACGGTTGTTCTTGAGTTAAGAGGGATGTCTGATACGTAAGTTGTGAAAAGTATTGGGGCCAGGAGAAAACCCTGAGGTACTCCAGCCAGGATTTTGCCCCTTATAACACAATTCTGTTGAGTTTTACTTGCATGTATCTTTCACTAATGTATGAGTATATAAGTTTCACTACTTTAATTTTGATATTGCTTTCAATTAGTTTGAAGATAAGGCCTTGGCAACATCTAAAAATACAGCAGTAGTGTGAAGGCGCCAGTTAAAACCATGGGTGATATGTTCTGTTAGTCGGTGAACTTGTTGCACTGTGTTGTGAGCTTTACGAAACCCAAATTGCTCATTTGGAATTATTTTCTGTTTGTCCACTGCTGATTGTAGTCTTGATAGGATGACCTTTTCTGTTACTTTGCCGAGGCAGGAAAGAAGAATGATGGGCCTGTAGCTTTGGGGAAGTTGTGGGTTATTAGCAGGCTTTTTCAGAGGTATAATGTCAGCGATTTTCCAATTTGTGGGAAAGTACTGGAATCTTAAAATGGAATTGGTGATATTAACTAGATGAATTATGGCTTTCCTTGGGAGTAGCTTTCTTATTCTATTGGTAATGCCATCGGGGCTGGGAGCCTTTTTGTTCTTCAGATGTGATATAATATTGATTATTTCTGTTGGAGATGTGGAGGTGATGATATCTGAATCATCCTTGGGCTGTCTTAATGCTTTTCTAACTTTACGATGAACTTTGTCAACGAGATTAATATTTAAGTTTTCATAAGATGGTCTGCATTGATTTTCCAGATTGTCAATTAAGGCTTCTACTTTTTCTTCATCTGAGTGGGCAATTCCAAGTTTGGTCTTCATAGGGAAGGGGTTGTCTTTTGGTACGAAGAGATTTTACAAATTTCCACATGGAGTTATCTTCTGGGTTGATTTCCGTGAGTTTGGAATTCCTGTGTATCTGGAGGGGGTTCTCGAACCTGTCTGTTCAGGTTGTTTTGTCCCGCAGAGCTCTAGTGTTGTAATATCGCTTTCTGGCTTTGTTTTTAGTCCTAATCAGATCCATTATCTCTTCTGAGATCAAGTTGGATGTGTGGAAGACAGTGGTTTGAGTGACTGATGCTATTGCTGTGCTGATTTGCCTAGTTAAATTGCTTACAGCTAGGTCTATGTCTTCTTTTTTGCGAATGACAGGGGGTGGACTGATGTGGACTGGGAGAAACTTAGAGGGCTTGTCCCATGCTAAGAAAGAATGATTGGGAGAGAGGATCCTGGAGTCCTAGCTTGAGCAGGAAGGGATTATGATCTGAGTTAAGCTCTTCTATTGCCTCCAGCTGCTATTGATATCTGATGTTCCTGAGGATAACTATGTCTAGTACGTCAGAACTTTCTGATGGGCTGTAGTGGGTGGACTCAGTGGGTCCAGCTACTGTTGATGAGTTGAGTGACGGGTAGTTGAATAAGGTATTTGGCCTTTGAATTTGAATATGGCCTTTGGAGTTGATTGATGAACTGAACCAAGCCGTATGTTTGGAGTTGAGGTCTCCTGATATAATTATGGAATCCGTGGAGCTGAGGATGGAGTCTAAGTCTGCTGTCAATAGTGGAATGCCGTGAGGATTGTACGCTGCATAGATTTTGAGTTTGCGTTATTTGTGTGCACCTTAGTCTGTCACTTCAAGGTTTAAAGTTTGGGGGATGGTCAATACATTTTTTTGTGGCTCAAATAATTTTTAATAAAAATAGCTGTGCCGCAACCACTAGAGTTAAGTCTGTCTGTCCTATATAGAATATAACCTCTTATTCTTGGATTGTTTGATGGTCTGAGATGGGATTCACTGATTAGGATTATGTCCGGATTGTATTTCTTTGCGAATTCTTGCAGCTCAAGAATTTTATTTGTTAAGCCATTGGCATTCCATGCTGTTATCATGAGGGAATTCGATTTGAATTTTTTAAACATTATAGTGAGCTGTTAATATGGATTGGGTTTCTAATTTGTGCGGGGTTTACTTCATATACAGGGTGTTCGGGATAAATTTGACATATTTATAATTAATTATATTTTTCCGTAAGTTACATGTATTAACACACACTTCTCTTCATTTAAAAGTTTGGACCCTTCTTCATTCATATACAAGATGTCAGAAAGGATGGATAGCTGGAACCCACCTGAATCATGGAAGAGAATAACTTGTATCATGATGATTCGTGCCCGCCATCAAAATAAGGATATTACGACTGCTGCCCAATGCTCCCTGAATACAGTAAAAACAATCAGGCATGAACTAGAGACTTGCAGTGGTGACTACGAGGATGTAGCAAGAAGAAAGATCCCTAGCAGACGATCTGATTGCGTTATTACAGCAGAATTCCTCGCAAATCTGCAGGAACAGGTGTTGAAGAACCCTGGCATTGGAATTCGGGCTTTGTTCGTGGAGTTGCTAACTGTAGTCAAGCCCTGGATAACAAGGGTAGCCAATGGTAGGCCGTATGTATGGCAGCAGGATTCGGCCCCTTGCCACACCTCTGGGAAAAGTCAAAAATGGTTGTCTGAAAATTTCTACGACTTCACCAGTCCAAATGTTTGGCCTCCAAACTCCCCAGACCTTAACCCCATGGATTATTTTGTATGGGGCGCAGTTGAAAAAGACACCAATCGCACTTCCAGTAATACAAAAGCCCAGTTAATGGATAAAATTAAAACAGTTTTTGTGGCCCTTCCCAGGGAGACTGTAGCATCAGCTTGTTCGAGGTTCCGAAGCAGAATTGAAGCTGTGATCGATGCTAATGGTGGTTATTTTGAGTAAATCTTGTTGATAGTATTGTAATTAACTCTGCCTGTAATGTTTTTTTGTCAATTCATTAAATTTAATAGATACAAAGAAGATTTTCTTTTTCCTTACGAAACTGTCAAATTTATCCCGAACACCCTGTACCTACGTATGTATAGTTCCTCTTGGTAACGGAATATCTTTCAGAATTCGCGCCATTATTCGACCAGTGAGACGCTTTCCTCCTCCTCCTCTAAAGATCGCTGTGTCACAGTGGCATCTATTGGATATCACTCCCATTTCATCCCCTTCTGGTGACATCACTTCCGGTTGCACAGTGAGACGAGGTGCCTGTTCACGTATTGGTGCATCCACTACGGTCATCCATAGACATCCATGTCAGATGAATGACCGTTGGACAGGAAAGAGTTCCTATCAAAATATCAATTAATTCAAAAACTAAGCATTTTCCAAAATTCAGTTTAGTTGCGTTAAAGCATACAAAAGGTAAGATATTGTCTGCGATGCAATTTCATCGAGGAGTAACTTCAAGGAAATTGTAACCACAAAAATAATGAAACAAAAATAAACGAAAAAATGCCCACCCCCCAAAAAAAAATTATGATGAGAAAAACTATGATAAAAATTATTAACCAAGGAGTAAGACACAGATACCCTCTGTTTCCAGCATTTTTTAAAATCTATATTATGTAAATTTGTGGAGTGAATTTGAAGGAAAGTTGGAATGGTTTAAAGTTGGATTGCATTTGAAAGGGTTTGGTGTTGGGCATTTAGAAAGGCTATTGTTTTCTGAGAAGGCACAGAGTCAAGAAGTTGATGTAGTAAATGATCAGTCTATTTGACTGAACATTTACAACTAAACGGATAGTATGATAGGAGGAAGATGGATATGAAGTTGTGGTTGCAGCACAAGATGATGGAATGCATAAAGGTGAGGATGAGTCAGATAGGAATGGGAATCAGAATCAGGGAAATGGATGTAGTCAGACTGAAGCAGAATAACAGCTTGCAAAGGATATAGTGGAATCATTGAACAAACATTTTATCAGTATATTGTAATCATGTTATTTTTCTGCCGATATATGTAATATCTCTTTATCTTTACTCTCTTCTATCTTTTTATTCTATTCCTATGGCTTTATTCCTAATTCTTTATAGCTTTACTCTAATGCTCTTTTTCTCTCTCATTCTTTCTCATTTACTCTACTGCATATCTTTACTCTCTTCTATCTTTTTATTCTATTCCTATGGCTTTATTCCTAATTCTTTATAGCTTTACTCTAATGCTCTTTTTCTCTCTTATTCTTTCTCATTTACTCTACTGCATGCTATGTTTATCTACCTTTCGCACTACGAGTCTTATGCCTAAGATACTAGAAAATTTATTTAATTTGGACTGCGCCACTAATATCATTTAATTAGCATAAAACTCAATAATACGGCTGGCAGATTTCTCTCTCTCTCTTACACAAATTCCTTCAATAAAACTTTACACAAATAGTTGTGGTCTATTCTTTTACTTAACTTTACGCTTCGGCTATCTCACTTAGTTTCCCACTCACAAGTCCGATTTATTTAGGAACAGTGCAGTTGTAAAAATAAACAATCAGGCAACACTTCTTTAACAAAAAAATCAAAATGCATTTTATTTACATTACTATGAAATATACATGAATTAAACAATAGGGAGATTACTTTCTCTATCCATCTATGAAATCTTTAGCATAAAGTTAGAACCGTTTTACTTCAACATTAATTAATCTCTTTAACTCAAAAACCTATTAACTCTCTGCTTACAAATTCAGCTTATTAAACTCCTAGTTTACTTGCAAAGAGGTTAGAGTTATTTTTACAAATTTGATATCAATTTCCAAAATGCCAATTGACTCTCTTAAGGACACTTCTTATCACTATTAAACAAAAATCTTAAACGTCCTTCTATAACAACTATAAGAGGGAATATACAAAAGTGTGTAACTTACAAAGGCTCTGTATCGCACATTCAGTCAAAAGTCTTTCACTAAAAGTTCTATGGCAATTCTTTCATCTCAGATCTCGAGCTTCCTTCAGGAAATTTGGCTTCAGTAGTATCTCATTGGAAAAATAGCGGCTGTAAACAGCGTCCTGTGCTCCGGCAAAATTGTTGTTCTCCCACGGCGAAAAGAAAAACTTCAGAGCGAAGCTGCTTTGGGTAATTTACATCGCCTTTTCTCCTCTGCTTTGGCTCACTGAAAATGCCTGGACGACTGCCATCTCAAGTAGCTTGAACTCCCACCTCTAAGAAACTGTAATTGGCCTGGAAGCTTTTCTCCGGCAATTGGAACTTCTCCTTTCAGCAACTCAAAGTTCTCTCTCTAAAGTCCCTCTATGGCAACTACTGGAAGTGGGGACCTCAGTCTGCGACCTCTGGAAACCCTCTCTCTCTCTCTAGCCTAGAAGTTGTCTCTCTCTCTAGCGACATCTCGAACTGGGAATCTCCCTATGTTTGACTCTGTCCCTTTTTATTATGCCTTCTCTGAGACCTCGCACGAAGTTTGTACCCCCCAAAGAACTCTGCATGACTTTTTCATCTTCTTTCAAGTTCGGCCTGCTTTCTTTTGATTGTAAGTTGCTGGCCATCGGAAAGTTGTTTGAACCTTTCTGACTGACTTCGGAGGTGTGTGCAGAGCTTGTAAGCCTTTCACATACACACAAAATTTCATAAACAACCTTTCTTATGCCGCCATGTAGATCTATTACATACAGTTCTGGCGGCAAAACATTGCCTTGTTTTTTTAACACTCTGAAATATTCTTATTAAAGGAGTATATACAGTTAACTTCCAAAGGGTTATTTACAAAAACATCTAGTACAAAATATACAGAGACAAACAAGTTATTTTTACAACATTCTCATGGGACTTGACCTATGTAAAAATTGATGTAAAGCACTTTGATATTTTTAAGCTACATCAGGTTTTTACAATATATCATATGTAAATGATGCAGTGCAACATATAGAAGGGAGGCAAGTATTAGGAGAATTGGAAGTGTGAAAGAATCAGAGGTGTATCAGGTGTTGGTTGGGTTGGGTTGGATGTTAATAAGGCTGTGTGAATGGATGACATTTTACCAAGTATTTTTAAGGAATGTCCACCAAAATTGGCTATGCTCTCAAACTGGTTATTTAACATAAGTTTTGCAGGAGTAGAAGAAAGAAGGTTGGAGCAAATTGGCTAGGAATAGAATACAGGATTGGGATTGATGGACATAGCATTTTTATGATAGTCAGCATGGATTTGTCAAGGGTAAATCTTGTTTTAGTAATTTATTTGCATTTTATGATGGGTAATGGATGTTTTTGATAAGGGAGAATCATATACAGTGATATTCTGATGCTATTAGAGTATTCGAGGGCTAGGGGTGAGTCTTTCCTATCTTGCTAAGTCATTTCGTCTTATGCAGCCACCAAAGGAGGCAAGCTAGCCTCAATAGGTGCCGGTCCCAAGCCCGGATAAATGCGAGGGTTGACGTCAGGAAGGGCATCCGGTTGTAAAACTTCAGTGCCAACTCAAACTATGATTATGAGTCGAAGAGAAAATGATATAAGGGCTAGGGCGTACCCCTTAAGCGACGCGCAGCCACATCGCCCTACAGCTGTGAGAAGTGGACGAGGGCTACCGCATCAAGGGCGGGTGCGGTTAAAGAAGCGAGCCCAGCAGGTGGAGAGGATGTTGCGAGTGGGAACACTGAATGTTGGAAGCATGACTGGAAGGGGAAGAGAGGTGGCAGACATGATGAGGAAGAGGAAGTTGGACATTTTATGTGTGCAGGAGACAAGGTGGAAAGGGGGAAAGGCAAAGGAACTGGGAGATGGATATAAATTGTTCTACTCTGGAGCGAATAACGAGGGAAGAAATGGTGTAGGAATTGTGGTGTGTGGCAGAATGAAGGGTGAAGTACTGGACGTGGGTAGAAGGAACGACAGGATCATGCGAATGAAATTGGGTCTTGGAGAAGAGCGGGTGGTCGTATTATGTGTATATGCCCCACAAGTTGGTTGTACAGCAGAGGAAAAAGATGAGTTCTGGAACGTGTTAGATGAAGAAATGAGGGAATTGGAAGAAAATGAGATGGTGATTGCCGGAGGAGACTTGAACGGGCACATAGGAAGACAGAATAGAGACTGTGAAAGGGTGCATGGTGGCCACGGAGTGGGAATGATGAACCAGGAAGGAGAGAGGGTTGTGGACTTTGCAGTAACGTTTGATCTGGCAATTGTGAACTCGTTTTTCTTCAAGAGGGAAGAACATTTGATAACATTTAGAAGTGGTAACAACAGCTCACAAATTGACTACATTTTGACTAGAAGAAAACATCTTAAGGTTGTGACAAATTGTAAGGTAATTCCAACAGATCAAGTAGCACAACAACACCGACTGCTGTGCGCAGACTTTAAATTAAGATCGAAGATAAGAACTTCTGGTTGCCATGGGATGAAGACAATTAAGTGGTTTCGCTTAAAAGAAGAGAGTGTGAGGAATCGTTTTAGGGAGAGAGTGTTAGAGAGGATTTCGGATGGACTGGAAAGTGTACAAGATTGGTGGAAACATAATTCAAAAGTAATCCTGAGCTGTGCAATCGAGGTGCTTGGTGAGACATCTGGAAAGATTAGAGAGCAGAAGGAGGGTTGGTGGTGGAATAATGATGTACAAGTGGCAGTGACAGCTAAGAGGAAGGCAAAGCAGAAGTGGGATGAGTCAAGAGTGGAAGAGGACAGAGAGGTGTACGAACAGAGAAAGCAAGAAGCCAAGAGAGTTGTGGCACAGGCGAAGACCATGGCATATCAAGATCTGTATGATCAATTAGAAACAAAGGAAGGACAGAGAAAAATTTACCAACTAGCGAAATGTAGAAATAAAGCAGCTAAGGACATCTTACATGTGAGGCAGATCAAAGATGCTGAAGGAAGAGTATTATGGAGGGATGTGGACATAAGAAACAGATGGAAAATATACTTTGAGGGACTTCTGAATGAGGAAAATGCAAGGACTCACGGAGGAAATGGGCAGCCTTCTGAGGGGATGGTGCAGAACATCAGTAGAATGGAAGTGACGGAGGCCATGAAGAGGATGAGGAATGGAAAAGCGGTGGGCCCCGACAGAATTCCAGTGGAGGCATGGAAGGCACTGGGGGAAGAGGGAATTGACCTGCTGTGGGACCTGTTCATGAAAGTTTGCCAACAGGAAAATATACCTGAGGAATGGAGGGAGAGTACTCTTGTTCCCATCTACAAGAGTAAAGGGGATGCACAAGACTGTAAAAATTACAGAGGAATAAAGTTAATGTCCCACACAATGAAGATCCTAGAAAGGGTTCTTGATGGTAGATTGAGGGAGGAGGTGGAGATTGCAAAGGAACAATTTGGCTTCATGCCTGGTAGATCAACAACAGATGCTATCTTTGGGTTACGACAGATGATAGAAAAATATCGAGAGAAACAAAGGGAGCTACATCTGGTATTTATTGATCTGGAGAAAGCATACGATAGAGTGCCAAGGCAAGAAGTCTGGAGGTGTCTGAGGGAGAAGAAGGTGCCGGAGAAATATGTCAGGTTGGTGCAGGAAATGTACAGAAATGTGAAGACAAGTGTTCGGACCTGTTTGGGACAGACAGAAAGTTTTCAAGTAACAGTTGGCTTGCATCAAGGGTCAGCATTAAGTCCGTTTCTGTTTAATATTGTGATGGAGGTGGTAACAGAGGAGGTGAGAGAAGATGCACCTTGGACAATGTTGTATGCAGATGACATCTTGCTGTGTGTAGATTCAAGAGAAGAAGCGGAAACTAAACTGGAAAGATGGAGAAAAGTACTGGAAGAGAGAGGTATGAGACTGAGCAGAAGTAAGACAGAGTATATGTGTTGCGCAGTGGGCGGTGGCCAGGAGACAGACCTGGAGCTGGAAGGAAATGTCATCAGGATGGTGAGAGACTTTAGATACTTAGGTTCGACAGTGGAAGAAGATGGAGGAGGTGAGAAGGAAGTGGGATGCAGGATACAAGCAGGTTGGAGGAACTGGAGGGAGATGGCTGGAGTGTTATGTGATAAGAGGGTGCCGATCAATCTGAAAGGCAAAATTTATAGGACAGTAGTGAGGCCAGCTATGACATATGCTATAGAAACTGTGGCCCTGAGGAAAAATAACATTAGCAGGATGGAAGTAGCAGAGATGAGAATGCTTAGGTGGATGTGCGGTGTGACCAGAAAGGATCATCTGAGAAATGACTATGTCAGGGGAACAGTGAAAGTTACGAACTTAGGAGCGAAAATACAGGAGGCAAGGTTGAGATGGTTTGGTCATGTGATGAGGAGGGAGGACGAATATGTGGGAAGAAGGGTCATGCAGATGGATGTGCAAGGAAGCGTGGGCGGCCAAAGAAGAGATGGAGGGAGCTGGTAGAAGAGGACTTGAAGATGAAGAACTTGGATGTGGTGACAGCCCAAGACAGGAAGGTGTGGAGGAGACTCATAAGAAACAGTGACCCCACTTAAGTGGGAGAAGCTGCAGAAGAAGAAGAAGAAGAAGAATATACAGTGATATTCTTGGACTTTACAAAAGCATTTGATAGATTACCAATTACCAAAAATTGGCATACAAGCTGCAGAGGATGGGAATAGATAGCATATCGGTTAGATGGATCGAAGATTTGCTTTCTGAATGATATCAGCAAGTTGTGTGTGATGGAGCAGTGTCTCAAAAAAAGGGGGGTAATCAGTGGGATGTCCAAGGGGTTCTGTTCTTGGGCCCCTGCTGTTTAACTTGTTTGTAAACGATATGTCATGCGGACTGACTGGAGATCTTCAATTGTTTCCTGATGATACAAAGCTAGGAAGAATTATAAGTAGCACTGCTAATGATCTTTCTTCAGGAAGATTGGAATGGACTTAACTTTGACAAAGGAGTGGGATTATAGTTTTAATATCAAGAAGTGCAAAGTGTTCCATTTTGGGTGCAGAAATATAAGGCTGTTTACTATATTGATGGTGCCATAATATGCAGGAATTGAATGAGATTGGAGATTTGGGAATGATGATTGACAGTAGACTGAAGTTTATAGGGCATATTTTTAGTGTTGCAAAAGCTGCACATCGTAGTGTTGCTGTGATAAGAAGTACTCTAACATGTAGGGATAAGGAAGTGGTTTTGCTACTGTATAAAGCACTGGTCAGACCACACTTGGACTATTATGCTCATATCTGGTCAGCTGGTTTTCAATGTGATGTGGAGACATTGGAGAGGATCCAGAGGTGAGTGACTAAGACAATATCAGGACTTTGGACTGCTGGCTATGTCGAGAGGTTGAAAAAATGTGGATTGCAGAGTTTGGTGGATAGAAAGAAAAAAAGGTGATATGATAAAGACATCTAAGTTAGTGAGAGAATTTTATTGGATTAATCCAGATGGGATGACAAGAGCAGAAGGCGAGAGAGGAAAAACCAGGGGGTCATCACTGGTAGTTATGTAAGAGTGTTGTGAAGAGGTTGAGAGTTTATTTTTCACTTGGTTAGACTATAATAAGTTTAGTTTAATCCTTTATCCAAGTGTGAGCAAACAAAGTTTGCGCCTGAAAGTATCTTCAGGACTGGGGTAAGGTAGTGCAACACCAGGCAACTCGTTGCAAAGGTGGAGAAAGCTCTCTCATCACTCCTATCTCAGTATCTCCCATAATGCAAAGCACATCTCCTTGCGGATATGTGTAATGCTATGCATTAAGGCAAGGGCCACTACCCATACCAGTTTCGACCTTTATTGAGGTCTCGTCAGTGGGAGCCAGGCCCAGTAGTGGAGATACAAAAGCAGAAGCAATGAGAGGTCATCCCAAAGGGTGTGCAACCTTATTATTAAATTATGAGAGTTTATTTTTAACCAAGTGAAAAATAAACTCTCAACATCTTTCTCTGAATCCGGAGTAATTTAATAATAAGGTTGCACACCCTTTGGCAACTCCTATAGGTTAGGATGATCTCTCATTGTATCTTTGTATCTCCACTACTGGGCCTGGCTCCCACTGACAAGACCTCAATAAATGTCGAAACCAGTATGGGTAGCGGCCCTTGCCTTAATGCATAGCATTACACATATCCGCAAGGAGATGTGCTTTGCATTATGGGAGATACTGAGATAGGAGTGATGAGAGAGCTTTCTCCAGCTTTGCAACGAGTTGCCTGGTGTTGCACTACCTTACTCCAGTCCTGAAGATACTTTCAGGCGCAAACTTTGTTTGCTCATACTTGGATAAAGGATTAAACTAAACTTATTATAATGTTGTGAAGAGAGGTGTAAGGAGTAGATTTTTTACATGGAGAATTGTCAGTGAAATCCTAACACTCCTTGTTAATACAAGGAGTGTTGGGATTTTAAGATTCGGTATGATAGATATGTTGTCAGTTGAATGAACCTCCCACGATGAGTGGTGTAATAATAATAATATTCATGAAATATTAATACAGTGGTATAGAATATTAATTCTATACCTTAAACAGTCCAGGTATAGAAATTTCCCAGAATAACAAAATAAATACACTATTATTTGCAGATGATCAGGGAATAATATCACATGAGTAAGACAATTTATAAAGAACAATATATAATTTGAACATTGTAGTAGAGCAGTTTGAATGAAAATATCCATAGATAAAACTAAAAGAATGGCATTTTATAGACAAACTCCAGTTAACAGCAAAGTAGTTATTAATAATAAAATAGTAGAACAGATAAATACTTTCAGTTATCTTGGATGTGAAATATATGAAGGAGAAAAAGACATCAAATCAATAACTTAAATTTTTATAGATTATAGAACTTGATAAATACACTCAATCCAAATATTGTACAAAAAAGAAACAAACATGCTTGAAAATATACAATACTTTAGGCAATTTGAGCAATAAACAAAGAATAAAAATGAGATTCACGAGAACTGCAAAATACACATTATTAGACAAAAAAAAAAAATTTTTAAAAAATCAGTAAAAAAAAATCTAAATAATCTACTTCTTCCTAACATGGAATTTAGGCCAAGTATACTTTTCCAGTCTCATGCCAACTCTTTCTTGGTCTTCCGATTCTTCTTTTCCCACTTATTTTTTATCTGTATAATATTTTTGGTAGTCTGCTGTTGTCCATTCGATTTAAATGTTCTAGCCATTTTTGTTTATACTGTCTTATGTAGTAATTAATTGGTTTTATTTTCAGGGATCGTAAGATTTCTTCATTTGTTTTGTGGTCCTACTTGGTATATCCAGCAGTTTTTCTGAGGAACTTCATTTCTGCTATTTGAATTCATTTTTCATCTTTCCTTTTCATGATCCATGTTTCGCTTCAGTATAGTAGAGTTAAATTTGACAAGACATTATATAGTCTGATTCCAGTGTGTTTTTGTAGTAGGGATAGCTTAAATATATTATTTATTATGCCATTTACTTTGACAAAGTTTGATATTTTAGTGTTTGTCTTTTTCTTCTTCTTATGATAGATCACATCCCAAGTATCTGAAAGTGTTTACTTGTTCTAGTATTTTATTATCTATCACCATGATTATTGTAATTATCACCATGACCATGATTATTGTAATAATTCAGAAGAAACTGAAAGGAGAAATTCTAATACTCCAGACATCTCCCATGAAACAGATATCTGTTTTCATCTTTCCAAAAATAAAAATGTGGAAAATTTACTCCAACATATGTTTGAAAATGAACTTCAGGTATTTTGGGTATTTGGGTATTTCAGGATATTGGAGCAGGTGATTATAATAGTCTAAGATGTCAACTTGGGGAAGTTTCATGGAGGGAGGAATTGGAAGGCCGGGATATCATTAGTGCATGGGAAATTATGAAAGAATATTTGTTAGCAGCAATGGTAAGTTGTATACCACAAGTGAACAAGAGGACACAATTTGGAGTAAAGTGGATGACAAACAATATTAAACAGGAATTGCATGCGAAAAAGAGGCTATGGAAGAGATATAAGGAGACAGGTGAAGAGAAGATGCACGAAGAGTATAAGACACAGGCCAGAAGAGTGATTAGTATGATAAGGAAAACGAAACTAAAATATGAGAGGAGATTGGCCCTAAGATCCAAAGAAAATCCTAGAGAATTTTTCAGATATGTGGCCAGTAGGAGGAGAAATGACTGTAGAAGAATGATATTGTGGGATAAAAATGGGAATAAAGTGACTGATGCAGACGACATAGTGGAATTGTTCAATGAACACTTTATTGGAGTATTTCATCCTGGAGGAGTCGGGTTTTAATGCTAGAGGGATTGGGCAGGTTCGAGGTTTAGAGGTACAGGAGGAGAGTGTGTTTCAAATACTGAGTACTCTGGATGTCAGTAAAGCTGTGGGACTGGATGGTATTTCACCACGAGTTTTGAGAGAGTGCTAGGTAACTGACGGTGCCTTTCACCTGGCTTTTCATTGAAAGTCTGGCTGCAGGAAAGGTGCCCAGGGAATGGAAGGAAGGTAAGATAGTGCCATTGCATAAGGGCAGTAGCAGACTGGAAGTGTCTAATTACAGGCCACTTTGTGTGTCATCAGTAGTTAGTAAGATCTTGGAGAAAGTAGTGAAAGACCGTATACAGCATTGGGCAGATGAGGGTAATGTTATCTGTGAGAGTCAACATGGATTTGTGAAGGGGTGCTCTTGTTTTAGCAATATGCTAGCCTTTTATGATAAAGTTACAAGAGCATTAGATGAGGGAAAGCCATATACTGCCATTTTCTTAGCCTTAGCGAAGGCATTTGACAGGGTGCCACATGATAAGCTTATGTTTAAGTTGCAGTACATTGGTCTGGATGTCAGATTGGTCAGCTGGATTCAGGATTGGCTGTCCGATCGGTATCAGAGAGTTGTGTATGGTGGGGCAGTTTCAAGGAAGCAGAGGATTACAAGTGCGGTCCCACAGGGCTCACTACTGGGACTTATATTGTTTAACCTTTATATCAATGACATTGTCAGTGGATTACAAGGAGATATTCAGTTGTTTGCAGATGATGCGAAGCTGGGAAGGATTATTAGTAATAATGCAGATGCGGCAGCCCTGCAAGAGGATTTGAATAAGCTAGATAGATGGGCAAATGAATGGGGGTGTCGGTTTAAGGCAGCAAAATGTAAGGTCTTGAGGTTTGGGAAACATCGATGGGACACTGCATACTTTATGGGAGGAGTTATACTGGAGGATGTAGGGGAGACAAGAGATCTGGGGTTGATGATTGATAGAAACCTGAAATTTAGGGGACATATTGCAAAGGTGGTGAAGGTAACACAGAGGATTGCTGCAATAATGAGAAGGATGCTGATCTGCAGAGATAAAACAGTTATCATTCCGTTGTATAAGACCCTGATCAGACCACACTTGGACCATTGTTCTGAGATTTGGTCCCCAAGATTTGATGGGGATAAATTAACTGTGGAAAGTGTACAAAGGCAGATAACAAAGATGGCTTCAGGACTGTACAATGATAGTTATGAGGATCGGCTGAGGGAATGTGGACTGACTGCAGAGTTTGGTGGATAGAAGAAGGAGAGGTGATATGATCGAGACTTTTAAACTATTGAGACGTGGTTACAGGGTTGTCACTGGGTCGTTTTTTCGCTTGGTTGAACAATGCGAAGGAGTGATGACAAGAGGCCATCCCTGGAAGTTACGAAAGGAAACTGTGAGCAAGAGGGTGAAAAGTGGTTTCTTTGCATGGAGGGTGATTGAACCATGGAATGCATTGCGTGATGGAGTGGTGAGAGCGAGAATGGTCAATGAGTTTAAGGAGTGGTATGATAGACTTTGTGTTTCTTAGGTGGGGACCTCCCATGATGAGTCTTTTGACTCCATGGAGTTCTGAATAATAATAATCACTATTTTACTTCTTATTGGGTGTTCTCCTTTGAATGCCATTATTTTTGTTTTGTCTTTAGATATTGTCAAATTATATTGCTTTGAGATATCATTTAACGATTTTAATGATCTTTGTAAGTCATCTTCTGATGTAGCTAATATGATTTGATCATCTGCAAATAGTAGTGTATCTATCTTCATTTGCAGGGTCATTTGTATACTAAACGGATTATGCTGTTTCCAGATTGTTATAATTTTATTTATATATATATATTGAAAAGCAGAGGTGAGAGGGTACATCCTTGTCGTACTCCTCTTGATATATCTTTCCATTCTGAGATCTGTTTTAATGTGCTATTTTATTTCATACACAATAAAATAGCACTTAAATTAGTAGACAATTTTTGTCTACTAATTTTGTCAAAGGCTTTTTCATAATCAATAAAGGCCACGTGTTTGTTTTTGAAATTCTTTTCTCTTTTCTATTAATAATTTTAAAGTAAAAATTGGATCTATTCAGGATTTGTCTTTTCGGAAACCATTTTGTTCTTCTAGTAATTTGTCTTCTACGATGCTGCTTAGTTTCTCTTTTAATATTCCTGCATATATTTTATATCCTGTATTCAGCAGGCTAATTCCCCTATAATTATTGCAATCGTCTTTATTTCCTTTTTTATATATTGGGATAACCAGTGCTTTTTTCCAACAGTTAGGAGTTTTTCTGGACATCCAAACCATATTAAAAAATTTCAGAAGTCTTTCATTAAATTTTTGATCTGCATTTTTGTATAATTCTATATTTATATTGTCTTCTCCTGGTATTTTCGTATTTTGCATCTTCTTTATTATATTTTTCAGTTCTAACATTGTGATATTTTCTATTAGGTCATTCTTTGTCTTATAAAATTTTATTTCATTGTTCTCATCTGTCCAGAGATTTTGGAAATAGGTCACCCATTTTTCTAAATCTATTGTTTGTATTTTTACCTTTTCTTTTATTTCTTTATTCATGTATTTTATTACTTTATAGGTTTTGGGTTGTGGCTTAAATAAATCCTTTTCTATGTTAAAGATACCAAGCAATTTTATAAGCTAGGTTTTTAAGTAAGATGTAGAAAGTTTTTTACCTTGTTTTACTCTCATCCTGAGATTTTTATTTAATGAAGTCAAAGTACCTCATGGCAACTTGTTTAGGTAAAATATTTATAAGCTCTGTATTACTTCACCCTTGGCATTTTTTAGGTCTGGCTCCCACTGACGAGATCTCAATAAAGGTCGAAACCGGTATGGGTAGTGACCATTACCTTAATGCATAGCATCATACATCTCCGCAAGGAAATGTGCTTTGCATTAGGAGAAAATTCTAAGGAAAGTGATCAGAGCGTACTCCACCTTTACAACGAGTTGCCTAGTGTTGCACTACGTGCAGCCACAAACTTGACTTGTCTGTTTGCTTACTTGGGAAAAAGGATTAAAAACCTAGCTTATAAAATTGCTTGGTATCTTTAACATAATATATACCCAAGGTAAAAAACTTTCAATTTCTGTTACGAAATTGTTCTATCTTTCTCTATGTTTTTTCCTTACTTCTCGTTTTGCAATTGCACTATCACTTTTATACTCTATTTCTGCTTCTATTGTTTTGGAATTTAGCATTTCTTGTAACTGTCCTTTTTTGTTTTTATTATATTTTCTGTTTCTTTGTTCCAGTCTCATAGTCCTCTTTTCCTAATCCATTTGTGCTTTATTCCTAAGGTTTCTGTTGCTGCTTTTGTCAGAATTTGTTTTGAATTTTCCCATTCATCTTCTGTGTCACTTGATTCATGTGTGGTTTCTGTTTTTAAGTTTGTGCATTTTTGATATTGTTGTATAACTTGAAGATCCTGTAATGAAGAAATTTTGTAGCTTGGCTGGTAAGAATTTTCAATTTTATGTGTTTTTAGCCACTTTGGTTTAAATCGAATTTTTGCTGATACCATATAATGATCAGAGTTTAATTCAAAGCCTCTATATGCTCTTACGTCTAAAATTAACTACGCTAATTTAAAATTTGCGATAACGTAGTCAATTACTGATTTGTATCCTCTGGCTGACCAAGTATATTTATGTATTTCCTTGTGTTTAAACATTGAATTCATTATTCTCATATTATTATAAATAACAAAATCGTGCAATCTGCAACCATTTTGATTACATGTATCTTTGCCAAATTTACCTATGTTTGTTTTGTATTTTTTGTTTCCTATTCTTGCATTTAAATCTGCTAGCAGTAAATAGTCAGTTTTGTTTGTTTTATCTATGGCATTCTGTAATTCTTTATAAAATATATTACTGTCTTCTTCTTTTCCCTCTTCTGGTGGGAAAAGAAGAAGAAGTTATTGTTATGTGGCCTCTTAATGTCTTGACTCTAATTTCTATTAGTCTTTCATTCAAATAGTTGTAATCTACGATATTGTTCTTTAGTTATTTATGTACCATAATTATTATACCTGCTTTTGCTCTTTCTTCTCTTTTTATTCCACTGTAGATTTGTATATAGTTGTTTGATTCTTTTGTACCTTTTTGTTTTTTCTTTGTTTCTGTTGCTATACATATCTTTATGTTAGCTTGGTTTAGTTGTTTATCAGGTTCTTCTTCTTTGTGTGCAATGCTTCTCACATTCCATGTTGCAATCTTCATTATGTGTTCCTTTTTCCAATTTCGTTTACCGTTTCCTGGATTGAGGTCTTTTCCCTGATAGTCTGTCTGGCTTTTCTTTGTATGAAACTTGAAAGTATTTTGAATTTCCCCAGGGCAGGTTACTAACCTGTTACTAACCTGTCGTAATTACAGTGGTAGGGCTGCTACCTAACGCCTCTGGACAGGCAGATCTAACAGCATTTACTCTGTTAGGGTTATACCGCCCATACTTGGTCGCCAGTGCCTCGTTTGTACTTTTAGAACAGGATGGACCGTGGGAAGGTGAGGTTGACATTTGAGTGGGAGAGGCTATGTATTGCGCTTCACCACCCCTTTTATGTAAATAATTATAAACAAATTGGATAGAACATGTAAACTGAATGGCCAACACCTGATATCCTGAACAATTAATAAAATATAAACCAGTTGGAAAGAGAAGACTGGGTAGACCTCAAAAGAGGATATTAGATGGATAATAAGACTGGAATAAACCAGTGTGATTGTTATCTGTAATTTGTGTTATGATGTTGAGAGAATGTTTCTTTATGTTAAATTTGTGTAAGTCTATGTTTTATTCTATGCTTGTTGGATATACCAGAGTTCCATTTTTGGAAATAGACCACACCACAAGCAGCTGAGGTTGTCTTGAAAAGGTACATGTCACTTGCCCAGTAGTGGCCCGAATTGATATATGAAGAATTAAAGATCACATGAACTGAAGTAATCTGTGAGGAGTTCGAGCAATTTTTCCCATACTTTTGGAATGTATTAAAAGAATGCAATTTGTCCTTAGGAGAGGAAATATGGAGTGCTAGTTTGTGGTTCAAAAATTTGTGAAGATTATATTCATTAGCAACGTTTTCAGATGAATCAGACATAGGGGATGGATAGTTGCTCTGATCTTGTTTGTCATTAAAGAGAAATGTTTGGGGAGGATTATTTAGTATTTTATCTATTTTGCAAGATTGTAACCATTATGATATGGCAGGAGCTGTGTTATCAGAATAAATTGCCCTATCTTTATGTTTCATTGTTTTATGGATGCTATGTTATTGGGCTCAAAGGGATTGTTTATGTGTGTGTTATGTCAGTGAGTGTGTATGTGATTGCATGATATACAAAGAAAAAATTATATTTTCTTAAAAATTAAATATTACTTTTTTCCTTTCAATTTGTGTGGTAGTCACTACTTATTTCAAGAGCACCACGGTGCTGTTGTCTTCTGTGATGTACATTGTGCATCTGGCATATATGACTGCTTCTGACAATTTAGTTTTGTTAACTGATTTTGAAATAGGACTGAAATATGACAGAATACATATACATATCAATCAGTTGTAAGCATTTCTTTTATTGTTTAATTTTAGCATCATCTGATGAAATTACAAGTATTCTTGATAATGCAGAGAACAATTTAGAAAAGTTAAAAGCTAAGCTGGAGTAAGTATTGATGTTAGTTCTCTTAATTTTTAAAGTTTGAAAATTTAAGAAATCTGCATATACTCGTTATGTATGACATATTTTAAATTTATATATACGAGGTTTGTTCAAAAAAGACCAAACTTTTTAAGTAACATGCAAACCTGCACAGAGAGCATGCTGTGGCCACTGAGTACACCTAGCGGCAGGTTTATACAACAAACTGCCATTTGCCCCATTCTGCTATGAGCATTAGTTGCCGGATTACATCTGCTGAAGTGAGCACGTGCACAAGCTGTTTGTTGGATTAGTGACAATGAAACAGCTTGAAGAATGTGTGTGTGTGTGTGTAAAATTTTGTTGCAAACTTGATAAAAAAATTTATAGCGACATTTCAATTGCATAACCAAGCATATGGAGAGGGACTGTATGAGCTGAACACAGTGCTATGAGTGGTTTAAGCATCAATTGATGAGTCTGTCAAAGATCGAGGTGATGATGACGGTTGTGTTTTTTGATTGGAAAGGCATTGTCCATTATGAATTTTTACCATGTTGTCAGATAGAAAACAAAGAGTTGTACCTGGAAATTTTAGCATGTTTGAGGGATGCTGTGTGCAGGAAGAGGCCTGAATTGTGGGAAAACCAGACTTGGATGTTGCGTCATGGCAATGCTCTGGCTCATGCGTTGCTCCTCATTTGCAGTTATATGGCAAAGCATCAATCTATTGTGCCCCATCCATCCTATTCTCTGGACTTTCCCTATTTCCCAAACTTAAAACCACTTTGAAAGGACATCATTTCCAAACCATAGAGGAGATTCAGGAAAATGCGATAAGAGAACTGCACACCACCACAATGGAAGAAACGTTGGGAACAATGTATCATCAGTAGAGGGGACAGTGCTTAAAATGAGCAGTAAAGTCTTTATAGCAAAAGTTTGCTTTTTATGGACCATTCCTTGTATATATGTAACTAACTTATGACATAACTGCACTGTTTTTTTTTTTTCTTTATTATTATTTGTTAGATTTATTTTTCACTTGGTTAGACTATAATAAATTTAGGTTAATCCTTTATCCAAGTGTGAGCAAACAAAGTTTGCCCCTGAAAATATCTTCAGGACTGGGGTGAGGTAGTATAACACCTTACTATTACAACACCTTATTAATTTAATAAAAAGGTGGCACACCGTTTGGCAACTCCTATAGGTAAAGATGACCTCGCCATTGCTTCTGCCTGGTATCTTCACCTCTGGGCATGGTGGCTCCCACTGAAGAGACCTCAATAAAGGTCGAAACTAATCTGGGAAGTGGCCCTTCCTTCCCTTAATGCATAAAATTATACATATCTGCAAGGAGATGAGTTTTGCATTATGGGAGATACTGAGATAGGAGTGATGTTAGCTTGGTCCACCTTGCTACAAGTTGCCCGGTGTTGTACTACCTTACCTCAGTCCTGAAGATATTTTCAGGTGCAAACTTTGTTTGCTCACTTGGATAAAGGATTAAACTAAATTTATTATTATTTTTTAACTTGTTCATTCATTCATTATAGTCTTATTCATAATATATTTCCTAGGTTTTTCTTGTTTTGGGTGGAAATTTCTTCTTTTTGATGTCATTTATATTTTAGCTGATGATTTTATTGTCTAGTGGAAGAGCACGACTATTTCTTATTGGAGACCTGAAGCGGTGAAAAGTATTTGTCTCTAGAGCGGTATTTTCTAATTCTAATCTTAACTTACTCATGGTATTACAGGTTTACACACTTGGGGGAGGGGATGGATTTATCATAAAAAATATATTTTTTTAATGAAAATCCTGTTAAGTTGAAAGTAGATAATCTCTGAAAGAAATTAGACTATCGACTATTTAGACTTACGTGCTAGTTTGAACTCGTGGGATTTAATGGAATAAATACAGCACATATAAATAATTAAACAACACGTTTAATCATCCCTATATTTCATCTCATTCACTGAGTCATCATCAGGAAAACAATATGCAGAAATTGGTGAAAAAGTAAAACTGATAGCCTTTGGCTGTATGATGATGATATAAAAAAGCTGAAGCCTTTTCTCTATCTCGCATACTATCTGTCTCTCTTTTCCTTCTCTGAATACTATCCATGCTCTCTTGCACCCCTATACTAACTACTCTAGGCCTATGATGAGCATCCCTTACTTTTTCACCCCAATAAAGATTGAAAACAGTCTGGGTATTGGCCCTTCCCATGTGCACATATCCTTAGAATATGTGCTTTGCATTATGGAATACTAAGGCAATTGATGTGAAGTCATTAACCTCTTTGTACAAGTAGCCCAGCTGTTATGTGGAAACTTTGTTTACTTATACTTGGATAAAGGATGAAACCAAGAATATAATCTCTTGGCATATTGAATTTATAGTATAACCAAGTGAAAAAACTTTCAACATGCTGCATCTACATTCTTTGTACAATGTAAGATACTATATTCCTTCCAGTAGTATTTGAGGGTTTTGTGACTCTTGGTAGCAGCAATAAGCTGAGCAAAAGTATTTCTAGAATAACTGCCATGATGAACATAATAACATCATTGTCCACTTGAGTGAAACTGTATTCAGTGACCATCTTAATAAGATGGCTGCCATAATTACCAGTGGTTATAAGTCACATAAGTTGAGGACTCAACTGTAGTTTCTGTTGATATCGGGCCATTTTTAATTTAATGATAGTTACTATCTTGTACAAAAACAAAGACCTAGCCAGATATACAGAAATACATAACATCATCAAGAAAAAAATAAAAGAAGTCAATGAAAATTGGATGAAAAATTTATGTATTGAGATTGAACTGCTTCAGAAGAAACATGATAATTTCAATCTGTATGAGAAAATCAACGAAATTTCCCGAAAACTCAGAAAAAAGCAAATAGTGTCTCTAAGAGACAAAAGTGGAAAAATAGTTCTAGAAGAAGAGAATAAAGCACAGATTTGGATAAAATATGTAACAGAACTTTTCAATGATACTAGACAGAAGCCTATAAATATAAAAGATAACATTCAAGGACCAGCAGTTATGAAATGTGAAATAGAGAATGCTATAAGATCAAGTAAAACAAGAAAAGCCAGTGGACCAGATGGTGTGCCAACAGAATTTTTAAAATTAATAGTACCAAATAACATCAAATTTCTTGAAAAACTATTTAATAAAATATATGAAAGTGATGAATTTCAATCAGATTGGCTCAAATCTACATTTATCACTATCCCAAAGAAACCCAAAGCGAATTCCTGTGGCGACTTCCGACTTATTAGTCTAATGAGCCAAACATTAAAAATATTTTCAAAAGTAATTCAGAATCGTATTTATAGAAAAAGTGAAGAAACTAAGTGAAATGCAATTCAGCTTTTGGAATGGTTTTGGTACTAGAGAGGCCCTTTCTGTGCCCAAATATTGATACAAAAATGCATAGAAAAACCGAAATCTGTCTTTGTGTCTCATAGATTTTGAAAAAGCATTCGACAAAGTCAGACACACTAACTTAATAGAAGTCCTTCAACAAATAGGACTAAATGAACAAGACATAAGACTAATAAGAAATCTGTATTGGAATCAGTCAGCTACCATTCAATTAGACAACATTACCACCAGTGATATTAACATCAAAAGTGGAGTGAGACAAGAATGCTTGCTCTCACCACTCTTGTTTAACATATATGCAGAGGTAATCTTTAAAAAGGCATTGGAAGAATGTCCAGAGAGAATCACAATAAATGGAAAGATTGTTAACAACCTACGATATGCAGATGACACCATACTAATTACAGATAACATTATGGATCTCCAAAAGACAGTATACATAGAAAGCCAAAGAATGGGAATAAATATAAACATCAACAAGGCAAAATACTTGGTCATCAGCAAACATCCAACCTCATCAATGAAACTGACACTCAGTGGGAAAAATATTGATCAAGTGTCAAGATATAAATATCTTGGTTGCTGGCTTAATGAAAGGTGGGATCCTAAAATAGATATAAAGACAAGGATTGAAGTTGCATGGCAGTCCTTCATGAAAATGAGAACATTAGTCTGCAATAAAGACCTAAACATGGAAGTCAGATTTCAGAATGCTGAAATGCTACGTCTGGTCTATTCTGCTCTATGGAATTGAAACATGGACATTGAAGGCGACAACCATCAAGAAAATTGAAGCCTTTGAGATGTGGCTATGTAGAAGAATGCTAAAGATATCTTTGACAGAAAAAATTACCAACGAAGATGTCTTAAAATCCATTGGCAAAGTTAAAGATCTTGTACAAATAATCAAGAAACGAAAAACATCATATCTTGGCCACATCATGAGAAACAGCAAATACCAACTTCTACAAACTATTTTGGTAGGAAGAATTGATGGCAAAGGAACTAGAGGAAGAAAAAGAATATCTTGGTTTGACAATATCAAGAGGTGGATAGGAAAGAGCAGCGCACAACTGCTCTGATTAACACAAGAATGCAGTTTGTTTGCCATGATGGTCGCTGACCGTCAATAGAAGATAGCACCATAAGAAGAAGAAGATAGTTACTATATTACTTAAATTAAGGGGATATTAAATCCCATAGTTTTAAAACCGAATAAGAAACTCAAAGATTGGAATCAGAGAGTTTCTTGCCGAATATAGTAAACTATAAAGTATCGGCGACACTAGCGTTAGCAAATGCAAGTGATCCTAGTACGTAGTACAATACCGGACGACTCGTTGCAAAGGTGGGGGAAGTTCAGATCGCTATTCTTAGGTATTTTCCATAATGTAAAAACACATTTCCTAGGAAATGTATGCTGTTATTACATTATGGAGGGAGGTCACTACCCAGACCGGTTTCAGCCTTTTTTGAGTAGCTAGTAGCTAGACCTAATCAGTGAGTAGCTAGACCTAAATGAAGCTTATTAGCTCTTTATATTTAAGATAGTTACTATATTTCTAATGTCAACTGTTTGTATGTTTTATTCTGCAGCAAATGAAACCTCAAGAGTAGAACGAAACTGATTGTGCTGTTTAAACAATAAACAGAATACTTTTACTATATTTTTTGTATCCCCTTAACTTATACACATTGGTCTGAAACATCGCATTTCCAAGATTACAGCCTTTTCCAGTTGCCATGTGAACAATAGCATGTAAAAACAGATAGATGCAGCTTAATGAAATTATATGTGATATTGATTGTAAACAACCAGAATCACATGCAAAAAATGTAGTCAGCAGTTACTGTTTATTTCAGTGCTTCTAAATTGTATGTCAGAGAAGAACTAAAAGATGTAATGGGGAAATTTGGAATTGGAACTGAAAATGAAAGGGAAGAAACTATGCTCAATTTCTGCAAAGAAAACAACCTTGTAATCTCAAACACAATGTTTTACCATAGACCTAATTTTAAAGACACCTGGACCTCACCAGATAGAGAAATACGAAATTGTATAGATTATATCCTAATTAGAAATAAATGGAAAACTTCAATCAAAAATGTAAGAACACTCAAAAGCCTAGAGCTGGATACAGACCATGAACTCCTCTCTGCAACAATACTGATAAAATTCAAAGTTAACTATAAAAGAAATAGAATTGATAAACTCCACATGGAAAATTAAAAAATAACCAAATAAGATTAGACTACATTAGGAAAATGTAGTCAAGTAAATAAATAGGACTCAAACAGATGAAACCAAAAATCTTCGGAAAACAGGAAAAGAAATATTAACTCGGCAAGGGAAACTTTAGGAATTTATAAGAGACTCAATAATAAATGGATAATATCTGAAATTTTAGAAAAATGTGAAGAAAAAAGAGAACTAAAAATAAACAGAAATCTCAGAAGAAAACAAGAAGAAATACAAACAACTCAAAAACGAAATGGATAAACTCTGCAGACAGGCTAAAGAAAACTGGCTAAACAAAAAAAGTAGAAAGATGCAACGATAATATAAACACCATAACTCCAAAACATTACATAACACAATTAAAGAAATTACAAAAAATTTTTCACCACTACCTCTAACAGTGATCAGCCATCAGGGTGAGGAAACAGGAAATCCAAAGGCAATATGGATGGAACACTACCAAGAAACCTTTATGAATGAAAGCAATAACTACCTAATTACAAAGCCCCACAATAACTCAAGATATGACGCTTAATGATCCTTCCATTGGAAGTGGTGAATGCTCTAAAGCAAATGAAATCTGACAACGCACCAGGGATAGACCAAATTCCATCAGAACTCTGGAAAGAAGGAAAGCAAACAACTTTAAAATTCCTTACCACACTTTTCAACAAAATCATTAAATCAGGAGAAATACCAGAAGATTGGAGAACATGAATTATCATACTGATTTACAAGAAAAGTTATAAGAAAAATTGTAAAAATTATAGACCAATCACATTACTCAGCCATGCTTACAAAATATTTACAAGAGTATTATAGAACAGAACAAAGAGCACACATGAGATCATTCTTGGTGAAGAACAGGTAGGCTTCAGGAAGAATCGCTCCACATTGAATCAGATCTTCGTAATACAGAGACTAGCAGAATTATACTGGGAACATAACAAAAATATCTATTACTGTTTTATAGATTACAGGCATTCAACTCAATAAACAGTAACTTTATTAAGAATATTAAAACAGAAGCAAATCAATGAAGATACTGTAGACTTCTTAGAAAAATATTATAGTCTCACAGAAGCAGTAATTAAATTCAATAGTATGACAATAGATAAAATAACTGTCAGTCAAGGAGTAGCCCAAGGTTGTCCCATCTCCCCATACCTTTTTAACATCTACCTAGAGGATATGGTTAACCTAGCTTTGGAAGGAGAAAACAGGAGTCAATCTAATAACATAAAATATGCAGATGATATTGTCATGATAGCAGACACAAAAGAAAAAATGGTGAACTTGATAACCAAACTAAACAATACGACTAAAGAATACAGCATGACCATAAATACAGACAAAACAAAAATCTTCATAATTGGAAAAAATGAAGAAAGAAAAAGTAAACTTCACCTTGAATCGATCAACAATTGAACAGGTAAAACAGTTCAACTATTTAGGAACAGTGATAACAGAACACTTAGATACCATGACTACTATTAAACATAGAATATTGACCATTTAATAAGCTAGGAAAAATCTGGAAAAATAATAAAATCTCCAAACCTCTAAAAATAAAATTATATAATGCAATTAAAATACTCACTGTGCCATATGCTTCAGAAACTTGGACACTCAAGAAGACAGAGATACAAAAACTGGAGGCTTTTGAGATGAAATGTCTCAGAAAAATAAATAAAAAACAAAATGGACAGAAAAGAAAACAAATGAAACTGTAAGAGAAGACCTAAAATATACAGACTCATTAATAGGAAAGATCAAAAGAAGACAACTTCACTGGTATGGACATGTCGAGAGAATGCCATCAAAAAGGCTACCCAACCTTGCTCTGTATGCAAGATTAAAAAAAAAAAAAAAAAAAAGGAAGACCAAGAACTAAATGGAAAACATCAATAATGGTCAACTCCAGATTACAAACACATAGATAGCTCACCAGCCATGCAAGAAACCGAGACTCCTGCAGGTTGTTGTGGAAACACAGAAGACTCAACCCGTCCCTGACAAGTTGAGTCTTCAGTTTCTTCCACCAACATGTTGATGTTCTGCAATGGAGGGGAAGTTTGCATTTACTTGGATTGGCTAATATGCATTTTTATTATTGTGGACATGCTAAATAGAAACAGACACAAAGCATGTCAGGTATTTTGAGAGAGATTTCCTTTCATCGAATTTCACACTCTCGAATGTTCACTTGTCTCTAGCACTGCCTTTGCGAACATGTTGCAATTTTTGCAACATGAAATGAAGGAGGACCGATGAACTGTGTGGGTACATGGAACTGAGTAAATTGTGCTGTTTTTCCTAGTTTTTGGTAGTGTTACTGAATTTATGTACTAACACAGAAGACTACAGCTTAAACGTTATTCCCAGCAGTTTTTTCACTTGGCTATGCTACCAATTATATATTTGGTTTAATCCTTTATCCAAGTAAGCAAACAAAGTTTGTGCCTGAAGTATTTTCTGGACTGGGACAACTTGTGGCAAAGTTCTTATAACTTCTCATCACTTGCCTTAGTATCCCATGCATTAAGGGAAGAGTCACTACCCACCTCTGAGTCTGGCTCTCACTGATGAGACCTCAAAGGTCAAAACCGGTTTGGATAGTGACCCTACCCTTAATGCATAGTATTATATATGTCCGCAAGGAGATGTGCTTTGCATTATGGGATAATAAAGCAAGTGATGAGACGTTGTACCACCTTTGCCACGAGTTTCCCCAGTCCTGAAAATACTTCAGGTGAAAACTTTATTTGCTTACACTTGGATAAAGGATTAAACCAAATATATATAATTGGTAGCATAGCCAAGTGAAAAAACTTCCATCAACTATCTCTAATCCAGAGAATTTTATTAATAAGGTATGTGACACCTTTTGGCAACTCATATATGGAAATATGACTTCTCCATTACTTCTACCTTAGTATTACCACCTCTGGGTCTGGCTCCCACTGATGAGACCATAAAGGTCGAAACCTGTCTGGGTAGTGATCCCCTCCTTTAATGCATAGCATTATACATATCCGCAAGGAGATGCGCTTTGCATTATGGGATACCAAGGCAAGTGATGAGAAGTCATACCACCTTTACCACGAATTGCCCCATTCCTGAAAATATTTCAGATGCAAACTTTGTTTGCTTGCACTTGGATAAAGGATTAAACCAAATATATAATTGTTATTCCCAGCAACTGTATGGAGGATCCAGCATGGAAATTGGCTTTGCCCATTTAATTGATGCTCACTCAGGATAGTAGTCTTCTGTTATCACTACAGTTACATAGGAATCAGTCAAAATGCACATATAGTTATTTAGTCAAGAAATTGGCACAATTCTCCATCAGTGTACAGACAGGTATTTTTGGAAATAGATTAATAGGGCAGATTAATATGTTTTGGCATAAATTTAGAGCACATTTGTACTTCGACTTCTTGCAAAACTTGGATAGGAAACAACTTCCATGATGTAATTGATGCCGTCCTTGTCATGAAGGAGAGACATGGTGTCCGTGTGACAGATCTCAACCACGCTTCTGTAGTGAGTCCTGAAGGTATCTTGTTCAGTGTTTTCTTCTAAAGATGAATTGGTTGAAGTGTACCAGTTACTTGACCTACATACTGTGGATTTTATTTGTGGGGCCATTTCAAACTATTAGTCTAATCTGCCATATTGGAGAATGTTGATGAACTGCACAAATTTGTTGAACTTGTGTGCACTGCCATAGACACTAGACAGGAATATTTGAACTTATGAGGTCAATGGTTGAAGGGTTTCAAAAGCTGGCAACATTGGTCACTTTTTACACTTTCTATAAAGTACGTTCATCTTATGGTATCTCTTTTGCCAGTTGCCAAGGAATTTGTGCTTGCTTCTTTTGAATATTTTGTCTTCTGTTTGTGTTGCATGTTGTTGTCATTCCTGCTGCTATTACAAAAATCTGTATCTCAGAAAAGCAGTGTGTCTAGGCCTGTATGTTCATTGGGCCTTTTGTTTGTAGATTAGTGTAGAATGTAGTTTAAGGCCTTTAAAGTTTGACAGGTGTGGAATCACCTATCACCCCATGTGAACCTGCAAAACCTATAGTAGATCAATGCTGTGTGGGTGAGGTGAAGCAGAAGGTGATTGTTAATGGTTTTTCTATTACTCTTGAAAGAAATGAAGAGAAAGAAATTGGAATGTAATTAGATTTTCAAGATTTGTTGCCCTTCTTAAGCATGAACTAATTTATAACTAATTTCCAAGTCATTAGAGATGCCATTGGAATCAAAGAGAAGGGAAAGATGATAAAGAACATAAATCAGCTCTGGAGCACAAAACAGAACAGTAAAAAATTTGAAATGTTAAAGAGATTACAAAATAATAGGAACTCAAAACCACACATCAATATTGACAAAGTCGTTATCAACAAATCCTCCTATATACTTTCAGATGTAGAACAAAGCATCCTTAGTAAAGGTCTAAACTTCATTCCTTCCCCAAAATTAATACCAAAGGAAACACTACTTACAAAAATAGAAAGAGCTGCTTCTTTTCTCCCTCCACAAGATGCAAACCTTCTACGTATTGAATCAATCTTTATTATCAATAACGCAAAACCACCTGCAGACAACATTACTTCAACTGAACGCAAAGCTATTAAAAGTTTAAAAAACAACAGAGATATAATCATCCTCCCTGCAGATAAAGGAAATGCAACAGTCATCATGAACTCCGAAGATTACAAGAATAAAATGATTGAATTACTACATAATGATACCTACTCAATACTTGAGAGAGATCCAACTCGTGAACTTCAAAATCGTACAAACAACTTATTAAAAACAACAACTGAATTATCCCGGAACGTCCGTTTATCTCTACGCTCTCTCCATCCGTTAATTCCTCGCATATATGGTGTTCCTAAAATCCATAAAGAGAACACCCCATTACGCCCAATTGTAGAAGGTATCGATTCTCCTACATACAATCTTTCAAAATACCTTGCCAAATACCTCAAAAGTTTTTCAGGGAAATCACCTTCCTTTATCAAGAACACTACAGAATTTGTTACATACATCAAGGATATTACAGTTGATGAAAATGACATCATGGCTAGCTTGGACATAACTTCTTTGTTCACTAATGTCCCCCAACAGATGAAGTCCTAACATTACTCAAGGACAAGTTATCCAAAAAAATGTTAGCCTTGCTTACACATTGCATCAGGTCCGGTTACTTCAAATTTCAAGATACTATATACAAACAAAATCATGGACTGGCTATGGGTAATCCTTTATCTCCTGTTCTTGCAAATATTTACTTAGAAGATTTTGAAACCAAAGCTATCTCTTCCTTTATTTTAACACCTAAAGTTTGGAAACGTTATGTGGATGATGTCTTCATTGTTTGGAGCCATGGACATGAATCACTTATGGTTTTCCTCGAACATCTCAATAGCCGACATCAAAGTATTAAGTTTACTGCTGAGCTTGAAACGGATAATTCCTTGCCTTTTCTTGATGTCAAACTGACTCGTTCTTCTGCTGGTAAACTAAAAATATCGATATATAGAAAACCCACACATACCAACAGATATCTGCACAGTCAATCCCATCATTTCCCTCCTCATAAGCTTGGAATAATTTCCACCTTGGGACATAGAGCCCGTTCTCTTCTTGATGATCCAAATGAACTGCTTACAGAAATAAACCATCTGAAAACTTCTTTCGAAGTTAATGGATATTCCAAGAAAATCATTAACAAATTCCTTCTTAATCCTCCCAGACATCACTCAGAAGAAACAAATAGATTCAAAGGCAATATATCTATTCCTTACATAAGTACTGTTTCACATAAATTAGCAAAAGTTCTAAAAAAATACAATATCAGAACCTTGTTCACTCCACTTCCAAAGATCCGTTCCTTGATTAGCCACCCAAAACCTTGTCATCATCAACTCAAATACCCTGGCGTATATAAAATATTATGTGACTGCGATATTCCTTACTTCGGACAGACAGACAAATCTGTCGAAATGCGTATGGAAGAACACATGAGAGACATTACTTACAAGCGACAACGAGCGAGTGCATTATCAAGTCATATCCTCTTCTCGGCTAATCCTAATGATGAAAACCAAAGTCACAAAGTCTGCTGGGAAAAATCTACAAACATCTTCTGTTGCAGTGACGAAATAGAGAGAAAAATTGTGGAATCGAGAGAAATCATCTTCAATCCTGTTCATCTAAATAACAACTTAAGCTACAACCTCCCAGATAGTCATTCAGCTGTAATCATGTACTGGCGTTCACGTGATGCAGCAAGCACGCACTCTCCCAACAATGCAACAAATGAAAGAACAGCTTCAAATACAACTACAACGTTTTAATGCTAATTATGTATAAAGACTGTCTGTGTTGTTCATAGTCTTTTAACCCTCAATGTTTAGTGTTTTTTCTTTTATAATGTCACCTGAAGAAGGCTGTTACAGGCCGAAACTAGTAGTGTGTTTATATTAAAACCTTTTTAATTAAATCTCGGTTCTAGTCATTCAATTTTTTTCATAAAACTATGTATGTTAACCGAGTCAATGATCATTCTGCCATATATATATATATATATATATATATATATATATAGCATCCAGAACATGATCACAGAATTCCAACACAAGAAAACCTTGATATAAGAGAACTGTAGAGATGTGTTTAATGTAGTTCTGCTATAAAACTTTATTTATTTAAAGATTTTTTTTCTCTATCATCTTTATACACAGTGTGCCCGTTAAGTAATGATGTTGATTTTTACAGGACAGTCCTTTGAATAAAAGTAACAAGCGTGTTTATAGTTTTGATCACTAAAGTCTGTTGTAATTGCAGGTGCAACTTTTGATTCAGGTGACACAGCAGTTTTCATGTGGTAACCATTCAAATAAGAGTGTGTGAGTGAGAAGTAAGAGCATGTCAAAAGTTTCGTCATGGAGTTATGATAAAATTTTACTGTAAATTAGTGAAAACTGCTACAGAAGTATACCAAGACCTAAAGAAAAGTTTATGGCGATGACTGTCTGAGTCATGCACAGGTTCCACTGGTTTTCAGTTTTTAAAGAGGGGAGGGAATCCCTGGAGGATGAATCATGCTGTGGATGGCCAGTTTCTGCATAGACAAATGAAAATGTGGTGAAAGCTAGGGAAATTGTTGCCCATAATAAGCGAATAAGCACTAGTTGCTGTACGGCTTGGTGTCATTAAGGAAAGAACTGTTCCATAACAACAATTGGTTGTGTTGACCCAGAGACTGAAGGTGGTTCCCATTTAGGACTTCTACCCTGCCTTCAAACACCTGTACGACAGATGTAAACATTGTGTGGAGTTGGAGGGAGATTATTTAGAATCTGTGTAACTAATAATTCCAAATATAGTTCTTTTGTTTATTGATATGATTGTTTTCTCATTACTTATCAGGCACACCATGTGTTATTATACTGATATGTATAATAACAGATACATAATATCTGATACATAAAAATTTATTTTATTTTGTTAATTTATAATTTTTCATATATTTATTTATTTATTATATTTTATCTTTATTTTTATCATTATTATTTTTTTCACCAGAGGTCAGGTTGTGGTAAACAATTAACAAAGCATATAGATTTATCTTACTTTTGTGTAGTGTCCTGTGCATATGTGTGTTTTTCTGACGATTACCCTCAATACAGAGTTGAAAGGGCGATTTTATTTTCTTAATTATAAGTAAAGTAATTATTCCAACACGTGTGTTTTTGTCTCCATAAATTCTTTGCTGTGGATGCTGACCACTGCATAACTGTAAAAGGAAGCAAATAATTCTGTTTTATTTATTGCCAGTATCTTTAATCTACTTTTCTATTTTTAATAAGATGATGATTAGTAATAACACTACAATGAACTGCGTGTCTCACTTATGAATGCTATTAGTAAGATTTGTCTTGAAATTAATTAGCAGTTTAGAATTAATAACTTATTAGAATGTTATTTTGATTTTAATTAAAAAACTTATCTGTTTTTAAAATTTTGTTTTAGTTTAAATAACTTGTTTATTGATAGTAGTATACTGAAATGATTATTAATTTTTATTCTAGAATTTCACCCAAAAGAGTTTCAGTTGGTGCTAATGAACAAATAATTGACAGAATATTTGATAGTTCTTCGAGAAAATTGCCAGACTTAAATTCCCTAAAAGTTAATGGAATCTCAGTTCCGACTTTTACCAATTTTGATTCCATTTCAAGGGCACCAGGGAGACAGTCCTGTATGTATTTATAAAAAATTTCTTTAGCTTGTAATTTATAATTTATGTTATACATTGTATTTTCGGAAATTACCAATAATGCTGGTAAGATCGTTTGTACCCAGTAGTGGGTAAGAGTTATACCTGCTATTTCCTCTACTTTTGTAAAAGTATAGAAGTCCAGGAAATAATAGATATATCAGCAAAACCCAGGGTGAATAAATGACTATGTAGAACTAGAAGGCTCTTGCTGATAAATGATGTGACATTGGCTTTGTTAGTTAGGCCTGCCAAGGAAGCAGGTACAGTATTAAGAAGAATTAATAACATAAAACGGATTTACCTTACTTATATTTTTTTATTAGTATAAAGTTTTTGCACCAGTATCAAGGGTATCTTAAGTATTATTTTGAAATTAAACAACTGAAACTGGTATATACGTGTATACAATTTGCACGCACATGGTTATCCTGGTCTAATTATATTAAAGTAAAAATAACTTTAACAAGATTTAATAAAAAATGTGTGGGTGGGTGTATAATTTAAATTAATTCTGAATTTGTACAGAACTATTTCCCATAAGAGAGATAATTTAACTACATTGTTTATATCAACATCCAGCAACATTGTTTATACCAACATACCATTAACATTTGAAGTGTTAAAGGAGTGTTTGAGGGAAGTAATGGCAGACTGCATACCTAGAGTCAGGAGAATAAATCAAGTGGGAGTTAAATGGATGAATCTCATCATTAAGCTGGAGCTATAAAAAAAAAAAATGTGGAGGAATTCAAGGAGGAAAGGTGATCAGCAGGCACATGAGCAGTACAAAGCACAGTCCAGAAGGGTAACCAGTGTAAGAAAGGCAAAAGCAGAGTATGAAAGGAAATTAGCAGTTCACTCCAAAGATAATCCCAAACACTTCTTTTGATATGTTAGAATTAAAGGAAGAATGTTTATGGTAGCATGATTTTAACAAACGCCAATGGCAGGTAGGTAACTGAACCAGTTGAAACAGTAGAATTACTAAGTGAACCCTTTGCAAGAGTATATCATCCAGGTGGAGATATTGCAGTATGAAAGAGTTATATGGGAACTGAGGTAAATGAAATGGAGACACATAGGATATTACAGAATCTTGATGTGAATACAGCTATGGGATTAGATGGTATATCAGCTTGAGTTTTACGTAAAAGTGCTAAGGGAATTTTCAGTGCCTTTGACTACATTATTTAATCTAAGTCTTGGCTCTGGGTTATTGGGGTGGAAAGAGGGGAAAATAGTTCCATTGCATAAAGGATACTCCAAGGTTGATGTAGCAAATTACTGACTGATCAGTATATCAGGAGTTGTCAAGGTACTGGAAAAGTTAGTAAGGAGCAAAATACAGGGATGGATAGATAGAAATGGGATACAGTATGGTGGGGGGAGCAAGAATGGTTTTGTGAAGGGTAGGTCGTGCGTCAGTCACTTGCTTATGTTTTATAATACACTGACACCTGAATTGGATAAATGTTTACAGTGATACTGATAATATAAAAAAAAAATAATAATCAGCTAATTCTTTTTATTCCTTTATAGGGAGTAGGCAAGGTTTTTTTATTGAACTGTTCACTCAGTCTCCTTTTTGGAGGCTGAGTGAACAGTTCAATCTCCATGGTAGCCAATCATAGATAGCAGGCCCATGACTATCACTAATTATAAGTGACAACCGATGAAGAGACAGGCATACAATTGCTGCCATCTCTTGGTATTTAATCCTAACAGGATATGTTACTGTCTGAAATAATCAGGTTCTATGGTCAATTTTCTTGAGTTTACAGACGAAAAACCAGAGTTTCAGGGAGAAAAATCTCACTTACCTCTGCCAGAGTTCTCCTAACTTGTGAACCTGTTGAAAAAAGGCTTAGAAAGAGTTCCTCCAGGCAGTAGCTAGACATGAACTTAAGTCTATCTTCATGCAGCCTACAGCAAAGGATGTAAGCACCACTTCCACTGAACTACAAAGTCCATCAGTGATACTGGACTTTGCAAAAGCCTTCAACAGGATAAAACATGGAATCTAATCACTAAACTGCAACACATGGGGATGGATATAAAGTTGGTGAAGTAGATAATGGGGGAGTGGAAGAGATATCAGAGAGTAATTTATTCAGGAGTAGTCCGGAAGGCCTGTGTCATGCCAAGGGGCTCTGTTTGTGGACTACTACCATTTAATTGTACATGAATGATATAGGAAAGGATCTGAAAGGAACTATTGAGTTGTTTGTATATGATGCAAAATTGAGTGGAGCAATAGCTAATACACATGATGTTAAAATTTTGCAGGATTATTTGGATAGACTGAGAGTCTCAGCAAAGGAGAATGGATGTCAGTTTAATGTGATAAAGTGTAAGGTTATACATTTTTTGGTGAAAAGATTACTAGCTGTACACCACATCAATGGAAATGTACTCCAGGAAATTGATGAAGTCAGAGATTTGGGAGTGTTAGTAGATAGGAGTTAAAGTTTAGAGGGCACATAGTAAAAGTGGCTGAAGCAGCTCATCAGATTATTTGGTTATTGAAGAATGCTTTGACGAGCAGAGATAAGCAGGTTATTATTTCTCTTTATTCAGCATTGATTAAGATCCTCATCTTGACTACTGCACACACATCTAGTCATCTGGGTTTCTTGGCGAGGAGGAAGAAGCAGAGAGGATCCAGAGGCAAGTGAACAAGATGGAGGTCTGTGGGATGAACCTTATGAGAACAGGTTGAATATTTGTAGTTTACAAAAACTGGTTGACAGGTGGTAAAGGGGTGATATTATTGAGACATGCAAATTACTGAAGAGTTTTTAAAAGATTAAATACAGAGGAAATTTTTCAGAACAGGTCTGGAGGTGGGAGAACGAGGGGCATTCCTTGGACACTGGGCAAGAGTACAGTTAGCAAGAGTGTTAGAACTAGATTTTTTGTTTGGAGAATGGTGAATGAGTGGAATAGGTTGCCAAAGTCTGTTGTGGATGCCATGACTGTGAATGAGTTCAAAGCAGAGTACAGTAGATAGTGTGCAAATGTTTGGATACTGCTTGGTATTATGTTTAGGCCCTCACTCGATGAGACTAAAGACTCCATGCAGTAGCCTGTAATAAGAATATATTTACATTCGATCAATGTAGCAAGGACTCACAATTCTTTTTGCATCAATGTTCCAAGAGATTATTACTTTTATGGCAAACCTTAATTTTGTTTGAAAGAAATTGGTGTCTGGTGAGGATAACATGCTTTGCATGTTATCCTCACCAGACACCAATTGCTCTGGCATGTAACTTAACATAGTCTAAATGTTTATCACAGTGCATGTCTGCAGATCTACCTGTTTGGTAAAAATATGATAATCTGCAGTGGCAAGGAATTTCAGAATTTACAGAGCATGCTTTCACCATGAGGCACACAGTACTTTGGAGGAAAATCATTTCAAATCAAATTCCTGACATATACCCTTGGGTGGGGGGGGGGGGTATACAGAATCTTACAATAGTACTACGTGAAAAGTTACATCATTACTAACTTGCTATCAACAATTTTCCTCCAGATTAGCCTGTTATCTGTGAACATTCCAATAGTATCAGATCTTATATTTCTGTCTTCTAAGACACTTTTACTGTATCAATCTTATTAATAAATTTTTCTTAGTATCAATCCACCTACATCTTGGGCTTCCTCTGTGTCTTTCCTCTCCCATTCTGTTCAAGTATGCCACCCGAGATTAGTTCTGCTAATACATTCCTGAATGCTAACAATGTCAAGTTCTTTCCTAATTTCCCTGTGGTCTCCAGTCTTTGATCAAGAGTTTTATTAAAATTAAGTAGGAAATAATTAAATTTCTATTTTAATTTTTATTAAATTAAGTAGGAAGTTGGTTGACTTCCTACCATACCAGCTTTGATAATTCTGTTATCTATTTCCAAATTTAATTTTACATCATCATCAAATTCCTGAAATGTACCCTCAAGGGGTGTACAGGATATGACAGTACTACATGAAAAAATTACATCATTACTAACTTCCTGTCTACAATTTTCCTCCAAATCAGTCTGTTCCTTGTCAAGACTCCAACATTATCAGATCTTATATTTCTATCGTCTAAGGCACTTTGTACCATATCAATCCACCTATATCTTGGTCTTCCTGTGGGTCGTTTTCCTGCCATCCTGGCAGAGAACACTTGTTTTGCTAATCTTTCCTCTCCCATTCTATTTAAGTGACCATACCACCTGAGATTAGCTCTGCTAACGCATTCCTGGATGCTGACAATATCAAGTTCTTTCCTAATATCCTCATTTTTAATATGATATTGCCATTGATGCCATCTGTTCATGCCCTTAATCTTTCTCAGGACTCTCATATCTGCGGTCTCTAGTCTTTGGTCGTGTGTTTTACTTAGGACCCAGCTCTCAGATCCATAACTTAAAATTGGTTTGAACACTGTCTTGTATATAGCTAATTTAGTGTTTTGACTAATTTCTCTCTTATTCCATATAAATTTATTCACTTGACTTCCTGCCATACCAGCTTTATTGATTCTGTTGTCTATTTCCATATTTAATTTACCATCTTCAGTAAAAATCGTGCCTAAGTAGCTGAAATGTTTTACTTGTTCCACAGGTTTTCCATTCACAACACAGTTGACATTTTCAATGATTCTGCCTATTTTCATTGTCTTTGTCTTTTTATTGCTGACCTTCATACCATATCTATTACAACAGCTATTCAATTTAGTCAGAGAATCTTGCAGACTTGTAGCGGATTTATTTAGAAGTATAACATCATCCGCATAAAGCAAAGAGCTGACATTAACATCTCCAATTTTGATATCAGGTTTAATACCACATTCCTTCATAATGTGATCCATATAGATAATGAATAACAGAGGGAGATAATGTACATCCTTGTCTCACACCATATTTAACATTAAAGCATCTTCCTGTACTTCCTTCAATTCTAACTGCTGACTTACAACTCAAATAAAGACTAAGTATTGCTTGATATAATACCCCATTGACACCATATAACTGTAGCGTATTGAATAGCTTCTCTTTTGGTACCTTGTCATATGCCTTTTCCAAATCGATAAAACTTAAATACAGATCTTTGTTGTATTCCCATGCTTTCTCGACTATTTGTCGTAAAGTGAAGATCTGATCCTGACAGCCTCTATTTGGCCTGAATCCAGCTTGTTCATCACCAAGCTTTTCTTCCACAATTCTTCTCAACCGTTTCTGAAGTATACTTGCATAGATCTTGCCAGGAACACTCAGTAGGGAAATACCTCTGTAATTCTCACATTCAGTTTTATTTCCCTTTTTATATATGGGTACTATGAGAGCTCTACTCCAATCATCGGGAATTTGTCCCTCTGTCCAGGCTTTCTAAACTATGCAGTGCAGCCACTGTAAGACTTTTATACCACCATACTTCAGCATTTCTGGTCAAATGTCATCTACTCCTGCTGCCTTTCCACATTTCAAGCCTTTGATGGCTTTTTCTACTTCAAGTATGGATATGTATTCCTGACTGCATGCCTGGTCAGTATTTTTTATCACTGTGCTGTCATCACTGCTTGTTTCATTTAGCAGTTTTTCAAAGTAATTACTCCATACTTCAAGGATATCTTTTTCTCCTGTTTTCATTTCACCTTTATCATCTCTAATTCCTTTTACAGCACTCTTTCCTCCATTCCTAAGCTTCTTCAACAACCTCCAGAATATTTTGCCACCTTCTTGATATTTATTTTCTATATTCTTGCCAAAGTCCTCCCATGACTTTTGTTTAGCTAGTTTTACACACTGTTTAGCTTTCTTACATTTGTCTCTGTATTCTGTAAGAGTAAAAGCTGACTTATTTGCCAGGAACTTTTGATATGCTTTCTTCTTTTCCTTCACTGCCTGTTTAACTTCCTGTGTCCACCAGGGAGTTCTGATTTATTTATCCTTGCATACAACCTCACCACATGCCTCTCTGGCAGAATTAATCAATGTTTTCTTCAGAGTTTGCCACTGAATCTCCAAGGTTTGATTCCTGTTCTCAAACACTTTCATTTTCTTTTCAATAATTTTTCTGAATTTTAGTCTACAGTTCACATCTGAGAGCTGCTCAACTTTTATTCGCTTTAAAACTTTCTTACATGTTATTCTTTTCAATATGAAATTCAATTTTATCCTGCTCATGACTAAATAGTGATCACTTCCAATTTCAAATCCTCTGTACACTCTGGTGTTCTGCACCAGGGAGAAAACATCACTATCAACGATAACATAGTCAATGAGACTATTCTTATTCCTTACCTCTTCTCTCCATGTGAATTTGTGCACATTTTTATGTTGGAACATGGTGTTAGTAATAACCAGTCCATGTCCTGAGCAGAAATCCAACAGATATTTGCCATTATTATTAGCTTTGCTCTTTTCTCCAAATTTTCCCAAAATATTTTTGTATGTCTCACAATCATTTCCTACTCTGCTATTTAGATCCCCAACAAGGACCAACTTTTCCTTTTTCATTGTGTCAGTTGCTTTTTCTAAAGCCTCAAAAAATTCCTCCACTTCTACCTTAGTAGAACCTTCTGTGGGACCATAGGCACAAATAAGTCTCATTGTCCAGTTCCCCATTCTCATATTTGCCCACATTACTCTACTTGAGACTGACTGCCATTCAAGAAGATTAGCATCGTATTTTGTGTTGAATACTATGGCTACTCCTTCTTTTCCTTGATTGTCATTGCCTGAATATAACATTTTGTATTTATTGCTCAGAAAGATCTCACCAGTTTTGGTCTTTTTTGTTTCAGTCACCCCTATTATGTCGATCTGGTACTTATCTAATTCCTCAGCTAGCTCCATTTCTTTGCCATTCAGGCTTCTTACGTTGATAGTACCGATCTTTAACTCTGGTGATGTTGAGTTGGGGTTTGTTTTCAGATTTGTTCCAGTAGCTGACTTTTCGCTGTTCGCCCTGGTTTCCTGGCGAAAACAATGGGGGCCTTGTTTAACCGGACGATGCCCCAGCCGGCATGAAATTTTGTCATGTTGTACCATCATTTTTTATTTTGGTTTAACCAATAAGAATACAATTTGGTCGGCTAAATCCCAAATTGCCAGCCCATCCTCGTTCGTTCAGTATCAAAGTAGATACCGAACAGGGTGCACCACGAGAAGGTGAGGATTGGACATTAGGTCAGAAGCTGTGGTCGGTTCTCCGCATTCCTTTAAAGGCTATTTAATTTTACATCTTCATTAAATATTGTTCCTAAATAGCTGAAATGTTTTACTACTTCTATAGGTTTTCCATTCAGGATGCAGTTAATGTTTTTAGTGTTTCTGCCTATTTTCATTGTTTTTATCTTTTTAATGTTGATTTTCATACCGAATTTATTACAGCAGTTATTCAGTTTGCTCAGAGAATCTTGTAGACTTTTTGTGGATTTATTTAGGAGTAATATTTGCATCAAGTAGAAGTGAGATTAACATTCCATTTCTGATATCAGGTTTAATACAGCTTTCCTTCATAATGTGATCCATATAAATGATGAATAACAGTGCAGATAATGTAAACTCTTGTCACACACCTGACTTTCAACAAACCATCTTTCTGTACCTTCTTCAATTCTAACTGCCGATTTACAACTCAAATAGAGACTATGTATTTCTTGATATAATATCCCTTTAGCATCATATAGGTGGAGAGTTTTGAACAGCTTTCCTCTTGACATCTTGTTATATATCTTAAGAGATCTACAAAACTTAAATACAGATCCTTGTTATATTCCCATGATTTCTTAACTGCTTGTCTTAAATTGAAAATCTGATCTTTATAACCTCTGACCTGAACCCAGCTTGTTGTTCTCCAAGCTTCTCCTCCACAATTTTTCTTAGCTGTTTCTCAAGTATACTTCCATAAAAATTACCAGGAACACTTAATAGAAATTTCTCTGTAATTCTCACATTGTTTTATTTCAATTTTTATAGATAGGTACTATGAGGCTCTACTATTTCCCCAAAATCTTGGAGACAGTCTGTTCTTATTACTGTCTAATATTAAAAAAATCAACATGAACTTCCAACACATAAGCCTTTCTACTGCTGTGTGCTACAATAATTGCAGGAAGAACTGTGTCATTATACCTGTAAGTGAATTACATATAACAATAATAAATAGGTGTTACCAAAACAAAGAAGACAAAATCAGGTAAGATCTTTCTAAGCAGCAAATACAAAATGTTTTATATAGTTATTCCCATAATGCAAAGCACATTTCCTTCCAGACATGTATGATGCTATGCATTATGGTGTCACTATCCAGACTTATTTCAACCTTTATTGAAGTCTCAATAAAGGTTGAAACCAGGTATAATGACTTCAACCTTTATTGAAGTCATTATACCTGTAAGTGAATTACACATGTAACAATAATAAATAGGTGTTACCAAAACAAAGAAGACAAAATCAGGTAAGATCTTTCTAAGCAGCAAATACAAAATGTTTTATATAGTTATTCCCATAATGCAAAGCACATTTCCTTCCAGACATGTATGATGCTATGCATTATGGTGTCACTATCCAGACTGGTTTCAACCTTTATTGAAGTCTCATCACTGGAAGCCAGATCCAGAGGTAAAACTAAAGTTGATGTAATGTAGAAGTCATATTTTCGTATACGAGCAGCCAAAAGGTGTTACACCTTAATGTTATTAAAATAGTATGGATGAGAGATAGTTGTAAGTTTTTCCACTTGTTTATACTATAAATTAAAAATACCAAGAAATAATATACTTGGATAAAGGATTAAACCAAGTATATAATTGCTTGGTATCTTTAATTTATAAGCACAAATAAGCCTTATTTAGAATAAGAGAGAAATTAGCCAAAACACCAAACTAGCAGTATACAAGACTGTGTTTAAACCAGTTTTAAGTTCTGGATCTGAGAGTTAGGTTAGAAATAAAACAATTGATCAGAGACTAGAGACTGCAGACATGATGACTAAGAAAAAATAGGGGAGTGAACAGATGGCATTAATGGCAGAATCATATGAAAAATGATTCTAGAAAGGATAAATGATATTAGAAAGGAACTTGACATTGTTAGCATTCATGAAGTAGAGCTAATTTAAAATGGTATGGTCACTTAAACAGAAAGGGATTGGAAAGGTTAGCAAAACAGTTACCAAGATGGCAGGAAAGAGACCGAGAGGAATACCAGTCTAGGTCGATTGATTCAGTCAGAGGTGCCTTAGAAACACAAAATGTTAGATATAAAATATTGGAGTGCTGACAAGAAATAGACTGATTTGGAGGAAAATTGTGGATAGGAGATTAATAATAATGTACTTAATCATGTGGCAATTTGGGATTTAGCTGACCAAATTGTATTCTTATTCATCAATATAAAATGATGGTATAACATGACAGAATTTCATGCCGGCTAGGCTGTCGCCCAGTTAAACAAGGCCCCATTGTTTTCACCAGGGAACCAGGGCAAACAGTAAAGTCAGCTACTGGAATAAATCCTGAAACGCACCCCAACTCAACATCCCCACAGTTAAGGATTGGTACTATCAACATAAAGAAGCCTGAATGGCAAAGAAATGGAGCTAGTTGAGGAATTGGATAAGTACCAGATCGACATAATAGGGGTGACTGAAACAAAAAAGACAAAAACTGGTGAGATCTTTCTACGCAATAACTATGAAATGTTATATTCAGAGGCATTAACAAACAGGAAAAAAAAGAGAGTAGCTATAGTATTCAACACTAAATACAAGGCTAATCTGGAATGGCAAGTGATATCAAGTATAGTGATGTTGGTAAATATTAGAATGGAGAACTGGACAATGAGACTTATTTGTGCCTATGGTCCCACAGAAGGTTCTACTAAGGTAGAAGTGGAAGAATTTTTTTGAGGTTTTAGAGAAAGCAACTGTGACACAATGAAAAAAAGAAAAGTTGGTCCTTGTTGGGGGATCTAAATAGCAGAGTAGGAAATGATTGTCTGACATACAAAAATATTTTGTGAAAATTCGGATAAAAGAGCAAAGCTAATAATAATGGCAAATACCTGTTGGATTTCTGCAAAGGACATAGACTGGTTATTACTAACACCATGTTCCAATATAAATATGTGCACAAATTCACATGGAGAGAAGAGGCAAGGAATAAGAAAAGTCTCAATGACTATGTTATTGTTGATAGTGATATTTTCTCATTATGCAGGATACTAGAGTATACAGAGGATTTGAAATTGCAAGAGATCACCATTTAGTCTTGAGCAAGATGAAATGAATTTTATATTGAAAAGAAGAACATGTAAGAAAGTTTTAAAGTGAATAAAAGTTGAGCAGCTCTCAGATGTGAACTGCAGACTAAAATACACAAACATTATTCAAGAAAAAATGAAAGAGTTTGAGAACAGGAACCAAACCATGGCAAATCCTGAAGAAAACATTCATTGATTCAGCCAGAGAGGCATGTGGTGAGGTTGTCTGTAAGGATAGAAAAATCAGAACTCTGTGGTGGACACAGAAATTTAAAGAGGCATTGAAGAAAAAGAAAGCATATTGCAAGTTCCTGGTGAATAAGTCTGCTTGTGCTCTTACAGAATACAGAGATAAATGTTAGAAAGCGTGTAAAAATCCATGCGGTTATCCTATTGGCTATGTGCTTCACAACCATATGCCCGGGGAAGGAGTGTCCTAGGCTCGATTCCCGTTGATGACGTGAGGAGCTTAAGGATGTTCCTCAGCCATAGGCAAGTTACCTGTTTTTGGGCATGGATAGCAGTGTTTGTCCCCAGTTTATCTGGGATTTTTCATCCTGCAAGCAGGCAAACCGGCCACGTGAATACACACACGCGCGGATACAGTCAGGAATACTTAAGACAATCCCTCCAGCCATAGGTCTGAATTGTCAGCTATGCCGGTCTGAGCTCAGATAAAAATAGGGGGATTGAGGTGGTGCTATACCTCCCCATAGAAGGGGCTCATGGGCTGTTGAATCACCATACTAAATGAATGAACTGTGTAAAACTAGCTAAACAAAAGTCATGGGAAGACTTTCGTAAAAACATAGAAAATAAATATCAGGAAGGTGGTAAAATATTCTGGAGGCTGTTAGAAAAACTCAGAAATGGAGGAAAGAGTGCTGTAAAAGGAATTAGAGATGATACAGGTGACATTAAAACTGGTGAAAAAAAGATATCCCTGATGTATGGAGTAATTACTTTGAAAAATTCCTAAACGAAACAATCAGTGACAGCAAAGTAGTAAAAAACACTCAACAGGCATGCAATCAGGAATACATATTCATTCTTGAAGTAGAAAAAGCCATCAAAATCCTGACATGTGGAAAGGCAGTGGGAGTAGATGATATTCGACCAGAAATGCTCAAGTATGGAGGTTATCAAAGTCTTACAGTGGCAGCACTGCATAGTTCAGAAGGCCTGGACAGAGAGACGAATTCCAGATGTGGATATTATGAGAGCAGAGCTCTCATAATATCCATATCCTAATGAATGTGAGAATTACAGAGGCATTTCCCTACTGAGTGTTCCTGGTAGGTTTTATGCAAATATACTTGAAAAAAGATTCAGAAGGATTGTGGAAGGAAAACTTTGTATAGAACAAGCTGGATTCAGGCCTTCAGGATCAGATTTTCACTTTACGACAAATAGTTGAAAAATCATGGTAATATAACAAAGATCTGTATTTAAGTTTTGTAAATCTGGAAAATGCTTATGACAAGATGTCAAGAGAAAAGCTATTCAATACCCTACAGTTGTATGGTGTCGATGGGGCATTATATCAAGCAATACTTGGTCTTTATTTGAGTTGTAAGTCAGCAGTTAGAATTGAAGGAAGTACAGGAAGATGGTTTAATGTTAAATCTTGTATCATACAAGGATGTACATTATCTTCTCTGTTATTCATTATCTGTATGGATCACATTATGAAGGAAAGTGGTATTAAACCTGATATCGATATACTTCTAAATAAATCCAGTACAAGTCTGCACTGTTCCCTGACAAAATTGAATAACTGTTGTAATAGATATGGTATGAAGGTCAACAATAACAAAACCAATACAATGAAAATAGGCAGAAGCATCAAAAATATCAAGTGCATTATGAATGGATTACCTATAAAACAAGTAAAACATTTCAGCTGCTTAGGTGTGATTTTTAGTGAAGATGGGTAAATTAAATATGGAAATTGACAACAGAATCAAGAAAGCTGGTATGGTTAGAAAGTCAACTGAATAAATTTATATGGAATAAGAGAGAAATTACTCAAAACACTAAATTGGCAGTATACAAGACAGTGTTCAAACCAATTTTAACTTGTGGATCTGAGAGTTGGATTAGAAATAAAATGCATGACCAAAGACTAGAAACTGCAGATATTGGATTCCTGAAAAAGATTTGGATTACGAACAGAAAATGAGGATATTAAGAAAGAACTTGACTGGTGGATTGATTCAGTAGAAAGTGCCTTAGAGAACAGAAATATAAGATCTGTTAATGTTGGAGTCTTGACAGGTAACATTGATTTGGAGGAAAATTGTAGATAGGAAGTTAGTAATGATGTTAGTTCTTCATGTAGTACTATCATATCCTGTACACCCCTTTAGGATACATATCAGAAATTTGATGATAATGACTTGTAGTGCTGTCATAGTAGTTTGAACATCCGTTGAGGGGCACATATCAGGAAATTGATGAAGATGATGGGAGATAGTCAATGTAATATAAAATTTATGCTGCTTCACTCCTCCCCTCCTCATTATCCAACAATACTTAGTGCCATTTAACACTTTAGTCTGTGTGTTATCTGTTAGAATTTTAAACTTTTTCCTAATTTTAACCAGTTTTTTCTCTTTGCATATTGTGACAAACTATTTGTTCCCTGAAGATGCTTGGTATAAAACTAGCAGAATAGCAGCAACAAAGTAAATAATGTATTATTTCTTTCTTATGATTGTCTTGTGTTGTGAATTAAAGCCATTAAAAGAACATGGCATATTACACTTTTTTTTTTTTAAATGAAATAAATCCATTCTTTTGCTTAACATTTTGTTGTACTGTTGTACACTTTTAACTACTTTTTATCATAATCATGTATAGTTTCTGTACCGGTTAGAATGCCTGTTAGAGATTTAGTGGAATGAAAATATCAGGAAATGAATTAAGCAACATCTTAAAGCTTCCAGTATTTTGTCTGTGTCACTTAGACATTTTCAGGGGCACAGGCAGCACTACTTTCTAGGCTTCCTACTATTGGACTAGTACAAAGCCTAGAATATAACTTGGGATACTCAAGAACTACTGTTTCTTATATTAAGGGCAACTACAGATAATAAATAAAAAAAAAATTGTGTAATGAGGGTCATCTTATACTAAGTGAACATTAGTTAGTCTTCCAGTTTGCCTATAGTAGCTCAACTTGCAGGAAAAGAAATCCTGTATACATGAGAAACTGAGAGAGAGAGAAGTTTGTCTTCAGGGGAGTGAATTACAGCAGCCATTTAAAAAAAAAAAAAAAAGAACTTTGGCTGTTCTTTCTGATATACTCTATACATGAGGAATAGTGAGTAGGTGTTCTGTATGCTTAAAAGAAAGGTTATCATTTGAAAGATGTTTTATTAAGGTGACTGGAAAGTCTAGGTTATTGTTAATTTTTTGCATGGTAAATGGATTTTTGGAAATTGTCTTTGAGGTAGGCCATTAGGCTATGAGAACATATAATCAGTATTTCTATTTTGGAAAGCATGATCACTTATTAAATTACAAGAACTTTTATCTTTTGCTGCCTTCCCCACCTTTCATGTATGTAATTTTTAATGATTTTTGATTGCTTTGGATTTACTCAGTCGTGAATTTGCAAACCTGGGTATTTTCTTCTATGCTATTTATATTTAAATAGGATATATTCTATTGAAAAGTATTATCCTCTAAATACAAAGTATAATCAGATCTGATCTTATTTTCATAAAAGATTTCATTCTTAGAGACCAGTCATATGTCTCTTTTTTGAGGCATATTACAAAGTTTAAGAATCTTCAGCTATTAAGTTTGTTTTTGAACATTGAAAAAGTTCCAAAATTGATGATTTAACATTGTGAGAATACAACTTTACAGACATCACAGTTTCTTTGGTATTGGACTATTGTTTAATTAATTTATATGTTCAACTTTTATTAGTATTTTTTATTTGCTGGTTTCATTATGCCAGATTTTAGCATTTTAAATTCCTCTTTCAACAATGTCATTTACAGTAAGTGATAGCATATTACTATGCTATCATTTACTGTGTAATAAACATGACTCTTCCCATAATACACAACTGTACAGGAAGTGTTCAGTGAATTATGGAATACTAGTGAATTATGGAATTTATTTTCTAACCAACCAAAAAACTTGCCAAACATAATATTTATGCACCAGCTAAAAATTCACTAAATCAATGCAACTTTCTGACATGGGATTCTGCAGCCAGGTCAGTGAAATTCTGCAGGAGCTTGTGTCTAGCATCAGATGAAATTAGACATTATATTTTATTTAAAATTTTTATCCAATAAAGTAGGTTTAATTATCTGATATGTTTAATTATATGTAAATTAATATCTGTGTTTTAAATAAATAATTTTATTTAGTTATTTACAACTATTATTGAAATTTCCTTTATTAATTGAACTTTTTTACATTTGATTTTTATGTAGTTATTCCAAAAAGTGATCATAATTATCAAATGCCCTCACTAAAAAAGCACCAGTCATTCAAGGAAAATAAAGTTCCAAACAATTTTGTAAGTATTTCATTTTTTTCCCCCTCAGGAAAAAAAAAAGTTTTATATCTCAAGTTGGTATACAGTATATATATATCCCATGGGCATCCTTAGCATATATATATGCTAAGGATGCCCATTTCAGTTGGGTGTGCTGTTGTGGCTTATGCAACCTGCGCTGCAAAATTCACATCAGTTTGACCGTATGGTTGCATTTTTATCAATGTATGAATGTTTTAAGAATGTATAGCACATCAGTGCTCATCTTAATTGGTCTAATACAATTAATTGTAGGATAACTTTGAATACTTTAATCTATCAATAATTGCAACCTAATCTACACAGAGTGGGGGACAGTGTTTAAGATATTGTATATTAGAAAACAATAATGAAGGAGAATACTATGTTTGGTATATTTGAATTACTCAAAGGTGTAAAATTTGGAAGAGGAGGACAAGGCTTACCTCCTTCAACTACAGTACTGTTCCCCCATTGTAAATATGGGAAAAAAGGTTATAAATTTATCAAAAATTATATATTAAAAATTTGTCTACTACATCAGTTCACACTTCATGCATGCAAATCAGATGAATCTCAGAAAAGTTAAATTGCATTATTTACTCAACATTGTGAGACTTTTTTTTAATATCAAAAACTTATATCTTAAAATATTTTAGTAGAAACGTAGTTGTTTTCGCCTTTACCTTAAAATTACAACAAATGTTTTTGTATGATGCTCATTGCAACAATATCCAATACTCGATCACTGTAGACAACATATGGTGAAAATGTGTGAAACATATCCTGTACATGTTGATTCAAAATTTATTCTCGTTTTGAATCAAAACGAGAATAAATTTTGAATCAAACCCCCCCCCCGCTTGCTCTAAGAACTGAATTATAAATAACTGAATAACTACTCTTTGTCTAATTTTCTACTGGGTTGAAAGTTTCACAGAAAGTATTCAAAATCTATTATTTCATTTTACGATTGTGTCAAAATGAATAAGATAACATTGTTATGTCTGTTGAAGAGGTATTTCTATAACCATACTGGTGCTTGGTAATCTATTTCAGACACTACTTTCTTTTCCATCAGTTTTTCAGCTGGTTGCTGAAATTATTCTGTTTTACAAATACATCTCATTTTTTTTTCATCATATGCCACAAAAAATAAAGTTCAATAATGCTTTTTTTTTCCCTCACTTGCAGAAACAGTCATTTTTATTTCTTGTCTTTTTTTAGTAATCACAAGTAGTAAAAGTCATGATTACATAGCGCATCCTCCAATTTTGAAAATATAGTAGAGTGAATGTGGTGTAATGACAAAGGAGAGGGAGATAAGGCATATTCAGAAGCAAATGACAGTGGAAGTATAGAGAAACAAAGGCAGAATGGTAATGAAGTTGGTATGAAAGATATGAACACAAATGAGGATATTCTAAAATCATTAGTAAGGTTGAAGAACAAGTTAAAACAAGTGCAGAGTGAGATAGGCCTTTTAGAGAAGAGGTTGGTTTTTTAATGTATAAGAATGAAGATGCCATTGATAGAGGATTTGAAGATGAATGATTGAATTGGAAGGAGTGGAAAGTAGTGTAGTGTAGTATGGGGGCTCTATGGTGAAAGATGTAAAAATGAAGCAGATATCAGAGGCATGTATAAGAGAGGTGATTGTAGCAAAAAGTGACTGAGTTTGTGAAGAAAGGATTATAGACTATTTGACTATGCTGATAGGAACAAATGATTTGCAAGGAACTGTACGGTATGTAGCATTGGGTTTGAGTGTTGCTAGAATCACTGAAACAGAAGAGTGTGAGGGAAGAATTATAAGTGTGCTGTCAAGGTGTGATAGTAGGAGCTGAGGAAAAGAGCATTGATTATGAATGGCATGATAGCCAGGACGTGCAAGAAGGAGAAGAGTAAATGGATGTGTGGATAAATTTCATGGCAGAAGAGAGCTGTTTACTGAAGATGGTCTTCAGTTGAATGATGGTGGCAGTGTGAAGTTGGGAAGATTGTTGATGAATGAAGAGTGTCACCATGGGAAATGAAAATTAGACAGTGAGATGAGACTGTAAGTGTAATCTATCCCAATCAGTATGAGATATATGATGAGAGAATGCAAGATAACAATGCGGAGATGACACCAGTGGAAACAAAAAAGTTGAGGATCTTGTCAAGTAATGGGATGAGGAATTGTGGGAAAGGAAGGAAAGGAGAGGCAGATGCAAGCTGCTGTGCTTATATACAAATGCAAAGTGTTTTAGAAATAAACGTACAGGGTTTCTAGTCATGATAAAATTAGTTGTTTCACCATGTCACTGGTATCACAAATCATGGGTATCAGTGAGACATGGTTAACAAAGGATGAAGTACTCACAGGAGTAGAATTTAGAATAAATATAGCATTTTTTGAAAAGACAGGATTACAGAGGAGGTGGGGCTTTACTAATGATCTCAGAATAGTGTCCATTTCATGTAGAACTTGAAGAAAGCAGTAGCAATAATGACTTCAAGGTCATTTGGTGTATGGTTGTGAGCACAAATTTTAGATATTTAGGGGGGTATTGCTACACGTAGGCCAGGAGATAGAGGGAGATGATTCTGAAATGTTTAGGCAGACTGCTGAGTGACAAGAAAGTGATGATAATGGGTGACTTTAACCATCAAAGTATCTACTTAAATAATATGCAAGTAAGGAAATTGAATTCCATGATCTTAGAGATAATTTCCTCATGCAGCATGAGTTACTTTAGCTATATGCTGCAATATGAGTGCTATCATTTCATACAGTGCCATCAGGTGAGGAGAGTGAGCATATGGTTTTGACATTGGATATGGCTAGACAGGTGCAAGCTTTGTGGAATTATAGAGCAGGAGACTTTTATAAATTAAGAAAACAGCTAGGTGGTGTGCTGTCTCTTGATCAGTTGAAGAGGAGAGAACAGGCAAACCAGAAATCATTTACTTATGGAAGCATCAGAGTTTATTCTTAAGATTAGGTGAATAAACAAAATAGGGTTGTGAAGTGAATGAATCATGGAATTATGCAAGTACTGCTTGAGAAAGATGAAACTTAAGAAACACGGTACTCCTCAGCAGCATGAGAAATTTGTGGAATTATAGAGCAGGAGACTTAGATAAATTAAGAAAACAGCTAGGTGGTGTGCAGCACAAGACATGCAAGCCATTGCATGTCTTGTGCTGTTCACAAGCATGCTTAGGTATTGACAAACAACTAAACATTTGCCTTGCTTTGAAAGAAGATGTGCTCGTATGAAAATTGTTTTTTTACTGAAAGTATAGGAAGGTGACTAGTGTAATAAGGAAGGAGAAATTGGCATATGAAACGAGATTGACTGAAGCAGCAAAGCAAAATCTTAGAGGATGCTACGATTATATTGTTAGTAGAAAAAAGAGGGAGTATGGAAGGATGACTTTAGTTGCTGGTGGTTGAAGATGGGTCATATCTGCAGAAGATATAGTGAGCATTTTTTCAGCATATTTCTTGTAGGGGGGAGGGAGTAAGGTTTGGAGTAGACTGGATGAGTCTCAGGCCAAGTCTGGGCAGTGAGTCCAAGACTGAGTTCTAGCCCAAAAAAAATTTCAGAAATTATTTTATTTGGCAAACTGACATTTCTTCCTTTTTTTTTTTTTTTTTTTAAATAATTCAACAACAATTATAAACAAATGAATTTAATTTGCACTTGTTTAATTATATTATATTTTACCAAATCACCAAGCATTTTTTTTTTTTTTGATTGCCTATTTAAAATATATATATATCCCCATTTTATTGAAATGTCACACAAATATTTAGAATGAAGGTCATGGATTATTCTTGGCAAAAAGATATTGAAAATAAGCATAAAAATACCAAATGGATTATCACATCATCAAAACTAGGAAGCAAATATATTTGTCGTGATAAGCTTATTCTAAGCTGTTCACTGCTCCAGAAAGAAGTAAATGACAAAAACTAAAGTCTGTTATAAAAATGTGTGATCATAGTGAAGCATGTTTACAAACAATTAAAATTGTCTTATTTGAATGATGTGCTCAAACATATCAAAACTTTATTTTGTTGCTGAAAGGCTTGTTGGTTCCATTGTTATTTTATATGATAAATATTTTTCTTTAGTAATTAATGTAATTTATTTTTATAACAGTTTATTACTGAAAATTAAAAAACGAAGTTGGCATATACAACAATAAAACTGTTGTATAAACAGTTTTATTCTTCCAAATCTGCATGACAACATGCAGATTTGGAAGAGTAAAACTTGGGGCTGCAAAATGCCATCACACACTCACATGCATGCATGTGCACGAAAATTATCTTAATTTAGTTTTTTTTTTTTTTTTTTAGTCACGTAGTAGCTTGGTTGCTTGACAGGAGGCAGGTGAGTTGTGTATTGGATGCGATGTCCTGAAAAGAAAGATAGTGGGTACTATATGGTTCTGTTGTTTAATTAATATGTCAGTGCTATAGTTCAAGGTTTGAGAAGAGATATTCAGTTGTTTGCTGGTGTTGCTATATTAGAAGAGCAGTGCCAGGAAGGAGGGTTTAGTGCAATGTTGCTACAGGAGGATTTGAATAGGTTGGTTGTTACTTTGGACAAGGTTTATCATTTTGTAGGAACTCTGCTTCACCTCCTGGAGCTGAGTTCCTCCAATATGATAAACTTCAAGAGATCTGTAGACCTTGGTGGACAGGGACAATGATGAACTCTTGCTATTTAGTAAAGGCTTAAAGTTTGCTGTGGCACCATATTGAAAGAAGCGTAAGATTTCTCTCAACCACCATAGCTGATAAAATACAATTAGAAACCTTGAACATTTTAAACAATACTAAAGCAATAACTAGCATCTTTACCAAACTAAATTGGCAGCTGTGGAACCTTTAAAAGCAAGTCAGGACATTGTAATTACTATAGCCAATAAGGCAGTTCCATGGTTATTTTAAACTGAGCAACTCACCTGGAAAAAATGAATTAACTAATCTCAGACAACGGTGCTTATCAACTTGTGAATTATAACCCCAACTAATGAGATTAAAAAGAAAACAGAAGAATTACTTAAATCATTCGCATCCTGGCCCCCCAAATACAGTTAAAAAACTACTTCTAAACTACACTTATTCCCCAAGAATTTATTGTTTGCACAAGCAGAATATACTGCTTCAGTCAATAGTTGAAGGTATCGACAGCTCCAATTATCACCTATCCAAGAAACTAGCATCAACATTCAAGGAGTTGGTAGGTCATTCCCCCACTATATTAAAAACACACAATGCTTTGTAAACAAAAAGACATCGCACTTGAAAAAAGGGATTTTGTCAGTTTTGAGATCTCTGCTCTTTTCACAAATGTCCCAATCAATGTCAAAATTCTTCTTTTTCAGGCCAAATTCCCACGCAATATCACGGCACTCTTTGCCCATGTATTGTATTACTTTCTGGCTATTTTGCATGGCAAAATACTTTTTTTATTTTGCCATGCAAATTAAAAAAGTGCCTTCTGCAAAAATAAGGTGCAGGCATATGCTCACTGCCCCCCCCAGTTTTTGTTATCTGGTCCCATGCCTGCTAGACATTAGACACTTTCCTCAGTCCCTAAACAAACAACACAAATGCATACAATTCACAATGGAAATTGAAAGTCAGAACACGCTTCCTTTTCTAGATACACTTGTCACACATCTTCCTTCCGGCAGTCTTTCCTTCACTGTTTAAAGCAAAAAAGATTTGCTCCAATGAGCAGGTGCACTTAAGCATGAATTAAAAGTTTATCAATGTCTTCCTGAAAATGGCTACAGCAAAAATACTATCAACAAAATTCTTCACAAGACTACACTTAAAAACAAAACTAGATTACAATAAAACTAGCCATTCCATACATTAAACAGATATCGGATAAGATAAACAGAATACTACAGAAACACAAGCTTAACGATACCTTTAAACCTCCTGCAAAATTAAAGAACTCATCCATGGATCCACTTACTTCACTGGACCACCCTGGAGTATACCATATTCACCTGTAATTTGCCCTATATAAGTGAAACAGGATGCAATTCCTGTCTGGAAAAAAAAAAAAAAAAAAAAAAAAAAAAAAAAAAAACTTAAATGGCACATTAAATTTAATAACTGTGGTAAATTTCACCTTTCTGATCATGCCCTGAATACTCTACATAGAATTGACTGGAAAAGCACATGTTTACATCACACCAAAACGTGGTATGAACATAAATTTAAGGAGGCCTCTGAAATTCTTATCAACCATCCTAATCTTAACAATAATGATAGTTTAAAAATCCCAAGAATATGGATGGCACATATTCTACCCACATATAACATTTTGGTCTAAGAGTTTATAATTAGGACTATAGTAATCTAGGATCTTGGCACTAATATAACAAACACTTATTGATTAGTCCACCAATTTTGCTATTAAAAGGCCAGTTGAATATCGGTTGATCAAACCATTGTCAGTTTGGCATACTGTTTGAAGTGTTATATATTTTGTCTTTGTGTGTATGTATGTATACAAAGATGATGACCTAAATTAAATATGAAGGTTGAAACATTAGGAAATTAAAGTAATTATTTCTAACACAGTTGTGGTCTCCATAATTTACCAAAATGACAGGGAACACATTACAAAAATTTTCCCCGCTGCTACCCTGATAAGTAGGATGATAGTTTCAGTGTCACTAATCAGGCCACATTTCAGTTAGATCTGGTAAATGAGCAATAAGGAAACATTAAAGTGAGTGCAGAGGCAAGTAATTAGGGAAGTTATAATATATGCTAATCTTTTTTACAGAGCTGAGCCACATTCTGGAATGCCACCATATAGGTCATTAAAAATAAAATGAAATTTCAAAATTCTAAATTTTACATAATTATTAATCATAATTCTAAATTAATAAAATTTATATATCTGAATTTTGTAAATTTGTACATCAGTAAAGGCATCTTTAAAAGGTGCCATTCAGCTTTCCAGATTGTATATTTTGATCCTGCTATACAAAGAAGAAAATTAAATCTTGGTCCAGAGAAATTATTAATGAGTTGTGACCTTTTATCAGGTAAAACTATCCAGAACTTGTGGTTCTACAGAAATTTACAAGTCTGGTACCTGCCTTCCTTTGACCAATAGTTGATGATATAATATAAACAGTCCAGCTTTAGCAGTAGAAAAATCACCCCCCCCCCCTTCCCCACCAAGTAACTTTATCTCTTTTGTTAAAATAAAAATTCAGTTCCAAATACTTGCACTGTGCTAAAAAAAATCATATTCTAATTTTAGCATCGTGATTAGTTTGATTCATGACCGAATGAATCGAAAAAGAGATGCAATCATCATTATCATGATTAGAGGCTTGTATATACTAAGGCAATTAATGTGAAGTCTAACCTCTCTGTACAAGTAGCCTAGTCATAAAGATAGTTAACGTGTAAATTTTGTTTGCACCTTGGATAAAGAATTAAAAAAAATATATAATTTCTTGGCAACTTTAATTTAATTTAGAACCAAGTGAAAACTTTCAACAATTAGCTCTAATACAGAGTATTTTAATAATGTGGTGTTGCATCTTTTCATTACTTGTATATGGGAAATATGGCTTCTGCTTTATTTCAATCTTGGTATATCTTCTGGATCTGGCTCCCACTGACAATTATTGGGTTTGCTTATCTCCTGGGGGAGCAGAGAGGTTCTGCTCAGTAGCAAGTGGGATTTTTCCTGTCACTGGGTGGAACCACCATTCAGTTTCCTTTACTGGAGTGATTCAGGTCAGTAGTAATGAATTTAGTAGTTATCCTTTAGGTTACTCAGTGAAATTTAGAGTGATCTTGTAGATTTTTGGAGAGGTATCCCTGCACTTAAACATATGAATAAAGGTCAAAACCTGTCTTGGCAGTAGTCCTTCCAATGATGCACTGCATTATACACACCCAAAAGGATGTGTGCTTTGCATTATGGGATACTAAGCAATTAATGCGAAGTCATTACCATCTATACATAGTAATCAAATGTCATGAAGATAGTTCGCATGCAAACTTTGTTTGCTTGCACTTGGATAAAGGATTAAACAAGAATAAGTTCTTGGCATCTTTAATTTAAGATGGGCTATTAATATGGCATCCTACAATGACAGGTCTTTCAGAGTACAGAAATTCTTCTCTTCTTGCCATTGATAATGATGTATAGTCAACTATTTGGTTATTTCTGTTTGTTTTATAATAGTACAGCCCAGTACTTTTTATTGATTTAAGGAATAAGTACTGGTACATTAAATGCACAGTGTAATAGTCTTTTATGAAAGTTATTTTCTTTCTTTGATTTGTTTTTTATATTGATTAACTGTAAGTTCTGAAATCGCATCTTTATTTAAGTTAAGAATATTAGACCAAAATTTTCACACAGAAGACACAAACACGATATAGAAATATTTGCATGGATGGACAGCTGCAGTATTATTGTTATGTAGGTATATCTCCATGCAGTCAGAAGACTAATCACCAGAGACCCATTATTCACACAGTACCTGTCATACTTAAATTTAGTCGCTAATGAAGCTTTCATAACCAGCTCTAGCAACCCATTCATTACCATCCAGTCAAAAAATTGAACACCATTGCTAACCATGATCTTACACAATTTTTGAAGTGATCCCTCATTCTTTCCCTACTTGCCATGTATTGAAAAAAAATCTTCAGTGTCAATCTTATAAAACCCTTGAATAACTTATATGATTCTACTATATCTCCTTTTTTTGCTTATCAACTAATTTTTGAAGTCCATGGACCTTCAGTTTGTTTTTGTAGGGAGCATTCCATAGACTTACTGCAATCTTTATCACTGATCTCTGGATTCTCCACCAATTTCATCCCCACAGGACCAGGTCTACATGCTGTATTTCAGATGTGACTTTATAAATGGGAACAATAACTTCCTATCTCTGCTTGTCGGTGTGTTGTTCAACAACCATGTAATCTGATATGCTGTTTTGGCCACCTTGCAGTATGTCCTCTAAATTTCCAATCTCTGGCCTCATCATTTACCTGCAGTTGATACCATGAAGTATGGTACACGGCTTATGATCTTTTTCACAGTAAATCACCCTAACCTTTTCTACATAACTGGCAGCCATTTACTTTTTTAAGTCTATTTAAGTCATCCTGCAGGATCTCTACATCACCTTCCCAGTTTACTGTAATCAGCAGATTGAATATTTCCTGTCAGATGATTTCTTATATCATTGATGTAAGATTAAACAACAGAGAACCAAGTCCTGAGAACTGCAATACATCACTAGTCACCTCCTGCCTTCTCATGGACTCATCTCTTTCATAAACCACTCTTTGATATCTGTCTGCTAGCTCTAATCCATATTACCAGCTTCATATCCATTCCCATTTACTCCAGTTTGTCTTTGCAGAGTCCAGCATTATCTATTTTCTTTATCTAATTCCATTGCCACTTTGTTATCAAAATTAAGAAAATTACTAATGCAAGACCTATTCTTTATAAAACCATGTTACCCCTCATAAAGTATCATATTCATGTTCACCCAGTCATGAATTATGTCATTTACCAACTTCTCCAATACTTTAACCACCACTCCTGCAATACTGATTGGCCTATAATTTATGACTTCTGTCTTATAGCCTCCTTTATGCATTGGAACTATTTTGTCCTCTTTCTGCACCTTGCCAGAAACTAAGGCCCAAATTGCACAGTCTCTTATATGCCATCTAATCCCATGGCTGTATTTGCATTAGGATTCTGCAATATTCTACGAGGGTGGTCTGAAAAGTTTTCGGCCTCGACCATTGATTGCAACACTATCGGCAAGATTTTTTATTTTTTTTCCTTCTAAGTTGGTACATCTGTCATAAGCATCCATGTGAAATTGCAAGTCATTCTATCAAGTAGTTTGTTTTATACAGCTGTTTGAAGCAAAAGTGTTGTCTGTATCCCTTGAAATGGATAAAATTGAGTATCGTGCAGTTATAAAATTCTTTGTAAAAGAAGGTTTAGCGGCAAAAGAAATTCATTCGAAGTTCATAAAAGTTTATGGGCACTCTTCTCATTCATTTTTGACCATTAAGAAATGGGCTGCCAAGTTTAAATTCAGCCATCAGCCTTGAAGGACGTCCAAAATGTGTAACAACACCAGAAATTATTGATCAAGTACACAATATGGTAATCGATGACCAGCGAGTCAAAGTGCATGAAATTGCTTAGACTATAGGCATTTCAAAAGAACATGTAGGATATATTTTTCATATGAAAAAGCTTTGCGCAAGATGGGTGCCTCACTTGCTCACAGCAGATCAAAAACGCACTCGCTTGAAAATCTCTGAACAGTGCTTGGAGCGTTTTAACAAGAATAAAACGGATTTTTGTGTCAATTTATTACTATGGATGAGACTTGGATTCACCATTACACACCAGAATCCAAACAGCAGTCAAAACAGTGGACAGAAGCCGGTTGTTCAGCGCCAAAGAAGACAGAGTCAGTTCCATCAGGAAAGGTCATGGCATCGGTGTTTTGGGATGCTAAAGGCATTTTGTTTATTAATTATTTTGAAAAGGATAAAACAATAACCGGGGAATATTATTCCAATCTTTTAACCAGACTAGACAAAAAAATACTTGAGAAAAGACCCAGTTTGCAGAAGAAGAAAATCACCTTTCATCAGGACAATGCACTTGTGCCCACAAAGGTGTTTTGGCAATGGGAAAATTAAGGGATCTGCAGTATGAATTGTTGGAACATCCACCATACTCCCCAGATTTGACTCCCTCTGACTTTTATCTCTTCCCAAAACTGAAACTCTTCCTTGCTTGTCTTTTTTTTTTTTTTTTTTTTGGAAGAAGAAGAAGAGTTTTTCTTCGAATCAAGAGGTGATTGCAGCTGTAGAGGGGTATTTTGCAGATCTTATTGAGAACCATTACACGGACAGGATAATTGTGCTGAAGCATTTCTGGAATAAATGTATTAGTTGTAAAATAAAAATAATTTTTAAATTATAAATCCGTTTTTTCATTGTTAGGCCGAGAACTTTTCAGACCACCCTCGTAAGTATTTGCAGTTCTTCAACGTATATTTTCCCACTAGTCAGTGTCACACCCGCATTGCAATTTCACCATCTACATGGTACACATATTGATCACTCCTTAACTCAACTAGTTGGTTTGCTTCTGTTACCCAACATCAGCACTTTTTAAAGTCATCCTTTCATAGTGATTCTTCCTTTTACTTGCCATATAACAAAAAAACTTTAGGATTTTTCTTGGTCTCACCAGCTGCTTTTCTTTAATAACTAGCTCTGGCTTTCCTTACTAATCAAGTTACCCTTCCTGCCTCTGCCTTGTACTGCTCATGGTCATGCTAATGAGAAAAAAGAAGAAAAAGAAAATATCATCCTTTATTTGTGTGTGTGTGTGTGTGTGTGTGTGTGTGTGTGTGAAAAGATGACAAAGAAAAATGAAAATTTTCTTTGCAATCTCTTCAATTTTTCTGCAAATCTTGCTTAATTATGCTATTCATCCCTTTAATTCTTGCCTAATTTATCCTCCTGACTCTGGGTGTGTGGTCTGATACTACATTTCTTCAAATGCCCCTTGACTGCTGTCCATCTACCAATATCTCTACCCCTCCAAATTCTTATGCCATGCACTGCTGAAAGCTGAATCCTCACCTTTTCATAATCATCTGCTTTGTAATTCCAATTTAACCAGCATGGTTAGATCGTTTACTGTTAAATTCTCTGATGCTATGACCAGATCCAACGCTCTTGAACCTCATATCTTCACTATTACATGTCATCTTAGGTAATCATCTCTTAGAAGCTCTATAAATTCTATTTTCTTCTTTCCCTGTGATCATTCCCTCTCCCAATACCCCATTATTATTACATGACCTCCATTCACTAATATGCTAATTCATGTCATCTACATTCTCCCTTATTCTCCCCAGATTATAGCAGCAACCAATTATATATTTCACCCTGTTGGCCTCTATTTCACATCAGATAGCCTCAATTCAACTGCCTTCTGCTTCCTTGTCTTGCTTACATACTTTTATGCTTATTGGCTTGAATTCTTCTGCTATCATTAGCAAAACCTCTCCTTTCATTCTGTTGTCTCTATCCTCTCTGAAAATAATACATTACATGTATTTTGTACCATATAGCCATTGCTATATCATCCTTAGTCAGCCAAGTCTACTAACCTATAACTTTTGGCCAAGTTAAGCTAGCCAATGCCAAAACTCTTCACTCCTATTCTAGATATTTCTGGCATTAGCATCCATGAACTGCAGTATCCACTTCATCCCACAATCTCCTTAACATCTTGTTTTGCTTAGCCTACTGAAGTAAAGATTGAGGTGCTATATTCAGCATCAATGTGGTCACTCTCCAGTTTACTGTAGTTTGCCTGGATTCACATTCACTTGTATTTTCCCTAAATATTCTAGTTTCCCCGATTCTGCACTTCCGAACTTACTGAACAAAACTTCCTCAAGACTGTCTCCAAATACATACAGGTGCAAATCATCCACCGTATATAAATCCATGAAACTGACTCCACACATCTACAAATTGCACACTGATCCATTTGCAATCATAGCTCTTTGTCTCAGCTTGCAACTAATCATATCAAGGCAACCAACCCTCATCTTTTACTTTTTCGCTCTTATTTACATGTACTACCAACCCTTTTATATCTTCTTGCATACCACACTTATTATCTGCTAGATTATAGATACCAGCCAAAATAAACATCTTCACTCTCTGCATCTTTAGCCCATTACTAACATCCTTAATCTTGGCTCCTGGGAAACCTGAATTCATCACTCTCCTCAAGCACACCTCTCATCATTGAATTACTGTCCAAAATTCAACCATATTATTCTACTTTTGCTATTTGTCACTCTGCTTTCTCTCACCCCACCTCCTCTTCTTTCACTTCTGTGTCATACCATCTAAGCATTTCTCCAGCCATTCAACTCACATTTTGTTCTGTGAAGAATTCCTCATAAGAGTACTCTTTCCTATTAACATTAGTTATTTTCTTCATTTTCTATCATTTTATTCTGACTATTTCTTCAACATCAACCTTGCCATTCATAATTGCATTTTCTTGCATTCTGTCATTTTCTTCTTACATTCTCTACACTTTTGATCTCACTCTTGAAACTTCTGACACACCTGCTCACCAGTTTCATTCTCTTTTCGCACATCTTTCATTCTACGTAGGGCATACATTTTACACACATTGCAGTAAGCAAAATCATCAATGCCTTAGACATAATTGCAATCTTTATGAACCAAACATTTTTTCTTTAAATATTTATTTTCTTAATTAATCACCATGTACCCAGTATAATATTCTATTTTTTAAATTGGGGAAAGAAATCAATAAAAACACCAATTTTTTAAAACTGAGAATTTTATCTATTATTTTGAGTGATTTGAGATCAATACTTGGACAACTTATATGGATTAACATCAAAAATATTTACAAGCTTATATTCAAATTACACTTGACAAGAAATTCTTGGTGACTAGGAATTTTAATCCTTTACCTAAGTGTGTTAGGAAACAAAAGTTTGCACTCGAAGCATCTTCATGAAGTCTGCTTGCATGTTGAGGTTTGACTTTGCATCAAATTATCTCAGTATTCAGTAATGCAGTATCTCATAGCACACCTTCTCATTGGCAAGACCATATTGAAGAGTCAAAACCAGTGTAAATAGTCCACCTTTCCATAATGCATAGCAGTATATATTTCTGACAGAGAGGGTACTGTGCATTATGAGATATTTGATGTGAAGTACAGTAGTCTAGATGTGAACATACTGTACTGCAAAATTTTGCTTGCTTGGATGAAGGATTAAAACAGTATAATTTCTTGTCAATTATGATTTACTTTCTGATCAACTGAAAAAACTTGCTACAAAAACATATCAAATTGGAGATGTGCACTGTGATAAGAACTGCGTGTGTTTGTGTATGCATGTGCTTGTATATGATCATATAGTATAATTAGAATTTTGTTGCACATGTGATTAAAGTATATAGTAGATATGTGTTTTAATTTTTTTTATTTTATTTTTTTATTTATGTGATAAACTGGATCCTTCAATGCTGAATGTTAGTGAATTTTAAGAATTTCTTTAGGTTATTATGTTGGTGTGGCCAGATGGTGAATACTCCACACATATATTAGCCATAGTCATTTTTGGGTAGCTGTAGAGAGCAGCTTGCATTTGAACTTATTATCATTAACATCTGACTTCCATGGAATCAGAGACTCTTCATGGGAGAGTCTCTGATTCATGGTACACACTATCACACCCACAAGCTCAACCGTCCATGTCTTAAACCAATTCAATGTATCTACATTCATAACACACTCAGGCAATACATTCTACTCTCCATGAAAAGAACCTTCTCCTCACTCCTCTACTTACACCCTCCTCATACAATTTTCAGGGATGGCCTCTTGTTCTCTCCCCCTCTCTTATTCTATGAAAAATTTCTTCCATGTTAATCTGATAACAACCCTGGCACATCTCCTTCCCCTCCTCTTATTTATGAGGCTTTGCAATTTACATTCTTTCAATTTGTCTTCATTCTCCATGTTCCAAAGACCACTAACCACCTTTGTGCATCTTTTCTGGACCCTTTCTAGCATAGCCTTGTCACTATGAAAATCCAGTGATGACCAAATCTGTGCATAATATGAGGCTTGATCAAGGCCTTATACAGTGGAATCTGCACATCAAGGTGCTCCCCATCATTGCTATTATCCAGTGTGATGACTTCACAACTCATGCAGTGTGGCCCCTAAATTTCAGGTCCTTGTTCACCACCACTCCAGATCTCTCATCTCCTCTTCCTGCTTTAAAGTGTCCTCCCATTATTGTTTAGCAAATTTTACATCCTTACACTTTGCAACATTGAACTCTCAGTCCCCCCCCCCCCATACAATCTATTAAAGACATCCTGTAAGGCCACAACATCTGCCTGAATGCATTGCTCTCCTCAGTTTTGCATCATCTTCAAACAGTTGCATATCACCAGTTAAACCAATTCCAATATCTTTAATATATAAACTGAACAACAGTGGCCCAATGCAAACCCCCTGCAGCACACCCACCTCTAGTGACTTTTTGCTTTCAGCATACTGCATCCCTGTATACAACTTTCTGATACCTATCTGATGCCAGTCACAGCTCCAACTCACTAGTCTGTTATCCAGTTGTATCCATTTGAGTTTATTTAATGGCTTGTGATGTGACAGTCTATCAAAAGCTTTTCCAAAATCCAAGTATACCACACTTGAGTTTGGTAATTTTCATAATTTCACCTTGAGGTGAAATTAACAAACTCAAGTGAATACCTCAACATTGTCTTCTGCAGAAGTTACCGTTCTACCATTTTCACCATTAATATCATCTTATCATAATCGTTCTTCCTTCTGCTTACCACACATCTGAAAAACTCTAGGTTTTTTGGCCTGATTTGCTAATTTCTGCTTACATTGTAGTTTTGCTGTTCTTACCAACTGAGTCACCTTCCTTTCCTGCTCTTTATACGCATTCAATTGATTGCTATCATTATTCATCTTGTGCTACCTTCACAGTATCCTCTTCTTCAAATTTCATGCTTAATCCCTTTATATTCATTCATTTAATACCTACTTTTTCAGTCTTTTGACCTTTGGAATTCATTTACTCACTATCATTATTAATTGTTTCAGTCAGTTCCCACACAGCATTTATCTCCATCCTGTTTAACACTTCATTTCATGCCATAGCTCCAAGCTATTTCCCAAGCTTTTCATAATTACCAGCCTTGTAATTCTACATATATCCTTTCTTCAAATATGGTTCATATGGTTAGCCACGATCCTTATTATCATTTCATGATTACTCTCATTAACTGGAAGAAAATGTGAACCCTCACTAATAATCACATCCTCTGATGAAATGATCAGATCTAAAAATTCTCAATCCTCATATGCCCTCATTTATATACTGCCTAAGATAGTTCTCTCAAGAAATTAATTTTCCTTATTCCTAAATGCTATCTCTTTATTCCAATCTATACACAATTAAAATCGCCCATAACAATCACCCTTTCTTTGTTCACTAATCGAAGTTACGTATACATTTCTCAATTACCACCACCTGCATTCCCCGGCATATAGCAGCATCTGAGTAAATATCTCTTCCTGTCAACCTCCACTTCATACTATACAGACTCAAAACCATTGCCACTATTTACATCTCACATATTCACTCTTTGTGCAGACATAATTTGTCTGCTATCGACACCCCCCCCCCCACACACCTTGTCCTTTCTATCCACATGGAAATTATATCCTTCCATTTCTATTCCTGTCAGGATATCATCCTTATCTAACTATGTTTCACTTATTCCAATAATTTTTGGGCAAATAAACTCAATCAATTAAACATTTCATCTTCCTTATTTCTGATGCTCTTGGTATTTGTAAATAAACTTAGCAATTCACTTTTAGGTCTCTAATCAGTCTTTCCCATGCCACTTGTCTGTCAGTTGTGATTGCCCCATACCTAACCATTCCCATTTCCTTTAAAGTAAAGGGTTTTTGATGACTTTTTTCTGCATTAAGTATGGATATGTATTCCTGACTGCATTCCTGTTGGGAGTTTTCTACCATCATGCTGATACTGTTTGTTTCATTTAGCAGTCTTTCAAAATAATTATTCGACATCCCTAGAATATCTTTATCTTCAGTTTTCATGTCAACTTTATCATCTCTAATTCCTTTTACAACACTCTTTCCTCCATTTCTGAGCTTTTTTTCATTAGACTTCAAAATATTTTGCCACCAATTGTTCACCAGGAACTTTTGATATACTTTCTTCTTTTCCTTCACTGCCTCTTTAACTTCGAGTTCTGATGTTTCTATCCTTGCAGACAACCTCACCACATGCCTCTCTGGCTGAATCAATGTTTTCTTCAGGGCTTGTCACTGAATCTCCAAGTTTGGTTCCTGTTCTCAAACTCTTTAATTTTTCTTGAATAATGCTTGTGTATTTTAATCTACAGTTCACATCTGGGAGCTGCTCAATTTTTATTTACTTTAAAACTTTCTTACATGTTCTTCTTTTTAATATGAAATTCAATTTTGTCCTGCTCAAGACTAAATGGTGATCAATTCTAATTTCAAATTCTCTGTGGACTCTAGTGTCCTGAACCAGTGAGAAAACATCACTATCAACAATAACATAGTCAATGAGACTTTTCTTATTCCTTGCATCTTCTCACCATGTGAATTTATGTACATTTTTATGTTGGAAAATTGTGTTAGTAATAACCAGTCCATGTAATGAGCAGAAATCCAAGTATCTGCCATTGCTATTAGCTTTGCTCTTTTCTTCAAATTTTCTCAAAATATTTCTGTATGTCTGACAATCATTTCCAACTATGCTATTTAGATCCCCACCAAGGACCAACTTTTCCTCTTTTTTTTTCATTGTGTCAGTTGCTATTCTAAAACCTCAAAAAATTCATCCACTTCTACTTTAGTAGAACCTTCTGTGGGACCATAGGCACAAATAAGTCTCATTGTCCCCATTCTGATATTTGCCCAAATCTGACTTGATTTGCCCATGATGACTTTCTATTTCAAATCCTCTGTATGCTCTTGTGTCCTGAAACAGTGGGAAAACATCTCTGTCAACAATAACATAGTTAATCAGACATTTCTGATTCCTTGCATCTTCTCTCCATGTGAATTTGTGTGCATTTTTATGTTGGAACATTGTGTTGGTAATTACTAGTCCATGTCCTGAACAGAAATATTGGTAAATAATATTTACCAATATTATTAGCTTTGTGCTTTTCTCCATATTTTCCTAAACATTTCTATGTCTGGTAATCATTTCTTATTCTGTTGTTTAGATCTCCAAAAGGACCAACTTTTCCTTTGATGTTGTGTCGGCTGCCCTCTCTAATGCCTCAGAAAAATTCTTCTAATTCTTCCTTGGTAGAACCTTCTGTGGGACCAACCATAAGCGCAAATAGGTTTCCGTTGTCCAGTTCTCCATTCTGATATTTGCCCATATCACTCTACTTGATATTGCCTGCCATTCAAGAAGGTTATCCTCATATTTAGTGTTGAATACTATTGCTGCTCTCTCTCTTTTCCCTGATTGTCATTGCCTGAATATAAATATAACATTTTGTATTTGTCGCTTAAAAAGATTTTACCTGTTTTTGTCTTCTTTGTTTCATTCACACCTATTATGTCAATCTGGTACTTATCCAATTCTTCTGCTAGTTCCATTTGATTTATGCTCAGATATGGAGGTATAAAAGTTTTACAGTTGGTGCATTGCATAATTCAGAATGCCTGGTCAGAGAGTTGAATTCCAGAGGATAGGAGCAGACCTATCATAGTACCCATCTATAAAATGGGAAATAAAAGTTAATGTGAGAATTGCAGAGGCATTTCCCTATTGAGTGTTCCTGCTAAGATTAATGCAAGTATACTTGAAAAATGGCTAAGAAAAATTGTGAAAGAGAAGCTTAGTGAAGAACAAGCTGGATTCAGGCCAAATAAAGGTTGACAGGATCAGATTTTCAATTTAAGATAAATAGTTGAGAAATCTTGAGAATATAACAAGGATCTGTATTTAAGTTTTGTTGATCTGGAAAAGGCAATGACAAGGTGCCAAGAAGAAATCTCTTCAAAATGCTACAGTTATATGGTGTAAATGGGACATTATATTAAGCAATATATATAGTCTGTATTTAAGCTGTAATTCAGCAGTTAGAATTGAAGGAGGCATAGGTAGATCGTTTGAAGTAAAATCTGCAGCATGGATACACATTATCTCCACTATTATTCATTATCTGTATGGATCACATTATTATGAAGGAAAGTGGTATTAAATTTGATGATCTTAGCTTGTTACTTCCTAATACTCCTGGCATTAGCCAGGAGTATTAGGAACAAGAAAAAAGAATTTTTGCATGCAGATGATGTTTTACTTCTGAATAAATCCAGTACAAGTCTGCAAGATTCTCTGACTAAATTGAATATCTGTTGTTATAGGTTTGGTATGAAAATTAGCATCAAAAAGACATTGACAATGAAAATAGGCAGAAGCATCAAAAATATCAACTGCATTATAGAGTATAAGAATGTTTATAATGTTCCCGAGCCAGTACGAAGGACAAGAAATCAGAAGGGGATAGTTAGTATAATGCATCAAGATAGGATAGGACAAATGGACCTCTGCATTTCATGTATACTAATGCCAGGAGTATTAGGAACAAGAAGGAAGAATTTTTGGCCTTGTTTGGCTCTTCCTGGCCACAGGTTATTGGCATTAGTGAAACATGGCTGACAGAAGATGATATAGTTAGTGGGATAGAATGTGTAGCGTATAGTGTGTTCAGGAGGGACAGAGAGAATAAAATGGGGGGAGGAGTGTTATTGATGATAGCTGATGAACCAAGGAGAATAGAAGTTGTATTGCAGGATAGTGAAAGGAGCTCATTTGAGGCTATTTGGTGTGAGATTGAGACTAACGGAACAAAATGTACAGTTGGGTGCTGCTATAGACCAGGTGATGGAATAGATGATGGAGATAGTATGCATAAGCAAATTGATGAAATGAGTGGAAGGAGGGTAATTATTATGGGGGATTTCAACTGTAGTAACATTGATTGGGAGGAAGCAACTGGATTTTATTCAGTTACTGAGGGATAACTATCTGAGACAGCATGTAATGGAAAATACTAGGGATTCGAGGGTGCTTGACCTAGTAATAGCATCTGAGAATTTGAATATAATGAATATGACCATGTTGCCACCTATTGGTGAGTGTGATCATAGGGTCTTGACCTGGGAGGTGGCTTAATGTGCGAAATTTTCGATTAAGACAGGGTACATGTGGAATTACCACGCTGGCAAGTATGACAAGCTTAGGAGATTGCTTGGTTCAGTGCCATGGCACGTAAAACTGCAAGGGCTGGATGTTGATAGGGCATGGGAAGTGGTCAAGGAGCATTTGCAGGAGGTTATGGCAGACTCTATACCTAGAGATCGAATAGTAAATCAAGTAATGGTTAAATGGATGAATAACACTATTAAACTTGAGTTGCAAAAAAAGAAACAACTGTGGAAGGAATTTAAGGAGAAAAGTCACCTGCAGGCACATGAACAGTATAAAGCATAGGCCGAAAGGATAACGAGTGTGGTGAGAAAGGCAAAAACGGATTATGAAAGGAAATTAGCCATGCAAGCTAAAGAGAATCCCAAACAGTTCTTTCAATATGCTGCTAGTAAAAGAAAAACTGTACACGGCAGAATGATTTTAAGGAACGCCAATGATAGGGAGGTCACTGATCAGTCGATATAGTGGAATTACTGAGCAAGCACTTTGCAAGAGTATATCATCCAGGTGGTGACGTGGAAGGAATGAAGGTACCATTAGTTTATATGGGAATTGTGGTGAATGAAGTGGAGGTGTATAGTCTATTATAGAACCTTAATGTGAATACATCTGTGGGATTGGATGGTATATCAGCATGGGTCTTACGTGAAGCGACTAAAGAATTGTCAGTGCCCTGGACCTTATTGTTTAATCTGAGTCTCGGGTCTGGTTTAGTCCCGAAGGGGTGGAAAGACGGGAAAATAATTCCACTGCATAAAGGAGGATCCAAGACTACTGTTACAAATTACCGACTGATCAGCATATCAGGAATCGTTGTCAAGGTCTTTGAGAAAGTAGTCAAGAAAGTAGTAAAATACAAGAATGGATTGATGAAAATGAGATATTGTATGGGGGACAACATGGTTTTGTGAAGGATAGATTATGCCTCAGTAACTTGTTCAGGTTTTATAACACAGTGACGGCTGAACTGGATAAGGGTAATGGGTTTACAGGTGATACTGCTGGACCTGGCTAAGGCCTTTGACAAGATACCACATGGAAGTTTAATCCGTAAACTGTAACATATGGGAATGGATATAGGGTTGGTGAGATGGATAAGAGGTTGGTTGATGGAGAGATACCAGAGAGTAGTTTACTCAGGAGTAGAGTCCGAAAGACGGCCTGTGACTAGTGGTGTGCCGCAGGGTTCTGTTCTTGGAACACTGCTGTTTAATTTGTTCATTAACGATATAGGGACGGATTTGAGAGGAATGGTTCATTTGATCGCTGATGATGCTAAGTTGGGTAGGGCAATAGTGAATGCAGATGTCAAAATTTTGCAGGATGATTTGGATAGATTGAAGGTCTGGGCAGCTAAGGAGAATGAATGTCAATTTAATGTGGCAAAATGTAAGGTTATGCATTTTGGGGTGAAAAGATTAGCAGCAGTATATCACATTGGTGGAACTGTACTCCAGGAGATTGATGAAGCCAGGGACTTGGGAGTGTTGGTGGATAGGGAGTTGAAGTTTAGGGGGCACCTTGCAAAAGTGGCTAAATCAGCTCATCAAATCACTTGGATACTGAAGAATACTTTGATGAGCAGAGATAAGCAAGTTATTGTTCCTATGTATTGAGCCTTGATAAGACTCCATCTTGATTACTGTGCAGAGATCTGGTCACCTAGGTTTCTTCTTGATGGGGAGGAGGTTGAGAGGATCCAGAGGCGAGTGACCAAGATGATAGCAGGTCTATGGAATGAACCTTATGAAAACAGGTTGAAGATTTGTGGGTTGCAGAAATTGGTCGATAGGTGGAAAAGGGGAGATATGATTGAGACATTCAAATTGCTGAAGGGTTTCTGTAGGATTAATTCAGAGGATATTTTTGAGAATAGGACTGGTGGTGGGAGGACTAGGGCACATCCATGAAAGCTGGGCAAGAGTGTGGTTAGTAAGGGTGTTAGAGATGCGTTTTTTACTTTTAGAGTGGTGAATGAATGGAATAAGCTGCCAGAGTCTGTTGTGGGTGCTATGACAGTGAGCGAGTTCAAGGCAAGGTATGATAGACACTGTGTGAATGTCGAATAGTTGTGATGGACATGATGTTTAGGGCCACCCTCGATGAGTCTAAGGACTCCTTGCAGTCGCCCGTAATAATAATAATGAATGGAGAACCTATAGAACAAGTAAAACATTTCAGCTATTTAGGCACACAGTTTTTAGTGAATATGGAAAATTAAATATGGAAATAGACAACAAAATTAGTAAAGCTGGTATGGTGGGAAGTCAGCTAAATAAATTTATATGGAATAAGAAAGAAATTAGTCAAAATTTCACAGCTGGGTAAGAAATAAAACATTTGATCAAAGACTTGGAGACCTGAGTGAACAGATGGCAACAATGGCTGTATCACATTAAAATGAAGATATTAAGAAAGAACTCGCCATTGTTCACATTCATTCAGGAATGTGTTAGTAGAGCTAATCTCAGGTGGAATTGTCAATTAAACAGAATGGGAGAGGAAAGATTAGCAAAACAAGTATTCTTCTTTGCCAGGTTGGCAGGAAAAAGACTCAGAGGAAGACCAAGATGTAGATGGATTGATACAGCAAAAAGTGGCTTAAAAGACAGAAATATAGGATCTGATAGTATTGGTAATACTATCAGATCCCATATTTCTTGACAGATAACAGATTAATTTGGAGGCAAATTATTGATCTGAAGTTAGTAATTGTGTAATTTTTTCATGTAGTATGGTATGCCCACAGATTCAAGACCCTTCGACACTTCTGCGCATGTCACAAAAAGGAGAATCCATTCCGATAATAGGGTAGTCAATCCGTCTTCTGGGATGAGTTGTTTATTATTACACGTCGGAAAATTAGCTTCTCTTTTATGATCATTTTAGTTTTTAAACTGGTAACTATTTTGCTTGTATAACAGTTGGGAAATTTTATCTATAAAGCACGTGATTTCGCGTGTTGGCGACTGATTCGTACGTCCTTCATTTCTTTCTCCCCTTAATCATGAATCGACTATTCTTGGCAACTTGCCAAACAGAGATCTACAAACTGTGGGAGAACTATACTATCATAATTTTCCTGTACACCCCTGAAAGTAAATATCAGGAATTTGATGTTGATGATTTGATCACTTACCCCAGCCATCTCTTCGGACTCAACTACACCCTGTATATCCTAGACCATCCCATTCCCATATTGATCATACACATTCACTACGTCCAACCTCCACTGTCCTCATACCATATCTCCCTGTCCACTCTGATTCCCCCTGTTTCCCTATCCATCTTCAATTCTTATTTTGTCATTATTACTCACAGTACTGCTATTCTCATTTACAATCACTAAAGTCTCACCAATTCCTCTCTCTTCCCTGATCTTTTGATTCACCTCTTACTTCGTCTGCTCACATCACTCATTGTTCCTTCTTGCAGCAGTAGTCTCTTGGCAATTTGCCAAACAGAGATCTACAAACTGTGGGAGAACTATACTATCATAATTTTCCTGTACACCCCCTGAAAGTAAATATCAGGAATTTGATGTTGATGATTTGCAACTAGCTATGCAACCCGTCACTTTTGTAGATTTCTATTTTTCCTGAAATGCTTCCCACATATTTGCAAACTCTGTTCCCTTCTCCTCACACAGCTCTGCCAACGCTTTTTATTATATAGCTAATCTTGGCCATGGTCCTTTCTTTGTCAAATTAACCTTTCCAGTAGAAGATATTTCTTAGGAACTGTTGGATAGGGAGTCTGTCCCATTTTCTGTGGACTTGGAGTGGCTGTCAGTTCTAAATGGTAGTTCATGATAAGAGACTTAATGTTGGTTTAAATGACTTTATCAAGTAATTTGTTTAATTTTCTAGTTGTGAAACCTTTTTATATAGCAAACAGAACAGCATTCTTATGTTAAAAAGATATAAAAATATTTCATAAAATTAAATTTGATTGGGTGGTATCATTAGATAGAAAGTGGAAGCACTCTTGGGTTACAGTATATTTGAATTGTATGCATATGATGTATTAAATCAGTGCATTCCACTATATCTGTCATTAATTATGGAAAAAATTACTTTGCTACTGTACATCCACAGATACGAGACACTTCTGTGCATGTCAGATAAACGAGAATCCATTCCAATAATAGGGTAATCAATCAGTCTTGTGGGATGAGTTGTTTATTATTACATGTCAGAAAATTAACCTTTCTTTTACGAACATTGTAGTTCTTAAACTGGTAACTATTTTGCTTGTATAACAGTTGGAATATTTTACGTATAAAGCATGTGATTTTGCAAGTTGGTGACTAATTCGTACATCAGCTTATTTCTTTTTCCCTTTTAACATGAATTGACTCTTCTTGGCAAGTTGCCAGACTAGGGTCTTGGATCTGTGGTCAGATAGTAGTCAGTTTTTATTTTAGCAACACTATTATAGTGAATTCATTCACTATAATAAACTACTGATATAAAAAAAGTTCCATAGCAGCAGTGCTATGCTAAAGGAAATTCAGTATAGCAAAGTTTCCACTATAATTCCCCCCCCCCCCCTTCATGCCTTGAGATTTCTAGGGTGAGAGTTGACTATATGCAGATTTGATACTTCTTGCTTTTCATGACTACACTGTTGTATAGTGAAATGTAACTGTACATGTTTGTAAAAGAGCAGCTAATAGTGTTGGTAGTCTAAATAACTTTTTTGATTGTTATTGTCTTGTATATATTGTCTTCTGTTTTTCAGGTTAAATTACCTTCTGCTGGAGATACTGGAGGAGAGGTAATCCACGTTGGTCAAGTTGCATTGCAGAGACCAAATCTTCCAGGTTTAGGTCGTGTTAAAAGGGAGTAAGTATTTTTTATAATAATTATTCAGAACAAATTTAATACCAGCAAAATAATCATTATTAATTTTTCGCTAGAGAGTATGAGGCATGCTACTCAAAAAAAAAAAAAATAAATAAAGTATGAATTTTAGTCTGGCTTTAATTGATATTTTTTTTTTTACTCATTTATTAAAAGACTAGTACTTCAATTATGCTTTCTAGGGAACTGAAAACAGGAATGAAAGTCCTAGCAATGAAAGGATCAAATCCAATTTCTGTTTGGTACAGAGCAAGAATAACAGATTTTAGACCTAACGCACCAGGAGGAAAAGTATTAAAAGTAAAATTTGATGGCAACAGGATGCTACCTTCCCGTATGTATTCACCGAAGCATCTTGCATATTCAAAGCCACCTGAAGTTATACTGCCAGTGGGATCACGAATTGTTGGTAAGAAATTAATAAATAAGCATTTTTTTTTCATAACTGTTCAACATCAGAAAAGTTATTTTAGCACAGTTCTGATAATTTTAAATGAACAATTAATGACAAATTATTATTATTTATTTATCTTTTTATATTTCATCTTTCATATGCTAGATGAATATTGATAAATGGTTGTGTGATAGAAGCAACAGTCTCTGTAGCTCAGTCGGTATAGATGAAGCCCTTTGGTCGGAAAGACCTGGGTTCGATTCCCATCCATGGTGTGAGGATCAAAAGAAATTACAAAGACAAAGAAATAAAGCAAATTGGCAACTACATGTTTTTCTACTCCACTAGCAAAGGTTGGTCGATTGGCAGAGCCTCTAGTACTAATGGCTCGCAAATAATTAAGTAAGTTTGAGCGCGGTTAGTAGTCAGAAGGGGGACAATCATTCAATGCCACACTCTCCAAAGACACTCCCTCAATGAGTCTTTGGACTCCCTGGAGGTGTAACATAATAATAATAATATGTAGTTGCTAATTTGCTTTATTTCTTTGTCTTTGTAATTTCTTTTGTCTCTGATAATGTCTATGATGTGAAAAAACCGTTATCAGACCTTTTTTAATCAAATTCTGAGTTAGCCAGTTTTGAATGGAGCTGGAAGGTTTTCTCCCAGAAACTCTGGTTTCTCAGAACAGGTAAATTGGTTCCATGAACACACATTTCTACAGATATAAAATACTTACCCTAGAGCAGTGGTTGCCAAAGTGGTTGACCCCTGTCCCGAATTGACCCCTAACATTGTTAAGGGTCGATTCGGGCTCAGGGGTCGATAGAAAAATATAAGACATCATTGTACAGGTAATATTTAATTCAATTAACTTGGATTACCTCCATCCTGAATGACAATGCAATTAAGAGTGAATTGTGGGAACAGTGACATGAATAGGACCTATAAGCTGGAGCAAGGTCATGAAAATAGTTATGGAAGCCAATCAAGTAGGCCAAAATGATGTATTCACCAATAAACGGATGTTGGTGGTTCCCAACCAGCTGGCATGGCAGGAGCGATATTGCAACACGTGTGCAGTTGCTTATTTACTTATACTTACACATATTCGATCCCGGTCTCATTTTTGCGCATTAACATACAAGTGAGCGTTAATGTTCTAAAATTCATCAACTTACATATTACGTAATATTAAAATAAAAGGGGTCGATAAAAAGTCAAGAAACTCTTGAAGGGGTCGATGGTCAAAAAAGTTTGGCGACCCCTGCCCTAGAGGGATGCAGTAGAGGAATGGCTATCCAGCTGTATTAAACTGGCTTAAGCCTCTAATCAGCAGACTCAACCTGTCTTGGACAGATGAGAAATAGATGGATGATTTTCAAGTTCTTCAATTAATTTTTCTTCTCTTCCTGACAGTGATCTTGCATTCCGCCTGCCAAAGTTCCCTCCATTTCCTTTTTTTGTTTTGGTCTTATTCTGTTCTAGCTCAGTTCTGATATATAGTTGTTCAGTTCTCATCATCATCAAATTCCTGCCGTGTACCCTCAAGGGGTGTACAGGATACGATAGTACTACATGAAAAATTTACATCATTACTAACTTCCTATCTACAATTTTCCTCCAAATCAGTCTGTTACTTGTCAAGACTCCAATATTATCAGATCTTATATTTCTGTCCTCTAAGGCACTTTGTACCGTATCAATCCACCTATATCTTGGTCTTCCTCTGAGTTTTTCTGCCAACCTGGCAGAGAACACTTGTTTTGCCAATCTTTCCTCGCCCATTCTGTTTAAATGACCATACCACCTGAGATTAGCTCTGCTAATGCATTCCTGGATACTGACAATGTCAAGTTCTTTCCTAATATCCTCATTTTTAATATGATATTGCCATTGATGCCATCTGTTCACGCCTATAATCTTTCTCAGGACTCTCATATCTGTGGTCTCTAGTCTTTGGTCAAGTGTTTTACTTCTGACCCAGCTCTCAGATCCATAAGTTAAAACTGGTTTGAACACTGTCTTGTATACAGCTAATTTAGTGTTCCGACTAATTTCTCTCTTATTCCATATGAATTTATTCAATTGACTTCCTACCATACCAGCTTTGTTGATTCTGTTGTCTATTTCCATATTCAATTTACCATCTTCACTAAAAATCGTGCCTAAGTAGCTGAAATGTTTTACTTGTTCCACAGGTTCTCCATTCACAACACAGTTGACATTTTCAATGATTCTGCCTATTTTCATTGTCTTTGTCTTTTTATTGCTGACCTTCAGACCATATCTATTACAACAGTTATTCAATTTAGTCAGAAAATCTTGCAAACTTGTAGCAGATTTATTTAGAAGTATAAAATCGTCCGCATAAAGCAAAGAGCTGACATTAACATCTCCAATTTTGATATCCTGTTTAATACCACTTTCCTTCATAATGTGATCCATATAGATAATGAATAACAGAGGGGATAATATACATCCCTGTCTCACACCAGATTTAACATTAAATCATCTTCCTGTACTTCCTTCAATTCTAACTGCTGACTTACAACTCAAATAAAGATAAGTATTGCTTGATATAATGCCCCATTGACACCATATAACTGTAGCGTATTGAATAGCTTCTCTCTTGGCACCTTCTCATATGCCTTTTCTAAATCGACAAAACTTAAATACAGATCTTTGTTATATTCCCATGCTTTCTCGACTATTTGTCGTAAGGTGAAGATCTGATCCTGACAGCCTCTATTTGACCTGAATCCAGCTTGTTCTTCACCAAGCTTTTCTTCCACAATTCTTCTCAACCGTTTCTCAAGTATACTTGCATATATCTTATCAGGAACACTAAATAGGGATATACCTCTGTAATTCTCACATTCAGTTTTATTTCCCTTTTTATATATAGGTACTATGAGAGCTCTACTCCAGTCATCGGGAATTCGTCCCTCTTTCCAGGCTTTCTGAACTATGCAGTGCAGCCACTGTAAGACTTCTATACCACCATACTTCAGCATTTCTGGTCGAATATCATCTACTCCTGCTGCCTTTCCACATTTCAAGCCTTTTGATGGCTTTTTCTACTTCAACTATGGATTGGTATTCCTGACTGCATGCCTGGTCAGTGTTTTTTATCACTGTGCTGTCATCACTGCTTGTTTCATTTAGCAAAGTGTCAATGTAATTACGCTGTACTTCAAGGATATCTTTTTCTCCTGTTTTCATTTCACTTTTATCATCTCTAACTCCTTTTATAGCTCTCTTTCCTCCATTCCTAAGCATCTTCAACAACCCTCAGAATATTTTGCCACCTTCTTGATATTTATTTTCTATATTCTTGCCAAAGTCCTCCCATGACTTTTGTTTAGCTTTCTTACATTTGTCTCTGTATTCTCTAAGAGCACAAGCAGACTTATTCACCAGGAACTTGCGATATGCTTTCTTTTCATTCACTGCCTCTTTAACTTCCTGTGTCCACCATGGAGTTCTAATTTTTCTATCCTTGCAGACAATTTCACCACATGCCTCTCTAGCTGAATCAATCAGGGTTTTCTTCAGAGTTTGCTACTGAATCTCCAAGGTTTGGTTCCTGTTCTCAAACTCTTTCATTTTTCCTTCAATAATCTTTGTGTATTTTAGTCTACAGTTGACATCTGAGAGCTACTCAACTTTTATTCGCTTTAAAACTTTCTTACATGTCATTCTTTTCAATATGAAATTCAGTTTTATCCTGCTCAAGACTAAATAGTGATCACTTCCAATTTCAAATCCTCTGTACACTCTGGTTGTCCAGGGAGAAAACATCACAATCAACAATAACATAGTCAATGAGAATCTCTCCATGTGAATTTGTGCACATTTTTATGTTGGAACATGGTGTTAGTAATAACCAGTCCATGTCCTGAGCAGAAATCCAACAGGTATTTGCCATTTTGTTCAGTTCTTGAGATCTTTAATATTCATATATGTTTAATATGTTAATATTACCACGAAACTGCTTAGCTTAAAAATATTTGGTAGCAATATTATATATATATATATATATATATATCGAGATTTTAAGTTTTTCTGAGGAAAAAAAGAAGAGAACCGTTAGCTTCAAACTCATATATATATATATGTGTGTGTGTGTGTGTGTGTGTGTGTGTTGTGAAGGCTGATATCTAGAAGTAGATATCGGCCTTCTCAATTGCATGAGAAGGCTGATATCTACTTCTTTCTTGACAGAATATCTTTGAGTTTCTGTTGTCCCAACTTGTTTTTACACTAATTATTGTCTTGTTAGGATAACGGTTACAAGAAACGTTATTGAATTATCCTATAAATACTGACATATAACATTATAAGTTTGGGTTGTTATTCAATGTAATATATGTTATATTACATATATTACATTGAATTACAGGTAACATTTTCCTTAACATCTATTATGTAATAATAGATGTTAAGGAACTAGTTATAAAGAGAGATATTAGTTAGTAATCCATACTTAAAATGGATATAACCTGTGCTGGTTTTCCAGTTGTTATTTCAGTTATTTTTGTATATTTTAATTCTATGCAGTTTTGCTGAATAGTTTAATGAAAAACTTTTTGTTATCCTTTATTTCTATTAAAATTAACATTACCAATTTTATTCTATCTGCTTATGTCTAGCTCATTACCGAGATGAGTCTTGGAGTCCCATGTCTTCTTTATATGCTGGAATTATTGCTGAACCACCAAAAGTAATGAATAATTACAGGTAATTACTATTTAAAATTGTTGCAGTTTAAAAAGATAAATCTGGTTGAAAATGTAATTCAAGCAAGCACATCAGTGATCCATACAGGAGGTAATATTTCGTCTGCATACTTGATTTGAATAATCAAATCAAGTATGCATCTTACAAATCCTACTGAAATTCTATAAAAACTATTTTAATTTCCCTACCGGCCAAGGTGAATGAAATAGTGAGACCAAATTGCACTTATCCATGTTATTCAATGGGTGTTACAGAATCGTATCCAGATTTAGCTGGATGTCTGTAGACGTCATGGCCAGTTGGGGGGTTAATTCATTTACAATATTTATTATGCTCAACTTTCTTGTCCAAACAAAGAAATATCATGGCTTTTTTGTATGTGAATACTATCCATGAAAGTTATTAATCTATAGTATATTAGTACTCTTTATGATCAGAACTTTGTGAAATCTGATGATCATAAAATATGGAATATGTCAGTTTCCATTAGCCACAGGATACTGTGGGTCAACACAAAGTTCTTTCCAGTTTGAAACTCTTCAAGGAAGCTTATGAAATGCTTCATAATTAGCCCAGTCTTAATTGTAATGATTGTCTAAAATTCTGGAAAAAGTGACTCTGAACTCTCACCAACTAATAATTCTTCCTTCAACTTCAAATTGCAATATGCATCTTTAATGAGTACACAAAAATTTGTTTTATTACACTCTCTCTCTCAAGGTAGCCAGTGAGCTAAAATATCTATGAGTAATATAAAATTGCCTTCAGCAAGCACATCTCATATGTCGTGAAAAAAAGCTTACAAATTGTAAACCTTCTAGCTAAGTTGACAAGGGGATTAGGCCAATAAACACTGAAAGCAATATATGCTGTACCTGCCTGGAAACATGCACTAAAATCAAAGAAAAACCAACAAAAGCTAAACAGAGTTCAATGCCTTATAGCCATGCAAATAATTAACAGAACAGTATCTTTTGAGGCAGCTTGCGCTAGATATTGCTGGTCTAACATATCTGAAAATGAAGAATCTCTCTTATATATGAAGTCACTTCCGGAAGATATAACAGAAATTCCAACATTGATCCAAATAGCTATGAGTGTCCGCTTCACTACGGTAGGTGGCCTCACCCAGCAAAGAAAATGTATTAAGGAAAAGGAAAGCTCTGGAAGTGACGATTTCCATATATACACTGATGGATTCAAAACCGGAGGTAACGTCTGTTGTTCTTTCATTGCATATAACAGACAGTCCCTTATACAGGAGCCCTGTTCTAGACTGCATCCTCTCTGTTCCAACAACTAAGCAGAACTATGAACTGCTATAATGCATTCACTTACATATCTCTGAGAATTAAACTCTACACCTCTCATCAAAAGACAGCAACAATTGCAGTGACAGCAGAAGCACTATAGATGGCATAAAAAAACAGAACAACCATATAGCTTTAATAGAACAGACAAGAAATCTGGTTTGGAATCTCACTCTGGAGGGATGGGAAATCAAGTTCTGCTGGGTGAAGGCACATACTGGGGTAGCAGGAAACGAGAGAGCAGATCAGTTGGCTAAAGAAGCAGCTATAAAAATGGCAAGAAACAAGTTACCAAAAGTACTCAACATCTGTTATAAAAACACTTGCAGAAGAAATAAGCCTAAACTTGTGGGAAGAAGAATGAAATACATCAAAAAAACGGATCAACAACAAAAGAATTCTTCTAAGTATCAGAAATAGATTCTGACTGAAAAAACACACCAGCTTTCCAGGTTTGAACATGGGAAATTAAGACACTACTTACACAGATTCCGTATCCTGGAATCCCCATCATGCATTTGTGCCCTCACTTTCAACAGACTGTTGATCACATACTTTGACTGTCAGCTACTGGAATCCATCCAGATTCCCCTAATACAACACATCATCATTTCTGGAGACAAGTAGCCAGTGTCCAAACAGAGACAAATCCAAAAGTATTACTCAGAATTAATTAATCCCACTCCTGACATACTTTTAGAGAGCCTGTGTAGCTCAGTGGATGTGGTATTTGCACACCACTGCACTTGACTGCACAAAGGAAGGCTTCTTGGTTTTGAATCTAGTTGGCGACTAGAAGAAATTTTTCTAAGCCTTTTTTCAACTGGTTCCCGAGTTAGTCGATCTCTGGCAGCCAAGTGGGGTTTTTCGTCCCGTAAACTCAAGAAAATCGACTGTAGAACCCACATTATTTCAGAAATTAAATACGAGTGTTAGAGACCACGAGATGGCGGCACTTGTTGAGCTGTCTCTCTTCTCTGCGTACCACTTAATTAGTGATAGCCTTGGGTTAACTATCTCTGATTGGGTACCAGTGGAGATTGAACTGCCCACTGTCTCCAAAAGTTAGAGCTAAACGGCCTCGCCTACTCCCTATATACGGGAATAAAAGGCATTAGCTGATGATTTTTGATGATGATTAATTAATTTTTCCAATAAGATCAACTTCCAGCCGTTGTAATGTAACATAAATTACTGACATTACTAACATTATGTTAGTAATGTCAGTACTAAATTACTAAATTACTGACATTATGTAGTTTAAATATATGTGTGTGTGTGTGTGTGTGTGTATAAACATAAATATGGATGTGAAGGTCTGAATATGTGCATATAGATGTAAAATGTAAATATGAATATTGATACAAAAATGTAAATGTTAATCAGTACTTGTAAGCTACATGTAATATATGCATTGTGTGCAGTGGAGCACGTAGGAATAAATTACCTCCCGATAGGATTACTATTGAGAAGAATAGATGTTTGTGATTGTCTATGAAAATACTAGTAGTTATGGTGGGCAGTAGTTGGTGTAGTGATGCGATTTTCTGTAGGTGATGCTGTTTTCCCTCCCTTGATGAGTCTTTGGACTCCGACTTCCTGGAAGTGTCAAGTAATGATAATAATAATAAAAATAAAATAATAAATAAATAAATTGAAATGTAGTCAAGCAGAGATCACAGTCTGACCATTGATATGAACTGAAATATATACATATTTCTGGCCTGGTTGACTGAGTGGTTAGCTTATATGCTCTCCAGCTAAAAGGCTGTGGGTTCAAATCCAGCCAGGGCTTGAATGTGATTGTCTGTGAAAATACTAGTGGTGGTGGTCTGTGGTAGGTGGCATTGGTGTAGATGATGTGAAGGTAGTTGTGGTTCGTTATAGTTGGTGGATTTGAGTGGTGGAGTTGTGAACTCCCTGGAGGTGTCACGTAATAATAATAATAATTATTATTATTTTATGATGTTTTCACTAGAGGTCAGGCTAGGGTAAACGATTAGCAGAACATTTAGATTTATCATACTTTTGTTGTTGAAAGTTTTTCCACTTGGTTATGCTCTAAATTAAATATGCCAAGAAATGATATTCTTGGTTTAATCCTTTATCCAAGCATAAACAAACAAAATTTGCATGTGAAGTAACTTCGCGATTGTGCAACTCGTATATAGAGATTAATGACTTCACATTACTTGACTTAGTATTCTTGTCATCTTTAATTTATAGTATAACCAAGTGGAAAAACTTTCAACGTTTATTCTAATCTAGAGTATTTTAGTGGTAAGGTGTGACACCTTTTAGCTACTTGTATATGGAAATATGACTTCTCTATTCAACCTTGGTATCACTTCTGGGTCTGACTCCCACTGATGAGACCTCAATAAAGATTGAAACCAGTCTGAGTAGTGACCCATCCCACAATGCATAGCATTATACATATGTGCTTTGCATTATGGGATACTAAGGCAGTTGATGTGAAGTCATTAACCTTTATATGCAAGTTACCCAGTTGTGAAGTTACTTCACTCACAACCTTTGTTTCTTACACTTGAATAAAGGATTAAACCAAGAATATAATTTCTTAGCATCTTTATATTATCTTACTTTTGTGTAGTGTCATGTAGCTTGGGCTCTGTGCATATGTATGTTTTACTGACGATCTTCATATAGATGTTGAAATGTTAAATGTTATAATTATAAGGCACTTCTGTTTGTGTCTCCATAAATTCTTCACTATGTATGGTGCTATAGCACAATTAAGGTGTTTCGATAAAAGAATCTTTATCAGCATGAGAGATTGCCTGTGAAGACAAGTTGACTACGATCAATTTATCAATAGGTGTGCTCACTTGGCAATTCATTTTTTTGTTGATTATAAACAGAAAGATGTTAAAATTAATTCAAGATACCAAGAAATTATATCATCATCAAATTCCTGCCATGTACCCTCAAGGGGTGTACAGGATATGATAGTACTACATGAAAAATTTACATCATTACTAACTTCCTATCTACAGTTTTCCTCCAAATCAGTCTGTTACTTGTCAAGACTCCAACATTATCAGATCTTATATTATCAGATCTTTCTCAGGACTCTCATATCTGCAGTCTATAGTCTTTGGTCAGGTGTTTTACTTGTAACTCAGCTATCAGATCCATAAGTTAAACTTGGTTTGTACACTGCCTTGTATACAGCTAATTTAGTGTTTTGGCTAATTTCTCTCTTATTCCATATAAATTTATTCAGTTGACTTCCTATCATACCAGCCTTGTTGATTCTGTTGTTTATTTCCATATTTAATTTGCCATCTTCACTAAAAATTGTGCCTAAGTAACTGAAATGTTTTGCTTATTCCACAGGTTCTCTGTTCACAACACAGTTGACATTTTCGATTCTGCCTATTTTCATTACAACATTCACATTCAGAGCACACGCCATTTACAGACAAAAAAATACTAGTTGTGGTGGTGGTGGGCGGTAGATGACGTTGATGGAGATGATTGGTAGAGGTTCGATGTAGTGGTGGAAACAATTGTATAGTAGGTGTCCTCCCGCGATCAGGGGCACGCCAGTAGTGTCCGGCGCCTGTGTGCAAAACTTTAGTTGGCGCCCCTATCCCCCTCCTTCAATAAAAAAAATCACTTTAAAAAAACGTTTTCTTTTAATATTTCCTCCTCTGGTGCCTTTACGATCCTGGCACCTGTGTGCATCGCACACATTGCACATATGGCCGGCGCGCACCTGCCTGCGATGAGTTTTCTGACTCCTTGGAGTGTCACGAATAATAATAATAACATTACAGTATCTATATTGTAATCTATTACAACAGTTATTCAATTTAGTCAGGGTATCTTGCAGATTTGTAGCGGATTTATTTAGAAGTATAACATCGTCCGCATAAAGCAAACAGCTGACATTAACATCTCCAATTTTGATATCAATTTTAATACCACTTTCTTTCATAATGTGATCCATATAGATAATGAATAACCGGTTTAATGTTAAATCTGACATCAGATTTAACATTAAACCATCTTCCTGTACTTCCTTCAATTTTAACTGCTGACTTACAACTCAAATAAGGACTAAGTATTGCTTGATATAATGCCCCCCATTGACACTATGTAACTGTAGCATATTGAACAGCTTCTTTCTTGGCACTTTTTCATATGCCTTTTCCAGATCGACAAAACTCAAATACAGATCTTTGTTATATTCCCATGATTTCTCAACTATTTGTCGTAAAGTGAATATCTGATACTGACAGCCACTATTTGGCCTGAATCCAGCTTGTTCTTCTCCAAGCTTTTCTTCCATAATTCTTCTCAACCGTTTCTCAAGTATACTTGCATCAATCTTACCAGGAACAGTATTCTCACATTCAGTTTCATTTCCCTTTTTATATATGAATACTATGAGAGCTTTACTCCAATCATCGAGAATTCGTCCCTCTGTCCAGGCCTTCTGAACTATGCAGTGCAGAAGCTGTAAGACTTTTATACTACCATACTTCAGCATTTCTGGTTGAATATCATCTTCTCCTGCTTCCTTTCCACATTTTCAAGCCTTTCATGGCTTTTTCTACTTCAAGTATGGATATGTGTTCCTGACTGTATGCCTGTTGAGGGCATACAGTCAGGAACTGTATGCAATTTTTCGAAGTAATTACTCTATACTTCAAGGATATCTTTTTCTCCCGTTTTCATGTCACCTTTATCATCACTGACTCCTTTTACAGCACTCTTTCCTTCACTTCTAAGCTTCAACAACACCCTCCAGAATATTTTGCCACCTTTTTGATGTTTATTTTCTATGTTCTTGCCAAAGTCCTCCCATGACTTTTATTTAGCTAGTTTTACACAGTGTTTAGCTTTCTTACATTTGTCTGTATTCTCTAAGAGCACAAGCTGACTTATTTGCCAGGAAATTTTGGTATGCTTTCTTCTTTTCCTTCATTGCCTCTTTAACTTCCTGTGTCCACCATGGAGTTTTGATTTTTCTATCCTTGCAGACAACTTCACCACATGCCTCTCTGGCTAAATCAATCAGGGTTTTCGTCAACGGTTGACACTGATTTTCCAAGATTTGGTTCCTGTTCTCAAACTCTTTCATTTTTCCTTCAATAATCTTTGTGTATTTTAGTCTACAGTTGACATCTGAGAGCTGCTCAACTTTTATCATCATCATCATCATCATCAAATTCCTGCCATGTACCCTCAAGGGGTGTACAGGATATGACAGTACTACATGAAAAAATTACATCATTACTAACTTCCTATCTACAATTTTCCTCCAAATCAGTCTGTTACTTGTCAAGACTCCAACATTATCAGATCTTATATTTCTATCGTCTAAGGCACTTTGTACCGTATCAATCCACCTATATCTTGGTCTTCCTCTGGGTCGTTTTCCTGCCAACCTGGCAGAGAACACTTGTTTTGCTAATCTTTCCTCTCCCATTCTATTTAAGTGACCATACCATCTGAGATTAGCTCTTCTAACGCATTCCTGGATGCTGACAATGTCAAGTTCTTTCCAAATATCCTCATTTTTAATATGATATTGCCATTGATGCCATCTGTTCACACCTCTAATCTTTCTCAGGACTCTCATATCTGCGGTCTCTAGTCTTTGGTCAAGTGTTTTACTTCTGACCCAGCTCTCAGATCCATAAGTTAAAATTGGTTTGAACACAGTCTTGTATACAGCTAATTTAGTGTTCCGACTAATTTCTTTCTTATTCCATATGAATTTATTCAATTGACTTCCCACGATACCAGCTTTGCTGATTCTGTTGTCTATTTCTATATTTAGTTTACCATCTTCAGTAAAAATTGTGCCTAAGTAGCTGAAATGTTTTACTTGTTCCACAGGTTCTCCATTCACAACACAGTTGACATTTTCAATGATTCTGCCTATTTTCATTGTCTTTGTCTTTTTATTGCTGACCTTCATACCATATCTATTACAACAGCTATTCAATTTAGTCAGAGAATCTTGCAGACTTGTAGCGGATTTATTTAGAAGTATAACATCATCCGCATAAAGCAAAGAGCTGACATTAACATCTCCAATTTTGATATCAGGTTTAATACCACATTCCTTCATAATGTGATCCATATAGATAATGAATAACAGAGGGGATAATGTACATCCTTGTCTCACACCAGATTTAACATTAAACCATCTTCCTGTACTTCCTTCAATTCTAACTGCTGACTCACAACTCAAATAAAGACTAAGTATTGCTTGATATAATGCCCCATTGACACCATATAACTGCAGCGTATTGAATAGCTTCTCTCTTGGCACCTTGTCATATGCCTTTATTCGCTTTAAAACTTTCTTACATGTCATTCTTTTCAATATGAAATTTAATTTTATCCTACTCAAGACTAAATAGTGATCACTTCCAATTTCAAATTCTCTGTACACTCTGGTGTCTTACACCAGGGAGAAAACATCACTATCAACAATAACATAGTCATTGAGACTATTCTTATTCCTTACCTCTTCTCTCCATGTGAATTTGTGCACATTTTTATGTTGGAACATGGTGTTAGTAAGAACCAGTCCATGTCGTGAGCAGAAATCCAACAAGTATTTGCCATTATTATTAACTCTGCTCTTTTCTCCAAATTTTCCCAGAATATTTTTGTATGTCTGACAATCATTTCCTACTCTACTATTTAGATCCCCAACAAGGATCACCTTTTTGTTTTTCATCGGATCATTTAGCAATCTTTTGAAATAATTACTCCATACTTTAAGGATATCTTTTCCTCCATTTTTCATATCACCTTTATCATCTCTAATTCCTTTTTACAACACTCTTACCTCCATTTTTGAGCTTCTTCAACAACCTCCAGAATATCTTGCCACCTTCTTGATATTTATTTTCTATGTTCTTACCAAAGTCTTCCGATACTTTTGTTTAGCTAGTTTTACACAGTGTTTAGCTTTCTTACATTTGTCTCTGTATTCTCTAAGAGCACTAACTGACTTATTTGACAGTTTTAAAAGTGCATACCACATCAGTTGCTTTCTCTAAAGCCTCAAAAAATTCCTCCACTTCTACCCTAGTAGAACTTTCTGTGGGACCATAGGCACAAATATGTCTCATTATCCAATTCCCCATTCTTTTATTTGCCCACATTGCTCTACTTGAGACTGCCTGCCATTCAAGAAGATTAGCCTTGTATTTACTGTTGATTACAATGCTACGCCTTCTTTTCCTTTTTTTTTGTTTTAGTCGCCCCCTATTGTGTAGATCTGGTACTTATCTAGCTCCTCAGCTAGCTCAATTTCTTTGTCATTCAGGCTTCTTATGTTGATAGTACCGATCTTTAACTCTGATGTTGAGTTGGGGTGTGTTTTCAGATTTGTTCCAGTTGCTGGCTTTTCTCTGTTTGCCCTGGTTCCCTGGTGAATACGAGGGGTCTTGTTTAACCGGGCAACGCCCCAGCCGGCATGAAATTCTGTCATGTTGTACCATAATTTTGTATTCTGGTTTAAGCCAATAAGAATACAATTTGGTCAGCTAAATCCCAATTGCCAGCTCATCCTCGTTCATTCAGTATCCAGACGATACCTAACAGGGTGTACCACGAGAAGGTGAGGATTGGACATTAGGTCAGAAACCCTGGTCGGTTCTCTGCATTCCTTTAATGACTATGCAGAGGTCTCCTTAAGCACCCCTTATAATGAACATTCAGGATTTAATTATAAATGTCAATTTAGTTTTTTCCTGAAAAACGTGTTTCCAAAAATCCTTGCATATTGTCTCGGTGGGCAATGATTTTTTAACTTTAATTTTGAAAAAAAAGTGCAAATTATATTTGAGTAAATATGGTATGTATAGGAATATATATATGTATATATATATATATATATATATATATTCCTATTGTTAAATCTGAAATGGGCAACCTCACTTACAATGAAGTCACCCATCCTGAATCTAACAGAATATGCCCCACTAAAAGAGCATACTTGTCTTTTCAGCAATTAAGTTCATGTCATAGAAGAATTTATGAATTAAGATGAAAGAAATATTTAGTATAAGTTTTGATAGATCTAAATCAGAATTGTAAATGTAAAATAATCAAAGAATATGTGTAAAGATAATTACTTGTGATTTATAACTACACATGCAAGAATGTCAGTACACTGCCTAAGAAAGGCAAAGGTCGCTCAAATGCCACCGTAGTATTGTAAGCACCTGTGGGTGCTAGTTCATGGAAGATATCTAGAGGCATGCATTCCCGAAAATGGAAAGCCCCGTATCGCGGTGCGATGAGGTCACCCAGTCGGGGACGAATCGAAAGGCCGAATATGCAAAATCTAACTCGAAAAGAGGGAGAATATATGGGAAGGGAGAATATATGCAGCAACACAGATCTGGATCCCCCCATTTGTTTGTTCTGATTTTCTCTCCATGTGCTCCTCAGTGGTCAACGATGTCCATTACGGTAGTCAACTACGTTCCCGGAGTTGACTACCGTAAGTCCTGGCAAGGTATCACAGCAGAGTACTGCAGATAAAGATGCGGGCCATCGTCAAAGAAAGTGCACCGATGTAATTCTTGAAGAAACGAGCGCCTGACTCGAAGAATACACATGAATCCCACGTGGCAGCAGACCTTGAACAACAAAGTTTTCCACTACGAAAGAAGGATGGAAGAAACCCCGAAAACCTGTGCAGTGTAGATAAGTACTTTACATATTCTTTGTCCCTTAAACATTAGGATGATTGTGAACGGAAGAAAATTTGTGTTTCAGAATCAAAATTGAACTTTGAAGATTAAGCAGATTATAGAACATTTTAAATCTCATTAAACTGACTGTCCGAGAATCGTGAATTTGTTAAGAACCAATGTTTTAACCCATATGAAAAATACGAAAAGGAAACGATGTGTTTTGTGCCTAACGAACACCTGATATAGTATTTTAACCATTTGAAGGAAACATTCTATGTAATGAGAAATTATATATTTAAGGAACAAGAGAGTGAGTAAAACCTTAGGTGATTTTAACTTAGTATTGCTTACATTATGTTTATGCTTTGTATTACTTAAGAGTTAATTAAATGTGTTTTATAGTTTCATATGTGTGTGATCTGACTCTTACCACTCATTAAATTTACGAACCTGTTAATCTGTATATGCACGCGGGAATACCCAAAGTAAGTTAAGAAGGAAGGGCTACGACTGCAAGATTAGAACACCTATGGCCTCTGATTCAGTTGTAACCCATTGGTGGCATCTAATTTCTGTGATCATCCCTAGGTTAAGATATACTCTGTACCTAAGCTCAGGCTGGCGCAGTATATAAATTCGTCTGAGAGAAAAGGGGATGCCTCACACAAATTAGAGAGTAGGTAGTCTAAGGGCCACTAACGAACAGAACACGAAGTATAAGAGAAAATAACAAAGGAGAACACAAATGAGGGAAACACTATACATACCATATTTATTCAAATATAACCTATTACCTAAACAAATTCTAAATTACCACCCAAAAGGTACTCGATGCAGAAAAAGACCCTTAAAAAGATGGAATTGAGTCTGGAACAGGCCCCTTGGCCTATAAGCCTCGTAAGGAAGAAGAAGATATATATCATTGGCTTTTTAGGTTGGGTACTGTTGTGGCTTATGCAATGAACGCTACAAAATTCACACTGGTTTTACTGTATTACTGCATTTTTATTGATGTATGAAAGTTTTAAGAGTGCATACTGCATCAGTGCTTATCTTAATTGCCCAATGCAATGAATTGTAGGAAAACTTTGAATACTTTAATTTATCAGGTAACCCTCATATAACGCAGTACTTATACAATGCGGTCCTGATATAACGCGGTCTACAAATTATAGTAACCCTTTATCTTTTCATATATTTTTCTCGGTGCGACTTAAAAATCAAATTTTGTCTTCCCGTATTCTTGCATGTAGTTATAAGTGTCGAATTTATATTAGTTGAAATACCCTTTTGCACGCATGCACATCAATTGTTTACCGTATAAAGTGTTTATTGTTGAAAGTTGTCTTTGTTTGCTGCCAGGAAAGTGCATTAAAAATCATAAGTATGTTAATCTCAAGCTGGTTGAAAATGAAATTAGTGAATTAATTGATGGAGAAATAGATTTAAATTATGAGGAACTGGTACCATTAATAGATAACGTCCAACCAAATGGGCGGGAATGTTCTGCCGAAGATTCTAATTGAGATGAATCTGTTAAAGAATTCAGTTTAAAGAAATTAGCAGAAGGATTGGACTTGGCAAGAAAGTTAGGAAATTATTTTATGGATAATGATCCCTCAATGGAGCGCTCTGAAAAATTCACAAGACAATTGGATATTTGTTTAGCTCAGGGGTTGGCGAACCGGGGTAAATTACCCCAAGTGGGTTAAAAATGAAATTATTGGGGGTAATGAGGACTCAATAGACATAAATAAAATTATATAAAAAACACGTTCCTTGTTATGACAGAAATTTGTCTTCTGGCAACACTGCATCTGGCCAATGTAATATACGTGTTTAGGAGACGTCACGCCATGTTGAACTCCAAACAATTTGGTTGCTAAGGCGTTGCCAAATGGCTAAACAGATATTATTTGTCAGTTGTCTATTACCCGCCTTAACCTTATTTTTTGAACATGTGTTTTTGCTTTGTTTAAGTCGATTTAAATAGTTATTTAATTTAATTTATTTCAATAGTTTTATTTTAAGTGTAAGATTTTCATTTATTAACCATATTTTAGTTTTATGTTAGTTCGATAATTTGATTAATATATTTTCTCCTTGCTCGATTAATTTTCGACGGTCAGTAAAATAATTAAATACAACAAATAAAATTAAATAAAATAATTTTTTTGTTGCCACCTCCATTAATAGTTCTAATCATTTTGTACACCTCCCTAGTTTATGCTCTCCATAGTGCTTTTCTATATTATTGCACTGGGCTTCTAACCATTTCATCTTATCCATTCTGACTGCTTTTTTCCCCTCATTACATTTTCTTCTATATTGCTCTTCTATTTGTTCTGATGTATCTCTTCTTATCTTCAACATTCTCTTCTCCTGTACTAACTTCAGTGTTTCTTGTCTAATCCTCTTCTTACTGTGTCTCTTCATTTCTGATGAAGGAGTTTATATTTTCTTTTTAGTTTCAACTTGATGTTTGCAATTACTAAACTATGATCGGAATCTATATCTGTTCCTTGAAAAATTCAACACTGCTGTATACTGATGTTATCCATCTTCTTTTAATCGTAATCATATCAATCATATTCTTGGTTTTTCCATCATTTGATTGGCACGTCCATTTTCTACACCCCTTTTGCTGAAATATCGTGTTACAGATCATCATCTCATGGTCCACAGCAAATTAAGAAATATTAGAAAATATTAATGGAGAATGCTCTATTTGGTTGATATATTTGAATTACTCAAAGATGTAAATAATAGTAAATTTGGAAGAGGAGGAAGAGATTTACCTCCTTCGACTACAATTATAAAATCTGCAAAAGCTCTGGCAGAAAATTGGACATTCAGTAGATCATCAACACTGTTTTTTCCCATTGTAAATATTGAAAAAAAACTCAGAAAAAAAAAAAACCAACTCATGTCAAATGACAACATTCAATTGGATTGATGCAGTAACCAATCACAGCCACTGATTTCTGGGTTCTACTGTCTCAGTGCACACCCTGCCTTTCCTTCAGGGTGGTTTAAATCACTGGAATGTTAAGAATTTGATCTGCTGCATTATCTGTACTTCTGTTCAAAGGACTCAAAGATTGTTTGTATTTGTCAGAAAGTGCTCTCTTCACGAAGCATTAGTATATTGTGTTTAATCTTAGGAATCACCCAAAGTCAGGAATCAATTAGGGGAATCTTTAAGAGGAATAAATGTCAAAAATATGATATCTGTGATTTTGCTATTCTGTGAGTGTCCACCTGCACACCTAGCACATCCAGAATATACACTCCTGATATACATATTCCTCTTTCTGCCCTTCTAGTTGATATTTCGTTGTTATAAATTATCTCACAGTTTTTCATGTATCAATAAAGTGCTGCTGACTGACTTATTATGACTGTTAGAATGGTATAATAAATATCTCTTATAATTTGACTGGATGCAACCCCTCTTCTTTCCATGAGTCTGATCGCATCAGATGCAATTTTTTCATTGTGTCTCAGTGACTTTTCTGAGTTTCACCTTAATGAGATCTGTCTTCATCACTGTATGTTCTTATGAATATTCCTCCTGCAGTTGCATTTTTGTTTGCTCTCTATTTGTGTTCTGATGATTCTTATCTGAATGAATGCCTCCTAGAAAAGTTTTGAGTCTGGAGATTCTTCTGGGTAATTTTAATATTCTTAATGGTCATGTACTGTTTGACTGTACATGATGTTTTAATTTAATTGCTTTATTAAATGGCTTTTAAAAAGTCATTTAATTGCTTTTTTTGTGGGTGGATGGTGTGTGGGGGGGAAAGGATGGCCCTGATTGAATTGGTTGGATCCAAATACAAGCTGACTATCAGTCTTAAACCTGCCCAACCCTTAAATAATGTTTATGTTTTGGGTTTGTGGTGCACAATCTCAGTATTCTTGATGCTGTGCTGCTGAGGGTTGGCCAGCTGATCAATCATTCTCTCTCTCTCTCTCTCTCTTTAACTTCCTTCAGCTGATATCTCACAGATGCTCTGTTTCAGCTTTTTTTTCCTTTTCTATAGATTCTTTTTTCCTTTTCTATATTTTCTATAGGCCTATTAAAACAAAGTACTAGCTGCCTAATATCCTTCTGCAGTTTACCTATAAAACTCACTGAATGTACTTCTCTACCTCTTTCATGAGTTGTTTCCCCAACAACTACATCCTGTATTTTTTTGTGTGGAAAAAAAAAAAAAAAAAAAAAAAAAAGAATTGCTTTTCCTGTGTGTACATACACAGAACTAAAGTGCCATAGGTTCTGTAATCTCTCTTGCATGTGTGTATGGATTGATAAAATGCATGTGGTTCATATGTATTAAACTTGGAGTGTGTGTGTGTGTGTGTGTGAGAGAGAGAGAGAGAAATCATCTGAATATCTGAAACTTGGTTTAGTTTCATAGAAAAACCAGTTTCAGGCATACTATTTTAATTTGCATTCAAAATTAAAATTATATATTAGAATATTTAATCCTTAGAACAGCATATTACTATTCAAGCAATGCTGTTATAAACACACAAGTGGCTTTAAATCAGTTATATCTTCCTGTTTTAATAAGATTATTACTTTTCCCCTCTTAGGTATCTTGTTTTCTTTGATGATGGTTATGCACAGTATGTAAAGCATACAGAAGTTTATTTAGTTTGTGAAGCAAGTAAGGAAAAACTTTTTTAATATTTCAAAGTTACTTAACCTGAATATTTTACTTTTGTTGAATGCATGCTGAAAAATATTCTTAATAATTACTACAATTCTTTATTTTTTGCTAATTATTAGCTTTTTATTCTTGAGGATATTTTTTTGGGATATTTGGGGAGAAAAAAAAGAATCAGATATAAATAAAATGAAATAAAATGTTAAAGATTTTTCTTTAGAAAAAACTATAATACATACATGTTCTCTGAGAAATGATAACTGAGACGATGTTCTCTATGTTGGCCAAACTAAAGGTTAGTCGATCTCATATGGAAATGCCAAAGTTTTCCCTTATAATATGAAAGTTTTCCTTTATAATACGAAACACTGCCCTGTGGCAGTGTTTCATATTATTGAAAGGGTCATCACTGAACATGACCTAATGCTAACAAGTGTTATATCTTATGTTAATTATAATTTTGTTTCTGGTAATCCTAAGCCAAAAATGTTTAATTTGGATCTGCTAGTTGGTTATTGTATGGGAGGTTGGTTCTGAAGTACTTCTTGGGTTGGTACCTTCCTGTTTCTTTTATTTTTTAATATAAAATATTAATCTTACAGCATTTTTTTATGTGAAATTGCACATAAAAGCTTATAAATGTATTATGCATTAGGCACTGCAGTTAGCCTAAGGTTAGATAATCCACTTTCATCAGACACTGAACATACAATTTCTTTCAAGTCACAGGTTGGACTGTGGCCCTCCCACAGTCCAACCAAGATGTCCTCGCCATGACAGCGAGACAACAAACAAGTATGGGAATGCCTGCAAGGGAAAGATGTAGTGGGGACTTTTAGTCCCCTCCAATCTGCTACAGTAACCACTGAAGGTCTTGTAGGAACACTGAACATCTGGCTAAAATAGGCAATCGCAAAATCTTGATAGAGGAGAAATAACTCTTATCAGTACTGACTTGAGGCTGAGGATATGCTGTCAAAAAGGCTAATTTCCAGAAACTTACAGGCATGATCAGAATGATTATAATATCTATGCTACTACAAGATCGAAGAGATTAGAGCCTCACCACCTTATCTTTCTCCTGCATATTATGGATCTCAGGTTAAAGAGCTTTAGTCATTCAGAAGAACTTGGGTCCCTGCGATGGACTCTGCTGTATGTAACTACAGAGAAAAAATGAGAGCTACATAGGAGCCCAAGTTTTGCATGACTAAAGCTCTTTAACCTGGGATCCATAATAGGCAGTGGAAAGATAAGGTGCTGAGGCTCTAATTCTAATCTCTACCATCAAGTAGTATTATAGATATTATAATTATTCTGATCTTATGAAGTTGATATCCTAAAGTCATTGGAATGGTCATCATTGGATGCATTTCATCTGAAAACCACAAATAGTCACTGAATGAGAATTTTTGCTCTCTTATGGTGTCTGCTTGGTCTCTGAGGAGAACCAACAGTTCAAAACAGCTGTCAGGCCAGCGAAACTTTATCAAAGTGGACCAATAAGAGGCAAATATATGGATGCTTGTCTTCTGTATGATCGACACTTTTTTTTTTATGTTGAGCCCATACACAGGAGGTTGTGTCTTCTGTGTATGGGATCATGTCTTCTGTATGGTCGACACTTTTTTTTTTTTTTTATGTTGAGCCCATACACAGGAGGTTGTTTGGTCAACCTATAGTACATTAGTACTGTTGTGTCCCGATTTATGATTTTTATTCCAATTAGAGAAATTCTGCTTAGCTCTGTTCAACTATTATATACGCACGAGATATCACCAAAAAATTTACTAATACTTAAGTTATTTCTCCCCTTAGTACTCCTAATATTTGTATTTATACTGCGCCTTTTGGGATATTTAGTTTGAGATATTATATACAAGAACAAGGAGAAAGAACTCAAACATGTCAGAAAGTGTAACTATGTTGCAGTCGTGGCACTTTATCTCATTTCTTAACACATTAATTTTCCCGCTTGATTAGGTTCGTATTTTTCAAATGGTGCATTGGACAGCAATTTCAGACAACTCTTTTATCATTGAACAAAGGTTTATTAAATTCCTTAACATGGTACAATTCAATTTTTGTGATTACTCAATTTAATGCTAAACTAAATACTTACAAACTAACATTAGCTTATTACAAGTAATTAGGCTATGATCCTATAATGAGTATTACGATCATGCCGCCATACACATTCAACACGTAAATTCATTTGACATGGACAAATAAGATTAATTCACACTATTTAACTATTCAAACTTAAGTAGATTAACTAAACCTTTTTCTGCACTAACACACAACTATGACATTTTAACTTTCCTATACATTACAACAGACATGCAAAATTCTCAGGACACTTAATTATTCACATAACATTAACACTAGCCAGCTTACTTTTAATATATTCTGTCAGATACTTAAGTCCTAGTATAAATTTTCCTTGGTCACTTCAACAGTTCCGTATTAGAATAATGATACTTATTACAGACAAATTTTAGTTAAGATTAGATATATTTTACAGTACCTTTCTTTCTTGAGTTTTTCATATGGGCCTTTACCTTCTTCTGATTGAACTAGCTTGGTATAACCTCTCCGATAATCTGCTACTCCTACGTTCCTTTTGGAGTTGTACTATGCTTACACGGTCTTAAACTTTCGTAATTCAGGACACACTTTGAATCATCTATATGACGGCTGTGCGACTCGCGACGTGGATATCGATATCTTTATAGCTTTCCCTTTCTCGTGGTTGTCACTGAAGTTGAAACATAAAGAATATGTTTCCTTTTCTTTGACTCTATGGCATTCTTCGCTTCTTACATAGGAAATCCGGAATCGAAATCCCGCTCACTTTTGTTTCCATGTTGTGACGACGGAGATATAACCCCAATCTCCACTGAGGAAAACCGCGTGAAACCTATGCCACCGAGCTCATAGAGAACTCCTCGGGAACAGAACCAAAACAAAAACCAAAAAGCCTCGCGGGTGGGGGGGGGGTCCCAACCCTTTTATACTTGCTCTCCTAACAGCACCCTATTTAACTTCTTTTCTCCGCCCCCTACTTGTTTTTACTTCACCGACCAATTAGGGTGGCGTTTTTTTTTTTTTGCCAAACGTCCTTTGGTCGGCGAGCCAAACGATGTCTCAATCCGGGAATCGGCCTTGAGCGATAGTCTGTTGTTTTTCTTCTGCTAGCCTCTAACTTAATCTCCTTTCCAAAATTTTTCTATGAATTCACTTAATATTTTTAATCTCTAGCCTCTCACATACCATCTCTTATGACTAATCCTTTTCTGTCTTATTTAGTTAAATTTTCTCTTTTATATCATATTACAATATTAACATATTCTTTCTTTTGTTAGTTAAACAAACACCTTTATTTTTTATATATTTTATTGGATGCAAGAATCTTTCTTTTTCTTTTAATTAATTCAACTATTATCTTTTATGCAGGGTTTTTATTTTATTTTATTTATTCTTCATGTTACACCATGATAGCTGAGAATTCTACATTCTTAAGATATCAGGTGTAACAGTACCGTGTATGGGTAGTGGGTTGGGAAAGGAGTAATTTGTTTACATTTGATTTGAATGACTTTAAATTGTATTCCTTGGGAAACACAGCAGGTGGGAGACTGTTCCACAGTGCAGCAGTTACAGGGATGAAGGAAGAGGAAAAGAAACTTGTTCTGTTTGTTTCTAAGTGTATTGTGAAGGGATGTTGTGCAGCAGCTGCATGTATTCCAATGAGCTTAGTACTGAGTGGAGGAATTATTGATGTTATTTCAGATGAGCATTTCCCATGGAAATATTTGTAGAATATACATACTGCAGAGATGATAATACGTCTCTGTGAAAGTGGCGGGAGAGAGTTGGTAAGGGATCGATCATTGATAAGTCTAATTGCGCTCTTTTGTATTGAGTTGAGCATTTTGAGAGAGCTTTTAGGGGCCCCACACCACATGTTGGAGCAGTATTCAATAGCTGGGTGGATTTGTGATTTGTATGATGTTAATGGCTGTTCAGTGGTGAAGTAACGTCTTGAGCAAAAGAGAAATCCTAGTTTTTTGAGGCTGAGGATGCAATGGGTGTGGTATGTTTGTTCCAGGAGAGGTTTGATGTTGAGGGTGATTCCAAGAAGCGAGATCTCAAACTGTCTCGAAATTTGGGTATCGTCAAAAAGGATACTGGGAAAAAATGGTTCTTTTTAATGGGAAATAGTACAGAACTGGGGTTAATTGGCATTGAAATTTATGAGGTTATTCGAATCCCATTGTAGGATGGATGGCTTGGAGATCAGAGTTGAGGGTGATGGTGGTTGATGTTCTTTAGGTTGAGGTGAGTTGTGTAGGGTAAGCTTATCAAATGCAAACAAGGAGTGTAGGGTGCTGTCGTCTGCATCACATAGGGAGCCGTCCACCATCACACACAGTGTGTGCCCAGACAGTAAGCTTGCAATCCAACAGAAGTCCTGGGTCAGACTGAATGATGGTAGTTTGCCTAGTAGGCCTTTGTGCCAGACCCAGTCAAAGGCTTTGGAGATATCTAGTGTGACCACTTTAGATTTGCAAAACCTCTCCATTGCATTTGTCCAGAGATGGGTGACATATGTGAGTAGATCTCCTGTTGATCGGCAGTGGCAGAATCCATACTGGCGGTCATTTATTTGGTGAGTGTCTTCAAGATAGTGTAGGAGTTGGGAATTGATGATTTTTTCCATTACTTTTGACAAGACTGATGTAAGCGAGATAGGGCGGTAATTGGATGGCAGTAACTTGTCACCCTTCTTGGGAATGGACTGAATATAGGCCAATTTCCAGTTTGTGTGGTAGATTCCAGTGGAGTAAGAGAATATATATAGGTAACATAGGATAGGGGTCAGTTCTGGAGCACAAAGTTTCAGAACAATTGGGGGAATGCCATCAGGGCCAGGAGACTTTTATTGTGTCTAATTTGGACAGTATTTTTCTGATCTCATCCTGGCAAAAGGATATAGGGGGCATTGTATGTTGGGTGTCTGGAATGGTTGGGGGACATTTACCATTGTCAGTTATGCATGCATTTGAAGCAAAGTATGATGCAAGAAGATTGGCTTTTTCTGTGGGTGATAATGCAGTAGAACCATCTGGGTATGATAAGGGGTGGGAATAGTGTTGGACAGAAGTTAATTGCTTTGGCGAGAGACCAAAAGGCTCGGCTGCTGTTTGGACAGGCTGCTAGTTTCCTGCTTTTTTTCTCTTTTGAACTCTGTTTTGGAAGCGTTTTTTTTTTTTTTTGCATTTATTACGGACTTCAGTGTAAGCTTTGAAGGAGGATGAGGTTCTTGATTTCAGCCAGTTGTGGTATGTCTGGTGATTCATCTCTACAGCCTTGGCACATCTTTTGGAGAACCAGGGTTTCGTTAGAGAATGGCAGTTCAGAGTGCTGTGTGGAATGTATGTATTCATGCCAGTGAGGATTACTTTGGTAATAAGCTCGATGCATATGTTTGGGTTGGAAGGCCAGAGGCAATAGTCCAACCTTGGGAATGTGGCATAGAAGTTGCAGATGCTGTCCCACTTGGCACTGTTATAGTGCCAAACTACTCTTGTATGGATGGGAGTGTCTGTGTAAACGTTGTTGCATGGGGGAGGAGATGAGCACTAGGTTGTGGTCAGAATTGCCCAGGGGGCACACTACTTTCATTGTGTATTTGGAGGGGTGATTGGTGAGGAAGAAATCTAGGGTGTTTGGGGAGTGGTTTGGGTTATCTGGTATTCTGGTTGGCATCTGGATAAGTCATGTAAGGTCGTTAGTGATGGCAAATGTTTCAGCATCTCTGCCCAAGATCTGTACAACTGGAGGAGGAAAGCGAGCTAGTGTTGTGGACGTTCAAATCTCCTAGGAAGATGATTTTGTTGTTGGGAAAGTGGGATTGGAGAAAGTCGATTTAGTGGGGAAAGGATATTTTCAACCAAAGGTCAAAGTTGGGTGATTCTAGGTTGGGTGCTCTCTGGCAAAGTATGTCAGAGCAAATGTATGCGCAGACACCACCCTTAGGACGAAAGTTGTTAAAGAGTGAGTAGTTTGAAAGGTTGCAATAAGTGGTGCTGGGGGGGAGTGAAATTTGAGTTTCTGCCAGGAAGAGTAGGTGGGGTTTGGTAGACTGTAGGTGGAGTGGACACTAATCAGGTTGGAGTTTAGGCCATGGATATTAGTGAAGTGGATGTGTAGGGTTTGTGAGTCATATGTTGGACCACATGGGTCTGGCACATTTCCTATGCAGTGCCTGCATGCTGGTCTCCATGGTGGCTGCATCACTTGGTTTTTTCACCAGTTTATCTTGTCTGTAGTCGATGGTCCAACTATTGTCACCATTTTGATGTTTTTCTTCGAGTTGTCTTCGAAGCTGGCGTCTTTGTGCAAATGGTAAGTCTGGTTTTGCACGTATGCGCGATTGGGGGCAGGTGTCTTTGAACTTGTTGTTGATCGATGTTATTATTTGTGATGTGCTTGTTGATGTATCGCAAGTCACTTTTACTAGGCACGGAAAGTTCGTACCGCCCTTCCTTTTATTTATAGGCCTGAAACGATGGCACCTGATGATATTCTTAGGATCGATGTTGCATTCTTCAGCTAGTTTGTTGATGTCCTCTTGTAATGATTTTCCGTTTTCCATCTGGAAGTTCAAAATGATGACGTTGAGGTTATTGTGTTTAGCTTCCATCAAATCGTTTACCGTTGATGCGATTAGATCGCGAAGTTCTTTCGCTAGCTAAGTAGAGCTTGCTTTGCACTGGTTTTCAATTTGTTCTAGCTTAGCTTTGACTGCACGTATTTTGGTCTAGGGCAACTTGTAAATGCTGGCGAGTGTATTCCCGTAAGCTTTCTGATCACATTTCATATGAAACTTTCATAGCTTCTACATTCAGCTTTGAAATAATGCTGGATTTAATATCCACTAGATTTATATAATTTTAGTCAAATCACAAATAGGCTTTTGCAAATAGTTACTTGGAATGTTAAAACGTTATACCAAATTGCTAAATTTTACAATTAAATGGAAGATATGCTGAATATGTAAACAGACATGATGGGACTTTGTGAGACAAGATGCACAGGAAATAGAAAATTTGAAAGGGATAATTTTATGCTTAACTATTCTGGAAATGAAGAACACACAAGAGGTGTTGGGGTAACAGTGAAAAAAGGAATTTCCAAAAGTATTCTTTCATATTGGCCTGTAAATGACAGAATTATGCTAATCAAACTTACAAGAAAACCTTTTGACATCAGTATCCTCCAGATATATACTCTTACGTCTATCATGATAAAAATGTTGAGTTTTATGAGGAGGTGCAGAAGGTTTTAAAACAAATAAAGCAAGGATGACATCCTGATTGTTATGGATAATAGTAAATACCTTCTTTTAACAACTTAAAAGATTATTATATACCTGAGAAATCCCAGATAGTGAAACCAGGTTGATTATATAATGATTAGCAAAAGATTTCAAAATAGTATTCTGCATACCCAGGAGCTGATATAGACTCGGACCACATTCTAGTTTCAAAATTAAAAATAAGACTATAAAACACTGGGCATAGAAATAATGAACCTTATCTGGATTTCAGTTATTTACAGAATGACTGTTTAAAATAAGTTGCAAAAAAAAAATTGGATTGTTTTGAACATATTAGAGAGTTTCTATTTCATTTACAACATGAAATAGAAACTGATGACAAACTCAAGATGGAAAAAGAATGGAAAAGTTTCAAGGAGATGGTTAAAGATGCTGCCTAGACTGTTTCTCTAAGAAGACTCAAAATAAACAAAACTGTGTATGAATGAAAGCATATAAATCTCTTCAGGAAAAGAAGACAAGCCAAAAATAATCAGAATATAATTCTTTAAACGATATAAGAAAAGCCTGTAGAGAGGCTAAAGAAACATGGTTTAATAAATGGAAGATCTACAAGTAAAACAACAAACCCAAGAAGTACACCAAAAAGTAAAAGGAATGATGAACAAGTGAATGAATGAATGATCCACACCACTTTTTAATAAAGAGCAGTGATTGTAAAATGTTATTTGAAACAAAAGAAGATAAGATGAGTTGAATACATTTCAGATCTTTTCAGAGATGAGGTCCTCCAGTACTAAAAGAAGAAATATTAAGAACTATTGAGCAAATGAAGACAGGAAAATTGCCAGGTCAAGATGACATTCATATAGAAATGCTAAAGGACCTAGAAGAAAATGGAATAGAAAAGTTAAGGAAACTGTTTAACCTTATTCAATTCAGATAGTAAATTCAGAAAGTAAACATGGGTCGGAGACTAAAGGGATGCTGCAGTTTCTATATGATAATACCAGAAGTATCAGGAACAAGAGGGAAGGGTTTTTCGCAATCTTGCCCGAATGTTATAGGCATTAGTGAGACTTGGCTAACAGTAGATGATGTTGTTACAGGGAATGAATGTGAAGGGTGTTTAGTATTTTCAGAGAAGATAGTACGGGGAGGGAGGAGTACTGTTGATGATTGCAAATGAATTGCAACCAAAAAGAATAGGAGACAGGCAGGAGGGTGGCTTTTCATTTGAAGCAATCTAGTGTGAGATTAATACCAATAAGACAAAATATATACAGTTGTTGTTACTGTGGGCCAGGGAATTCCACACATGATCTAGAAGACATGCATCACCAAATTATTACACTGAGCACAGGTTGAATGATAATTATGTGGGTTTTCAACTATGGAGATATAGACTGCAAGGAAGAATGATCACATGCAGAAAGGAACTAGAATTTATACACCTGCTGAGAGATAGATACTTAAGACAGTATGAGATGGAGGGGAGGGTGGGAGAGTATTGGACCTGGCCATAGGATCAGAAGAGCTATCCATAACCAAGGTGATAACATTGCCTCCAATTAATAATGCAGTGGTTTCTGTGGTTAAGAAGTTCAGTCGAATTATTCCGGTTTTGTGACCACATGTTTATCAAAAAAATACTGTTTTTTAAAACTAAACAAGTACTAAAAAACAAACCCAACAAGTTTCGTTAGTTGTCAGACTAACATCTTCAGTGGGGTAAAGAGAACTAACAGTTTAAAGCACAAACTATAAGAAAACAAGTTCATTTGTTGGTATTATGAACATCAAAAAAGTTTGTTAAAAAACCAAGTAACAGATCTATACAACCGTTAATGCTCTGGAAACAATGCTATTTGATGTCGCGTTCTGTGGTTCACTTTCACTCTGTCTGAGGTCTGAACTGGGCAAATTTTTAATAAACACTGACCAAACTTAATTTAAAATGAAACCCTGATTTTTGTTGCATTGCGTAGGAATTTTAATCATATTTGCTGCCTCTTTGAATTTTCTTGTGAAACAGTTATTATCAATGTAGGATCTGTTTGTTCTGCCCCAGAGTACATCATGACCAGTAGAAGCTGTGTGAAATGTCAAGCCAGACTTATGTTCTCTCTTTTTTGTACATCCTTTTGATGTTCACTCATGCGGATTTCTCTCGATCTTCCCCATCTGGCCTACGTAGTAGATGCCACAAGAACAGTGAATATTATAAACCCCTGTTTTTTTCGTTGGGTGATGTGGAGGTTTCGGAGGATGAAGAGATTTTGATATTTTTTCAAGTGGCAGGAAAGTCACTTTTATGTTACACTTGTAGAGAAGTTTGGCTAATTTATGTGTTACATTCTTGACATAAGGAAAGGTGACTGCATTCTTGAAGTCTTGTTTATTTAAGTTTCTTGTAGGTGCTGTATTGAGAATTTTCTTAATTGTCTGAGTTTTGAAATCATTCAGTTGTAAGATCTGTGTTAAGTATTGTATTTCTTCTTTCTGCTTTTCTTCTGTACTGGAGATGCTGTATGCTTTATCCCTTAAGGTTTTTATGAGGCCTATTTTTTGCTTGGGGTGGTAGTGGTGTGAGGCAGCATGAAGGAATCTTCCTGTGTTTGTTGGCTTTCTATAAATGGAGCAATAATCTGTTTTTTCTTTCATTTATTTCTATAAGGATGTCTAGGAAAGGAAGTTTTTTATTTTCTTCTAGTTCCAGAGTAAATTTAATGTTAAGATGCAAGTTAAGATAGTCTTTAAATTCAGTCAGTTGTAGTGCTGTTCCTGGCCAAATGATGAAGATATCGTCCACATAGCAGAGCCAAATTTTTGGTTTGGTGTGCCAGTTTCGTAGAGCATTATTTTCAAAATTTTCCATATAGAGGTTTGCTAGAGCTGGTGAGAGGGGTGAACCCATTGCTAGTCCTTCTTTTTGTTCCCACAGTTTGTCTTGGTATACACATAGATCTTTCACCAGCTTTAGCAAACCTCTATATGGAAAATTTTGAAAATAATGCTCTACCAAACTGGCACATCAAACCAAAAATTTAGCTCCGCTATGTGGGCAATATCTTCATCATTTGGACAGGAACAGCACTACAACTGACTGAATTTAAAGACCATCTTAACTTACATCTTAACATTAAATTTACTCTGGAACTAGAAGAAAATAAAAAACTTCCTTTCCTAGACATCCTTATAGAAATAAATGAAAGAAAAAAACAGATTATCGTTCTCCATTTATAGAAAGCCAACAAACACAGGAAGATTCCTTCATGCTACCTCACACCACCCCAAGCAAAAAATAGGCTTCATAAAAACCTTAAGGGTGTTAAATATTTTATATTTATATTTTTATTGATTTATCTTACTTATTGCAGGCGTAGACTTCTATGGATAATTGGTTCAAAAGATATATTTCGGTAATTACACCACATTTTTTATTATTCAGTTATACAAAATACTGAAATAATAGTTCCCGACAAGTTTCGTAAATCGCAGGATTTACATCTTCAGGGGGTAAATAGTATAACTTAAAGTTTAAATAAGAGAATTAATAAATACAAATCATAACTGTCTGGCTATTCATAAAACTCAAAGAACAGAATGCAGATATAAAACGTTATTGACGTTGAACAATACTGGATGATGTCACGTGTTCTTGTTCTCATTCATATAGTCCGAGCTCAGATTGTGGTAGATTTTTTATTAGAGCCTAACCTGACCACACCTGATGGAGAATTAAACCTCGATTTTTATTGCATTGGGTTGGGTTTTTTAGCATATTAGCAGCTTCTTTAAATTTTCTTATATAACTGTTGTTTTCTATGTATGGTATCGTCGTTTTTTGTCAGAGTACATCGTGTCCAGTGGAAGTGGTATGGAAAGCAAGACCCGGTTTTTGTTCTCTTTTGTATTGTACGTCTTTTTGGTGTTCAGTCATGCGTATTTCTCCAGATCTTCCTGTCTGTCCTACGTAGCAAATTCCACAAGAGCAATGGATTTTGCAGACTCCTGATTTTTTAAGAGGATGATGAGGTGGTTTTGGAGGATGTAGGAATCTTGAGATTTTATCCATAAGAAGGAAGGCTACTTTTATGTTGTGTTTGTTCATTAATTTGGCTAGCTTATTTGTAGCATTTTTTATATAAGGAAGCGAGATTGCATTTTTGTAATCCTGTTTTATTCTGTTGTTAGTTGGAGGCATTTTAAGGATTCTCTTGATGGTTTTTGTTTCATATCCATTCTGTTGGAGGATTTGTGTTTTGTTTGTAAGTATTTTAGTTCTTTATTACATCTTTCTTGTGTGCTGGAGATATTGCATGCTCTGTCTCGAAGAGTTTTAATTATGCTTATTTTTTGTGAAGGATGGTGGTGTGAGGTTGCATTTAGAAATCTTCCAGTGTTTGTCAGCTTCCTATATACTGAGAAGGAGAGTTTACTTTCTTCATTAACTTCTAATAAAATATCCAGAAAAGGAAGTTTTTTATTTTCTTCCTTTTCTAAAGTGAATTTTATGGTGTTGTGCAAATTGTTGAGATAATCTTTGAAATTGATAAGTTAATCTGTTGTTCCATTGAATATGATGAAAATATCGTCCACATAGCATAGTCATATTTTTGGTTTTTTATGGTAATTCTTAAGAGCATTGTTTTCAAATTTTTCCATAAACAGGTTTGCTAATACTGGTGATAATGATGAACCCCTGGCCAGTCCTTCTTTTTGTTCCCAGATTCTGTCTTGATAGGTGAAAAAAGTATTGTTTATACAATGTTTAAAAAGATTAAAGATGTCCGGAGGGAAGAGGTCTTCTAGGAGATTCAAAATTTCTTGTCTCGGGACGTTTGTAAACAAGCTGATAATGTCTAGACTTGCTAAGATGTCTGTTGGACACCAATATGTATATCTGTCACTTTTTCTATGAAATGTTTACTATTTTTTATGAAGGAAGATGTTTTTCCTATATGTTGTGAGATCATGTTGGTGAGGTATTTCGCCAAGTTGGAAGTCGGTGAATCTCTTCCATCTACTATTGGTCTTAAAGGTATATCTGTCTTATGGATCTTTGGAACACCATATATTCTTGGTATCAAAGGATGTTTTGATTGTAAGTATTTTTTAAGTTCTTCCATCCAGAGAGGCACTATTTTTATTAGATCGTTTGTTTTTTTGTGTGTATGCCAAGTCGGGTCTCTGAATATGATAACAAAATGATATATTTTGTTATCATATTACATACAGAATATGATAACAAAATAAAAAGTCTCATAGAAGATACAAACCCTTAGACAGAGACCCGACTTGGCATACACACAAAAAAAACAAATGATCTAATAAATAAAAGTGCCTCTCTGGACAGAAGAACTTAAAAAAATACTTACAATCAAAACATCCTTTGATACCAAGAATATATGGTGTTTCAAAGATCCATAAGACAGATATACCTTTAAGACCAATAGTAGATGGAAGAGATTCACCGACTTCCAACTTGGCGAAATACCTCACCAACATGATCTCACAACATATAGGAAAAACATCTTCCTTCATAAAAAATAGTAAACATTTCATAGAAAAAGTGAAAGATATACATATTGGTCCAGCAGACATCTTAGCAAGTCTAGACATTATCAGCTTTGTTTACAAACGTCCCGAGACAAGAAATTTTGAATCTCCTAGAAGACCTCTTCCCTCCAGACATCTTAAATCTTTTTAAACATTGTATAAACAATACTTTTTTCACCTATCAAGACAGAATCTGGGAACAAAAAGAAGGACTGGCCAGGGGTTCATCATTATCACCAGTATTAGCAAACCTGTTTATGGAAAAATTTGAAAACAATGCTCTTAAGAATTACCATAAAAAACCAAAAATATGACTATGCTATGTGGACGATATTTTCATCATATTCAATGGAACAACAGATTAACTTATCAATTTCAAAGATTATCTCAACAATTTGCACAACACCATAAAATTCACTTTAGAAAAGGAAGAAAATAAAAAACTTCCTTTTCTGGATATTTTATTAGAAGTTAATGAAGAAAGTAAACTCTCCTTCTCAGTATATAGGAAGCTGACAAACACTGGAAGATTTCTAAATGCAACCTCACACCACCATCCTTCACAAAAAATAAGCATAATTAAAACTCTTCGAGACAGAGCATGCAATATCTCCAGCACACAAGAAAGATGTAATGAAGAACTAAAATGCTTACAATCAAAACACAAATCCTCCAACAGAATGGATATGAAACAAAAACCATCAAGAGAATCCTTAAAATGCCTCCAACTAACAACAGAATAAAACAGGATTACAAAAATGCAATCTCGCTTCTTTATATAAAAAATGCTACAGATAAGCTAGCCAAATTAATGAACAAACACAACATAAAAGTAGCCTTCCTTCCTATGGATAAAATCTCAAGATTCCTACATCCTCCAAAACCACCTCATCATCCTCTTAAAAAATCAGGAGTCTGCAAAATCCATTGCTCTTGTGGAATTTGCTACGTAGGACAGACAGGAAGATCTGGAGAAATACGCATGACTGAACACCAAAAAGACGTACAATACAAAAGAGAACAAAAAACGGGTCTTGCTTTCCATACCACTTCCACTGGACACGATGTACTCTGGCAAAAAACGACGATACCATACATAGAAAACAACAGTTATATAAGAAAATTTAAAGAAGCTGCTAATATGCTAAAAAACCCAACCCAATGCAATAATAATCGAGGTTTAATTCTCCATCAGGTGTGGTCAGGTTAGGCTCTAATAAAAAATCTACCACAATCTGAGCTCGGACTATATGAATGAGAACAAGAACACGTGACATCATCCAGTATTGTTCAACGTCAATAACGTTTTATATCTGCATTCTGTTCTTTGAGTTTTATGAATAGCCAGACAGTTATGATTTGTATTTATTAATTCTCTTATTTAAACTTTAAGTTATACTATTTACCCCCTGAAGATGTAAATCCTGCGATTTACGAAACTTGTCGGGAACTATTATTTCAGTATTTTGTATAACTGAATAATAAAAAATGTGGTGTAATCACCAAAATATATTTATCTTACTTAGTTTCTTACTTGATTATATCCTTTCTTATTCAAAACCTTATTCAATTAAAATCCTACTGCTTGCTTTAGTGTTATGTCGTTACTTTTTCTATATTTTACTGCTTTATATCTTCCTATTCTATCTTTCTATCGCTATTTTACTTTGTCAGATATCGGGCCTAATATACTTATATCGAGGATTGTTCCTCTTCGGATATTGGCAAATTTATATTTTTGCTGCGCCAGCCAGTATCCTATAGCAGAAAAGGATCCTTGCTCAGGGAGACAATAGTAGATTCTGAGGCTTTCTTACACAATATCTTACTTTAACACTGTCGTATAGATTCAGATTATTGCAGTCGTGACCTAAATCTATAATTATATACACTTCCTAATTCCTTCCCACCAGAATAGGTTCTATTTTTATAAGTGGTAGTTTGGAATCGTAATCAGGCATGATTCAGGCTTAGGTAAATATGACATGTTTATTGGAATATCTAAACAGAATACACAAAAATTTCATATACTAAATAAAAACTCAAGCTCAGAGGTTAACATATTCTAAATTAAATCAAAGGTTATGAGACATCGTAAAACACGGTAATTGAAAATTGGGATAGATTGCAAATGATACGAAGTTAAGCTAAATTTCCTTTCTGCAATGCTATTCATAAAAAAATATAAATAAACATTCTTATGTTACTCAGTTACTATAATTCGCAATTCTAATCTCGGTAAGTTAATTCTATCACAAACAACACAAAAGATCTCTTCCAAACAATTCTTCTTACTCTCAAAGGAGGTTAACTTTCTAATTGGAGACTGCCCATGAAGTTCTTTAGATAAATGTTCTTAATTTACATTCGCAAATTATCTTCTCTCTTCTAAGGAATATTATATACAAAATAGAGTAATTTTACTTTACCAAACTTTTTCCCACGTCTTTCAGCACCACGTGTACGTCTGGTTACTTCTTGTCTATTGGCTGTCTTTACGCCAATGTAGGGGTTACGCTGTCTTAGTGATTTCTGCCGAAAATGGACTCGAATCTCTGTGTTTCAGGATACATTTCGATGGGACATTTCAGCGGCGGCTTGATTCTGCTAGGACTGGAAATTTTACCTTCAGCTCTGCATAGAATTCTTCTAAATTCTCAAGAAAACTCGCTTTCCGACATCTTAGCACAGACTTCATCCCCCCTACCGAACTACCTGCTAACTTCTGAACCACCAAGCAGGAAAACGATATGACAAGAGAGAGACCCAATACGGTGCTTGTCCCCTTATATTCTTTGTTCGAGCGCCCCCTTTTTCAGCGTCCCTTTTGCACACGGCCTATATCTTTTCACCCCTTGGGTTCATCCCTTGCTTTCCCGATGCTGTTAGGTTATGCTCTTGAATTCACGGAATACGTGTCAACATACGTTCCGTGTTAGCTACTGCTGCCGGCATTACGCTGGACACGTGTACTTGTATATTTTCTAAGAATTATTACTTAGAACTATCTGGTGACTCACAGTTAATCTATACAGCTTAAGTGAGGCTTAAAATTAATATTAACAAAATTTTTCTTTTAAGACATTCTCTAATTTAATTCTAGTAGTGATCAAAAGATTAAAGTACATGGAACATAAGATAAAAATTGCAAATTTATACATAAAGTGAAGAAGTTTCACTTTTGATTTCAGCTGATGTGCAGGTATTTCTCTTTGTTAGTAAGTTTAGTATGTTAGATTCTGAATGAATGATTTCGTTGCAAGATTCCTTCATTCAGGATCTAACAAGGGATAAAGCATACAGCATCCCCAGTACAGAAGAAAAGCGGAAAGAAGAAATACAATACTTAACACAGATCCTGCAACTGAATGGTCTCAAAACTCAGACAAATAAGAAAATTCTCAATACAGCACCTACAAGAAATTTAAATAAACAAGACTTCAAGAACACAGTCACCCTTCCTTATGTAAAGATTGTAACAAATAAATTAGCCAAACTTCTCTACAAGTATAACATAAAAGTGACTTTCCTGCCACTTGAAAAAATATCAAAATCTCTTCCTCCTCCGAAACCAACAAAAAAACCAGGGGTTTATAATATTCACTGTTCTTGTGGCATCTACTACGTAGGCCAGATGGGGAAGATCGGGAGAAATCCGCATGAGCGAACATCAAAAGGACATACAAAAAAAAGAGAGAACATAAGTCTGGCTTGGCATTTCACACAGCTTCTATTGGTCATGATGTACTCTGGGACAGAACAAACATATCCTACATTGATAAAAACTGTTTCACAAGAAAATTCAAAGAGGCAGCAAATATGATTAAAATCCTACGCAATGCAGCAAAAATCAGAGTTTGATTTTAAATCAAGTTTGGTCAGCATTATTAAAAATTTGCCCAGTTCATACCTCGGACAGAGTGAAAGTGAACCACAGAACGCGACATCAAATAGCATTGTTTCCAGCGCATTAACGGTTGTAAAGACCTGTTACTTGGTTTTTTAACAAACTTTTTTGATGTTCATAATACCAACAAATGAACTTGTTTTCTTATAGTTTGTGCTTTAAACTGTTAGTTCTGTTTACCCCTGAAGATGTTAGCCTGACGACTAACGAAACTTGTCGGGTTTATTTTTTAGTACTTGCTTAGTTTTAAAAAACAGTATTTTTTTAATAAACATGTGGTCACAAAACCAGAATAATTTGATTGCTCCAATTACTGAAAATGACCATGCAGTCTTTATTTGGGAAATCCTAAAAGATGACAAATATTCTATCAAGAAGAGGTATTTGTGGAGCTACAAGGCAAGCAATTATGACATGCTTAGGAAGAAGCTTAAATCTGTATCATGCCATAAAACACTTCATGGTATGGATGTTAGTAGCGAATGGGATATAGTTACAGGTCATCTAGAGGAAGCAATATTAAATTGTATACCTAAGGCAAGGAGGGTTACACAGGTATGGGTTAGATCAGCGGTCGGCAACCTGCGGCTCTGGAGCCGCATACGCTCTTTGATAATTGCGGCTCTTTTTGTTATTAAACAATCTATTTTTGAATAATGCAATGAATTTTATTTATTAAATTAGAAACTAAAAACCCTAAATATAGCATTTGCAATAAATTAAGGACATTTTACATTTAATCAAGGATATTTTACAATTGAAAATAGTACATGCTATGCTGAAAAATTTAATACTTTTATGCTTGAACTCTTTGAAATCATACGCGATAAAATCTTCTTTACATTCGTCTTGGATTATCATGAATAATTCAAGAATTCATAAACCCAGTGATTTGTCAAATATTTCTTTTAATTATTCATGCAATTAAAATTACTTAAGTTATGTTTTATGTTGTTTTAATTTATTAAACCAAATATCATGCTAGGCTAGCACATGTAGCGTTACAGTAGCGCTTGCCTGTTTGAAGGCACCCATTGTCTTTGCATACAGTGCAGGTGTGGTCTGTAAATCTGCTCACTTTGTTAAAATAAGCAAAGGTTTTTTGTAGTGGACGTTGCAGTGCTTTCATTTCCTGGTGATTGTGTTAGGTAACATGAATATTGTAACATTAAATTAAATATTAACAAAATAAAAATATTTTTATAATATTTAAAATATTAGCAAAGAAGAGAAAGATAGAACATGAAAATCAAGAGTTTAAAAGTGAATGGACCGAAACCTACTCATTTGTAGCAAATACAGCACGATTTCCAATGTGTTTAATATGCCATGAAAAGCTTTTAAACAATAAAAAATCAAATATACTAAAACACTTTTTAAATAAACATGATACATTTGACAAAGCATATCCACGGGGTGATGAAAGAAAAAAGGCAGTAGAAGAGCTGCAACACAAAGTAAACCTAACTAAATGTTCATTTTCCAAATGGATAAAAGCATCAAGAAATACAACTATTGCTAGTTTTGTGGCCACTCAAGAAGTTGTTAAATGAGGAAAACCTTTTACAGATGGTGAATATGTGAAAGAATGTTTTATTAAAATGTCCAAATTTCTCTTCTGCGATTTTAAAAACAAAGCAGAAATAATTACAAAAATAAAAGACATGCCATTATCTGCTAAGATTGTAAGGGACAGAACTATACAAATGGCAGAAGATGTAAAAAATCAGCAGGTTACAGATCTAAATTCAATTTAGATCTGTAACCTGCTAAATACAGATCTCCATTGCCTGTGACAAATCATGTGATGTGGATGACATTGCACAGATTGTACTTATTTGTAGATACGTAAACTCTCAAGGACCTCAGGAAGAATTACTCGATATACTGCCACTTGCAGGACAAACTTGTAGAGAAGACATTGAATCTGCTGTTACCACTTGCTTGAAAAGTAAGGGTATTAATATTAACAAAATAACATCTATTGCGACCGATGGGGCACTGAGCATTATTTAATATTTAAAAATATCATATAATTTCGTGTGATATTCCACCCGTGTGTTTTACAAGTCTGATAACGTGTTACTGTGAAAAAAAAACCTGAATAAATAATATAATTATAATATTTTTCAATGTAGTTTCTAAATTTAAAGCAGTGATGAGCAATTAAATAGTAAATGAAATACTCGGTTTGATCCACATAAAGAATATTTTCTTTTTCTTTGATAAGAAAGTATTAATTTATTTTCCATTATTTAGGTATATTTTAATTTTTTAACCTGCACAAATAAATCCACATGTAAAAATCAACATTCATAAAATAGATTTTTAATTAAAATATGCTAATTCTGCCATACAAAACGAACACCGTGGACTGCACAAAAAACCTGAGAGGGCCGCATTCAGCCCGCTGGCCATTGGTTGCTCATCCCTGCGTGTGGCTCCCTAAATTTTTTTTAACAGATATAATTTTAAAAATGGCTCTTCACTCCTAAAAGGTTGCTGACCACTGGGTTAGATGAATGAGTAATATCATTAAGCATGATCTGCAGAGGAAGAAGAAAGTGCTGTTGAGGGTATATAAAGAGAAAGTAGCAAACTCATGAACAGTACAAGGCTTAGGCAAGAAAGGTAACCAACATGACAAGGTAGGCAAATCAGATTATGAGAAGAATCTAGCTGAGCAGCCCCAAAGGAAATCCCAAAGTGTTCTTTCATTATGTGGCAAGTAAGAGGAAGAATGACTATGGAAGATTAACCTTGATGAGTGATGATGGTCACAAGGAGACAGAAGTTGATAAAATAGTTGAGTTTCTGAGTGACCACTTTGCAAGATTATATCATCCTACTGAGGTTATTGCTTTAACCTATGTGACAAACACTTATGTGGGAACAGAGGTGGATGAATTGGAAGTTCTTAAGATATTGCAGAATCTCAATGTAAATACACTGTGTGATTAGATGGGATATCAGCTGGAGTTTTGCAAGAATGTGCAAGGAAACTGGCAATGCCTTTGATTAGACTCTTTAATTTAAGTCTCGGCTCTGATAGAGTTCCAAGGAGGTTGAAAGAAGGCAAAATAATTTCCTTGCATAAGGGAGGGTCTAAGACTATAGTAACAAATTATAAACCAGTCAGTATCTCAGGCATGGTGGTAAAAGTACTAGAAAAATTGGTAAAAAAGAGAAATCAAGAATGGGTAGATAAAAATATGATACTGTATGACGGTCTACATGGCTTTGTGAGGGTCGGTCATGCCTTAATAATTTACTAACTTTTTAAAATAGAGTAACAGCTGAGTTGGATAAAGGAAATGGCTACACAATGATTTTGCTGGATTTTGCAAAGGCATTTGACAGAAAACCACATGGAACTCTTATGCAAATTAGAACAAACTGGAATGGATATGTCACTGATTAAGTGGATAAGAGGGTGATTGCTGGACAGATATCAAAAATTAGTATATGGAAGGGCAGAATCGAGGCAAAAACAGGTGATTAGTGATGTGCAACAGTGTTCATTGCTGGTACTATTTCTGTTTAATTTGTACATAAATGATATGGGGAAATAACCTGAAATGAAATATTCAGTTGTTTGCTGATGATGTGAAATTAGATAAAGTAATAGTTAATCAAAGTGATGTGGAGAGCTTGCAGGACAATTTAAATAAGCTGTCAGTATGGGCAAAAGTTATCAGTTTAATATCAAGAAATGTAAAGTTATGCATTTTCAGATAAATAGATTACAATCCGTTTATCACATTAATGGCACTGTACTCCAAGAAATAGATTAAGCTAGAGATTTAGGGGTTGTGGTAGACAGAGAGTTAAAATTTAGATAACATATTGCTAATGTTGCTGAGGTAGCCCATAAGATAACTTAGCTATTGAAGAACACATTAACAAGTAGAAATGAGGAAGTTGTCATTCCTCTTTATGAGGCCTTGATACATCCACATCTGGATTACTGTGTTCAAGTCTGGCCCCGCTGAGTTTCTTTGGGATGAGGGGAATTGGTGAAGATAATGCAGAGGCAAGTGACCAGGATGGTAAGTGGCCTGTGGAATGTTCCCTTTGAGGATAGATTGAAGTGTGTAAGTTGCAGAAGTTGGTTAACAGGAGAAAAAGAGGGGATATGATAGAACCATTTAATTTGCTTAGAAGGTTTTATAGGATAGATGCAGGGGAAATGTTTCAGCACTTGGCTAGAGTTTGGGGGGGGTGAGAATTAGATTTTTTGCTTGGAGGGTGGTGAATGAGTGGAATGAGTTGTCAGAGTCATTGTGAGTGCTTTGTCTGTTAATGGGTTCAAGGAGAGATATGATAGATTCTGTGGATATATTGGATCTCCTGCCTTGAGCCTTCCGACTATGGAATTTCCCATATAATAACAATAATAATATTTATGAAAGTGGATATGTTCCTAATGAGCTCAGAATTTCTGTCTTTATAAAAATCCTGTAAAAGGCTGAGGAAGTTGAATGTAAAGGAATTAATGAATAATGTAATAAAATATTACAAATTATATTAAAAATAATAAAATCAAACACAAATGAAATATATGCTTTCCAGCTTGGATTTCTGAAAAAAAAAACAGTTACAAGAGAGTGTATGGTCAGTATCAGAATAAAACTTGGAAATGCAGAAAGATGTTTATCTCTGTTTTATAGATTATAATCAAGCATTTCACAGTGCTCACCATAAGAAATTAATAGAAAGATTCATAAAGAAAGGAATAGATAGGAATGGCATAAGACTGATATCTTACATATATTGGAACCAAACTGTGAACATAATAATCAGCAGACTGTCAAAAAATCTTCAAATATAAAAAAGTTACTAGACAGGGATGGGTGCTTTCTCCTGTGTTGTTCAATCTCTAGTGAAGAAATTTTTCAGCGTATGGAAAAACTAGAGGGAGTAAAAATACATGGAAGAAATATATATAAGCTTCATTATGCTGAAGATACTGTATTGATTACTCAAAAAGTGGAACACTTGCAGAAGTTAATAGAACAAATAAATACACAGAAAAAAAAAATATAGCCTTACATTAAATTCCAATAAAACTAAAGTTATGATAGTAAGCAGTCAAAAATATACCCAAAAGTTAAAAGTTAAAGTAGAAAACAAAATTATAGAACAAGTTAAATCCCATTTTTGAAAATCTAACTATAACAATGTGATGTACCTTTTTTTGTTTTGATTTGTTTTGGTTGATAGGTGGGGATGAATGCCTATTTTACATTGAACTCCTGTTTTGAATTGCTTTTTGGTATTTTCTTTTAACAAACCTGATAATAAATGGTGAAGGTGCATGTATATATCAGAAGGATTATAATGAGAAGTATTGTGTCAAAAACAAAATAGTAGTAAAATAGTGTGGTGAATATTTGTGAAGAAAGTGTCATAGAGAATGAAGAGGGGAATTCATTAATGAGTGAATGTGAATAAAGTATGAGAACAATGAAAGTATGATGCTAAGGAAATAATGAAATGCTAATACGAAAGACAAGGAAAATAGATTGATGGTTTAATTGAACTTAAATAGTGTTCTTATGCAGAGTGTTTCAAAGCATGAGCTAGAGCAATTAGAGAAGTTTTTGGCAAGTGATATTGAGAAGAGGAGAGGGAAGAGTAAGAAGAATGTTAATGAGCAAAAAGAAAAGTAAATAAAATAAATAAATAAAAGGGGAAAATAAGAAAACAATATTGTACAACACTTGTGCTTGGAGGGTGTAAGAAGAAATCATGCTTTTCTAATACATAAATTAAAGATGTTAGTGATCAGTTAGTATGAAAAGAGAAAACATGAAAAAGTTAATTTTGACCAGAATAAATTATTTAAAAGGTGAAAAGTGTGGAATGCAATATTTACTGGAAGAAATATGAAGAATTATGGGATGAAGCAAAAAAAGAGCAAACAAGTAAAAAGCTCTGTTGTTAAGGTATGACAGAAGCAAATTGAGAAAATGGGCCATGATTGTAAGTAAATCAACGTGTAGATGTACACAGAATGGTGCAGTTTTTATATGTGCAAATGAAAGGATTTGTGCATGACCTGATGAATTGCCCTTGAATGGATTTGGAAGTAGATGTTTGGAGGAAATGTTATTCATCGAGAGAATGCAAAATCAGGGAAACTAAAGCTGTTTGGAATGGATGGTGTAGCTAATCATCTGTGCACCCTTGAGGTGAGTGATTGTGAGAATGAGAAAGAATTCAAAGAATGCTGAATGCAGTGTGTTTCAGGCCTCAGATCTATCTTAATCTATTCTTAGATATAGTAAATCTATCTCATGTGAGAAATATCAGCGACAAGAGTGAGAGGTTTGTTACACTGATAAGTTTAAATGACCAAAAATTATAGCCATTAGCAAGATGTGATAGACAGAGGGGAAGATATTGTGGTGATGGTATTGATGGTAATTGTGTGTAGTGGGAAAATTAAGTAATAGGGGAGACGGTGAGATGTAGTGGAGTGGAGTGCCCTCCAGTGATGACTCCTTAGAGGTGTCACATAATAATAATTGTTTCAGAGATGATATGTAAGAAATATTGTATTTTCAAGGAAGTACACAATTTGGGGAAGGGATATTGCTTATGATGGCAAAACTGGACCCAGCAAAAAGTGGAAGTTGAGTAAGAAAATAGAGTGGTTGAGGGAGACAGTGTATTTGAAGCTATCTGCTGTAAAATAAAAGCCAACAAGAAAACATAAGATAGTTGATCGATGTTATAGTAGCAAGGTTGTGGAAAAGAAGATGTAAATGATATGTATAACAAAATTAGATCATTGAGCACACAGCAAGAAACCATTATGGGAGTCATTGATAGATAAATAGATAGATAGGAAAGAGAAAAGGGAAGAGGAAGAAGGAAATGGAATTAATGCAGCTTCTGTCAGACATTTATGTAACCTGGCAAGTGATGGAAGGGACCTAGAGTTTACGAGTGATGGATCTGGTAATAGTGCCAAAGAATTTGTCCTTAACCACGGTTACAATGTTTTCTCCTGTTTTGGAGAATGATCAAGCATTTGACCTTGGAGGTGGCTAAGCATTTGAAGTTTCAATATAGAACACCAATATAGGAAGAAATAAATTCATTTATTGAACTTATTAATATTTTGCTGGTTTTTTACCAAGCATCTTTGTAGCACAAATTCTAACTGTGACAAGCACGCAGGCACTACACTGAAACATTAAAAACAACTCAAATTTTTATTGAAACAGAACTAATGTGTCCCAACAGGGTACCTTCTATGGGCTGGATAACCACAGTTAACCATGGCTAACCATAGTTTAGAGAAAGTGATCATGTAGTCTCGACGTGGGAGATTGCCAGGGATGCAGCATCATGGCATAAGAGTTTGGAAGGGAGAGATGTTGGAAGTGCATGGAAGGTAGCCAAGGGGTGTTTGAAGAAAGAGCATCAAAATGTGTACACCTAGAGTCAGAATGATAAATCATGTAGGAGTTACATGGATGAATAGCATCATTAAGTAGGAGTTGCATACAAAGAAAAGGTTGTGGAGGGATTATAAAGAAAAAGGTGATCAGCATGCTCGTGAACAGTATAAGGCATAGGCAAGAAGGGTGACCTTGTATGGTAAGGAAGGTCAAAGCTAATTATGAGAGTAAGCTAGCTGATGAGGCCAAAAGAAATCCTAAAGAACTAAAGAGTTCTTTCACTATGTACAAGTAAAAGACTATGGAAGGATGACTTTAAAAAGTGCTGATAGTTTGAAGGTAACAGAACCAACAAATAATTGAATTACTGAGTCAACATTTTGCATGGGTGTACCATCTAGGTGGTGACATTGACTGATAGGAGAATAAAGGTTGAAGAAATGGAGGTGGTTAAAATATTTCAAAATCTCATAGCCATAGGATTAGATGGCGTATTGGCCCATGTATGAGAATATGCAAGGGAATTATCAGCTCCTTTGACCAGACTGTTTCATTTAAATCTCACTACTAGGATGCCAATCGAGTGGAAAGAGAGTGAACCAGTCACATTGCATAAAAGAGGCTCCAAGACAGAAGTAGCTATGGGAGAGGTAGTTAAGGTATTGGAGAAATTGGTGAAAGACAGAATTTAGGACTGAGTGAATAGGAATATGATAAGGGATAACATGGTTTTATGAAGGAGTACTTTGCCATAGTACTTTTCTTACTTTTTATAATAAAGTGACAATGGATGTGAATAAGGGAAATGGCTATTCATTGACATTGCTAGGCTTTGACTAGATTCCACATAGAACTCTATGCATAAATTGGACCAAATGGGCATGGATATGAATCTGGTCATTTGGATTAGAGGGTTGCTTATGGACAGATATCGAAAAGTGATTATGCAGCAGTTGAGTCCAGGAGAAGGTAAGTGCACAGTGGTGTACCACAAGGCTCGGTACTTGGCCCTCTGTTGTTTATAGTGTACATCAGTGATGTAGGAAATGGTTTAACAGGAAATATTTCATTGTTTGCTGACAATGATAAATTGGAAAGAACAATGGTAAACAAAGGTGATGCAGCAATTCTGCAGGATGGCTTAAACACACTAGCAGTATAGGCAAAGGTAAATGGCTCCAAGTTTAATGTGTCCAAGTGTAAGATGATGCACTTTGGGAAGAGATCAGAAGCTGTGTACTATATTCATGGAACTGTACTGTTGGAAATTGAAGAGACCTGGGACTTGGATATGATTGTAGACAGGGAGTTGAAGTTTAAAGGACATGTTGCAAACGTAACCAAAACAACACATCAGATTACATGTTGTCGAAGAACACACTAACAAGCAGGGATATGGACTACGCACAGTAGTCCAGATATGGACTACTGTGCGTAGATTTGGATTCTTGCATTCCATGGAGATTAAAAAGTTGTGGAGAGAATCTGGAGGCAAGTGACAAAGATTGTGGCAGGTCTGTGGGAATCATAGATATCTATTTGATATTATTGATATCTATTCTGTCAAGTCTTCAGATATCTATTCTCATAGGAAACATTATTGCTTCCTATGATATATGGAGACCTTTTTTCAGTACATGGCAGGAAAATTTGCTTTGAGGGCGATGAATAGGTTTGACAGAGATCGTTGTCATCAATGAATGAGTTTAAGGAGAGGTATGATGTTGTGTGAATAATCGATCTCCCATGATGAGTCTTCTGATTCCATGGAGATACCTGTATAATAATAATAATTAATGGCATTGTACTTCAGGAAATTGATGAGACCAGGGGTTTGGGGTGTGACAGTGGACAAGAAGTTGAGATTTAGAGAACATGTTGTAAAAGTGGATATGATAGTTCAAAGAATCATGGCATTGTTGAGAAACACATTGACAATGAGGAATAAGAATGTTATCAACCCTTCTTATAAAACGTTGATGCAGTCACATTAAGACTGTTGAAAGTTTTTCCACTTGGTTATACTATAAATTAAAGATACCAAGAAATTACAGTAGAACTCGGTTATAACGAATTCCATGGGACCGCATATATTTGTTCGTAATAACCGTTATTCGTTATATCCAAGAAGGTCATAATTTGAGCGAATTAAAAATGTTTTCAGATTTTTCTCAGCATAGATATATTGGATAACATAAATACATATGTGCATACATACAAATAAAGAACAAAAATTTATTTTTAAAACTTCACATTTTTACATAAAAAATCATCAAGCGTGCTTTGCTTTTCACAAGACGCATGTTTCATATGTTTGAAATTGTTCCTTATACCACTAAGATGCTTGAATATGTCGTCTGAACTTACAAATCGCGATTCCATAAATCTTGTTAAAATATGTAAAGCACTTTCTGCTTCACACCAGGTAATGATTTTCTCATCATTGCTATTTTCTTCCTCAGTCACTACTACTATTATCATCTTCTGGTGTATGAGAGATTTGTTTTAAGTTGTCAGCGTCTGTCGGTATACCCGAAGTTGCGATGCCATTATCAATGTCTATAAAATTATCAATCTCTGTGCACGTTTCAAAATTGTTCAATAAAATTAGTTTAATCCTTTATCCAAGTGTGAGCAAACAAAGTTTGCGCCTGAAGTATCTTCAGGACTAGGTAAAGTGATACAACACCAGGGCAACTCGTTGCAAAGGTGGAGAAAGCTACCAACACTCCTAACTCAGTATCTCCTATAATGCAAAACACATCTCCTTGCGGATATGTCTAATGTTATGCATTAAAGAAAGGGCCACTACCCAGACTAGTTTCGACCTTTATTGAGGTCTCTTCAGTGGGAGCCAGGCCCTAGTGGAAATACCAGGCAGAAGCATTAGCAGGTTATCTCTACCTATAGGAGTTGCCAAATGGTGTGCCACCCTTTTTTAATAAATTACTCTGGATTTAGAGAAAGATGTTGAAAGTTTATTTTTTCACTTGGTTAGAGTATAATAAAATTAGTTTAATCCTTTATCCAAGTGTGAGCAAACAAAGTTTGCGCCTGAAGTATCTTCTTATTCGCTGTATAATCAACAGGAAGTTTCTTTATGTTTTTAAAGCATCTAGGCTTTGCCGATTTTCCAATTACAAGAAGCTTTCTTTTATCGCTACCGGTCATGTTCGCACAAACTAAAACTGTGAGTCTATTTTTGATAAGTTTTCCGGCCATACATTCTTGATCCAGTCAGACACAACGTTTTTGTCAATGGACAACGCCTCGCCGCTTACTTTTGCGTAGACAATATTGTTTCTGGTCTTAAAGCGATCAATCAACCCATTGTTGCATCTAAAATCACTATAACCAAATTGAACAGCAAATTTTTCAGCTTGAACTTTCAAAATTGGTCCACTAATAGGTAAGCCAGCGGTTCTTTGTACTTTAAACCACAAAAGAAGTGCCTCGTCAATGTCACTTTTATTACACTTTTTAAGTTTTTTAACATTTCGATAAATTGTTTTCAAAAGCTTTCAGAGTCAACTCACGATTCTTCCAAATTGTTGATATTGTAGATGGGGACAAACCATACTTCTTTGCTACTGTCAGATTTGATTGGCCACTTTCCACCTCCCATATAATTTCTACTTTTTCGGAAATCAATAAAATTTTCCGTTTGACTCCCGACATTTTTCCACAACCAGAAAATGCATACGTACAAAATGTCAGTAAAGGAACGACTAACGCGTATTATTCGTTCGTTATTCCCATGAAATGAATCCATAATAAACATGAAATACATGCATTAAATCAAATGTAATTCAAGTATACCTTCAAAATTATTTGTTATTAACGTGAATTCGCTGTAACCGTGAATCGTTATAACCGAGTTCTACTGTATATACTTAGTTTAATCCTTTATCCAAGTGTAAACTTGGATAAAGGATTCAGGCACAAACTTTATTTGCTTACAGTTGGATAAAGGATTAAACCAAGTATATAATTTCTTGATATCTTTAATTTACCACATTATGACTATTGTGCGCAGATTTGATTGTCTGGTGAAGAAATTTTCTATTACATGACATTGAAAGAGAACAAGGGGACATCCCTTGAAATTGTGTAAGGGTTTTGAGAAAAGGGCATGAGATTTTCTCCTACCCCCAGAGAATTTCAAATGATTTGTCTGGTTTTCCAGAGGTGGTCATGAGGATTCTACTAAAATTTGTCAAAAAATGTTTCATTGAATAACAGTATACAACCCAAGGAAAATGCACCTCCTCCAATTTTGAACCACTTGTACTCTTAGTGACAGATTAATGAAATAAGAATTCTGATGGCTACAAAATTTCATTAGAATTTGTTTTTTTAATATCAATCCCATGCAGAGATTATAAAACCTATAGCACACCTGTGCCTTATGAGGAAACTAAAACCATTGAAATTGGAACATTTATAAGTTTTGCAACTTTTTTTTTTTTTTTAATTGCCAGCAATGGTAGAATAGTTGATAATTTTATTTTGATATCGCTTTACTGCTTTCTTTTTTTGCTCAGTTTTCTCTTTTCTTTTGCCACACAAACACAATATCAATGCATGTAATGATTTTTTTTTTTTTGAATGTGAAGAGAATAAGTGCTTTAGAAAGCAGGGAACACAGTTAATGAAAAATGCTAGTTGTCTCAGTTGATGACTAATTCAGTGAATTATGTAGTGTCTGAAATTTTTTTTTTTTTTTTCCTAATTTCAGGCTTTGGCAAGTGTCTATATTGATTGTGAACCACCTTTCATTTCATGTTGCAATGATTTCCTTTCTTTGAAAAATTGCAGTTTTTTTGGCACAATGCATTTTAATCAGCTGCTTTTTCTACTGTTTTTCAGCCAGTTGCCTTTTTGATTGTTCACTGTGTTTCTTTATTGAATATTTGTTGTCTGAAGAGTCACAGTTTTGATTAATTGTGTTTCAATTAACTGTTATTAGATGTTTTATAGAAACATGTAATAGATACAATGATACTTTTAAAAAACAGTTTAACAGATGTAAAAGTAACTAGAGTTTATATACAACTCCTATATATTTCGCTCATGAACACTATTCAGGAAAAAGCAAGAGAATTGGTTAGAACATTCAAAATATTAACACAAGAATAAATCATATTTTCGTGTGTCTTGGTGGCTATTGAGAGAGCAGGGATAACTCTATTAAAGTTCCATGGAACTAGACTAGGTATGATTGCAAATTTACAAAAAAAAAAAAAAAAAATCATCATAATAATAATAATATGAATAATAATAATTATGAACAGTTTATAGCAATCGCTTCCTAATACTTGGAGATAGGTATGCAGTCTGTTTAAGATGAATGGCTGTTAGTTGATGTGTTTCACTCATCAACTAACAGCTATTCAAATCTAATCTACTATAGTATAAAATCTTTGTCAGCTTCCACTGAACTTTGTGTAGTATTGATGGTGCAAGAAGCAAGGCCTGAATCCTCTCATTCTAGAAATCTCATGTAATCTTGATGTTCTTCGATTCTGATTTTAGTAGAATGGCCAGTTTGCTCAAAATAGTGAAGTCAATATGAGCAGTGTACTTAATAGACAACAGATAAGGATGATATAGACGAGGCGTGGCCAACTTTATTCTATACGAGGGCCAATATATGATGAGTGGTAGCATTACGGGCCGCACACTGTTACCTTGAAAAAATGCAGAAAGCATTTTTTCAAGGCAATTTATATGTATTGAATTACAATATTTGTTAAATCATTTACTACTGGGAGAACAATATAAAATGATTGATTTAAATATAAGTTGTTAAATTAAATTTAATTACATATTTCTGTTTTTTTTACATATAACACAACTTAATGAGAACACTGTGAAGTTCATGTGCGGCAACAAGTTCATCATAATTGATTTTCAACGATGATGACGATATTCGTAACAAATCCTGAAGGTGGTCATCAGTCAGTTGGCTTCTTTGTGACGATTTAACCGCCCTCACAGTTGAGAAAGTGCATTCACATATGTATGTGCTTCCAAACATAAATGCAATTCTCAAGCTGAAATCACTCAATGCAGGATATTTTTCCCTTGGCAGTTTCCAAAAGTCAGTGCTTATCTCCACCCTTGACTGGAAAAAGGGGTACTACTACAACTCGCACAGAGAAGCAATATATTTTATAAATCGAGTAATCTTTTTAAAGCAATTTTGATTCTGTGTTGAGAATATAAATTGTTTCTGTCATCAGAAATAATGAATATAACTAGTATATCAATCAGAAAATCTGCGATCAAAACTAATAGCTAAATTGATAATACATATACTGTAATTTAATATAGTTTTTATCCTGCCGCGGGCCACACAAAATCACGTTACAGGCCGCATGTGGCTTGCAGGCCTGCTGTTGGCCACCTATGATATAGACAATTTATGTTAAGTAGATGGTAGGAAAGAAAATAACTTTCATGTTGGTTTGAAAGCAGTGTACAGATTGCATTTGTGGAGAATCCATGAATATTGTTCAGAAGTCCCTTTAATGTAGAGTATAGAAATCCTCTTCATGTCAGATTGTAGTCTGGCTGAAGGATAATAATTATCAATTCTTTTTTGTATGATGGTTTTTTTATATCCATTAGACAACAGTGTGTTTTATTTAATTCTTCTGATAGAAGGGAGTCCAATGAACAAATTGTACAAGACTTTGATAAAACCTATTTGTGTGAAGAATAATGATGGTGTGAAGCTGGGAAGATATACCTGTCAATGAAGGAAGGCTTCCTTCCTTGGAAGGCTGTTAAACAAAAACTCAGTATTACCTGTAGAGTTATGAATTACTAAGGTATCCCAGAGGTTTTTTTCTTTCCTAGTTCCTTAACAAGTAGTAGGCTTGATTTGGGCTGTAGAACCATGATAATAAGAAGTTATCCAAGACTGCTGTTACTTACTTTTCTTACTTTTTATAATAAAGTGACAATGGATGTGAATAAGGGAAATAGCTATTTCCCTTATTCACATAAGGGAAATAGCCAGGTTCCCTATTGGCTATTTCCCTAGTTCCTTAACAAGTAGTAGGCTTGATTTGGGTTGTGGAACCATGATAATAAGAAGTTATCCAAGACTGCTGTTTAAACGCCCAGATATGTGTGTGTGTGTGCATGAGTGCACATACACACATATCTGGGTGTTTAAAAGATTTTCTTAAATTGTGGTTTTTACAGGTTTTATCACTATATACAGGGTGTTCGGGATAAATTTGACATATTTATAATTAATTATATTTTTCCGTAAGTTACATGTATTAACACACACTTCTCTTCATTTAAAAGTTTGGACCCTTCTTCATTCATATACAAGATGTCAGAAAGGATGGATAGCTGGAACCCACCTGAATCATGGAAGAGAATAACTTGTATCATGATGATTCGTGCCCGCCATCAAAATAAGGATATTACGACTGCTGCCCAATGCTCCCTGAACACAGTAAAAACAATCAGGCATGAACTAGAGACTTGCAATGGTGACTACGAGGATGTAGCAAGAAGAAAGATCCCTAGCAGACGATCTGATTGCGTTCGTACAGCAGAATTCCTCGCAAATCTGCAGGAACAGGTGTTGAAGAACCCTGGCATTGGAATTCGAGCTTTGTTCGTGGAGTTGCTAACTGTAGTCAAGCCCTGGATAACAAGGGTAGCCAATGGTAGGCCGTATGTATGGCAGCAGGATTCGGCCCCTTGCCACACCTCTGGGAAAAGTCAAAAATGGTTGTCTGAAAATTTCTACGACTTCACCAGTCCAAATGTTTGGCCTCCAAACTCCCCAGACCTTAACCCCATGGATTATTTTGTATGGGGCGCAGTTGAAAAAGACACCAATCGCACTTCCAGTAATACAAAAGCCCAGTTAATGGATAAAATTAAAACAGTTTTTGCGGCCCTTCCCAGGGAGACTGTAGCATCAGCTTGTTCGAGGTTCCGAAGCAGAATTGAAGCTGTGATCGATGCTAATGGTGGTTATTTTGAGTAAATCTTGTTGATAGTATTGTAATTAACTCTGCCTGTAATGTTTTTTTGTCAATTCATTAAATTTAATAGATACAAAGAAGATTTTCTTTTTCCTTACGAAACTGTCAAATTTATCCCGAACACCCTGTATATATATATATATATATATATTTATTTATTTATCATTTTTTATCCGCAATATTTATTTCTTATTATCCACAAAATTTTAGGTAAAGATGTCTGGGAAGATATTCATCTTGATTCAAAAGAATTTATAAAAGGATATTTGCAACAATATCCCGAGGTAATTCATGAATATTAGTCAACAGATAATAAACATCAACAACTTAACTTTTTTACTAAAATATTTTTATATATTATATATATGTATATATATATATATCTAGATAGATTGATATACACTATCAAGAACAGTGATAGTGTCAAGAACAGTGAGGGAACTTGCTCCACCTTTGCAACGAGTTGCCGTGGTGTGGCACTACCAAGTGGTCACTTACGCTTGGATACGCTGACAGTTCGTCGGCATGAAACGTTACAGATCGTAGTTTTCGATCTTAGTTTCGCTTACTGGCTGAAAAACAATATAAGGGATTTTTATCCCCTTAACTTATATTGATATACACTGTTGTTCAAAAGCTAAGGACGAACTACATTTTTACCTGTGTACGATTGTGAATCATACATCGTGAAAACATTTTTATGACCGGAGCCAAATGTAGACATAAATTTATCGCCAGAATACTAATAAATTATATTGCACAAAACGTGTTATAATAGGTGGAATAAGCGTGAAGAGTGGAATAAGCTGCCAGAGTCTGTTGTGGGTGCCATGACTGTAAATGAGTTCAAGGTGAAGTATGATGGATACTGTGTGAATGTTGAATAGTTCTTGATATGATGTTGGGCCTCTCTTGATGAGTCTAAGGACTCCTTGGAGCTTCCCATAATAATAATAAATTTCATTCAAATTAAATTGCAATATGTTTTTTTGCAAAAGTTACAAATTTCCTAAGGACATAGTTAAGGAATTAATGTAAAGTGCTTATAGAAAACTATAGGAAGACATTTCAATATGGAACATGTCTGCACCAAACTACAATGCAGCTCTCACAATACTGCACCATGCTTAGCACCAAATGATTCAGGAGTTCTTGAGGCAAACTGGCCTACTCTTTCTTCAGAGCAAAGATAGGGCCTTGTTTGTTTTCTGGAAGAGAATTTTGAGCAGCAATGCATCTCCCTATTGTCTCCCAAGCATATTCTGTGGTGTTGAGATCTGTGGAGCATGCTGGCCACCCAATATGATTAATATCCTCGGTCTCCAGGACTATCTCCACTGCTTGTGTACAATGTGGTTTGCATTGTCATCCATGAATTCTTTGCCTTCAGCACCACAGAACAATCGAACATGATGCTGAAGTACTTCGTTGCAGTATCATTCACCAGGCATAGTTCCTTTTTCATTTGTAACTCAGTGCATCCATTAAGCATAATGCTTACCCTCACCATGACCTCAGCACCACTGTATTTCTATCCCTTTCAAGAATATTCTTGTGATGGTAATCAGTACCACTTTCTGATCAAGTGTCATCTAGAATCTGAGGAAAGATTTAAATGAGTCTCATCTGTTAAGAGTACGTTTAGCCCACTGATATCTTGTCCAATTTTATCGATACAACACTACTGGCAATGTGTCTGCAATGAGCTGTGTATAAAGGGATGTAGACTTCCAGGCCTGCAGGTGTATACGCCTATTGTCGCAGATATCACATGAATAGTGAGTATTAGTCATTATAACTTCCTAAAATTGAGAAAGTTTAAGGCAGTCATTTTTGTTAAGGTTCGGATTGTGAATGTGTGCTTCACTTCACAGCTTTCTTTGTATGGTATCTACGAAACACAGGATTCTTTGGAACAAGACCAAAGTATTACATAAAAGTTATTTTCTTTTGGAAAGAATTTTTGGGTTCTTTAAGTGAAATATATTTTGATGTTCTTCCAGACAAATTTCTGCAGAACTGTCCATAATAACATAAGCTGCAAGAGCAGGGGATTCTGTAAACTTCAGGATAAGAAGGAAAGGAAGTTATATACTCACCATTTGTGTGTTCCATAAATTGCAATTAATTTTGTATTTAAAAATATTTTATTACCTAATTTATTTTTGGATATCTATTAATATAGACAGAGCTATTCTCCTGAAGCCGATAGTGCATATAATATCATGCGTTATCAATTGAATTGATGTTCTTTTTCTTTTTTTTTTTTTTTCATAATTTTCCTATAATTGTGTTGATAATGGCTATGAAACAGCCAAAAATTCTAGAAATAAAAAGAATCAAATTAATTTGTTTTGGTTATTAATTAGGTTCATTATAACCTGAAGGTTTTATTCTTTGAAGACAAAGTGAGGATGGCTGTTTTAAAGAACAGAGGTAGATAGAATGATAGAGGGAAGGAGAAGTGCATTTCGTAAGGTTCGGAACTCAACTCTAAATGGATGTTGACCAATAGTTGTCCCATATTCTTACAGTTTAGGAACAAAGTGAAGGAATGATAATGACATTTTACCAGAGCATTCTTCCAAACTACCTGTAGAAGAGGTATAAAACAAAACCTGAATGTCTATGACAAAGGGATTGGAGTAGATATGTGAGAGAGGATCATCAGGATATGGTTTTGGAAGACCTTGATGCTCTTAATGGTGGGACACTACTTATCTAATGAGGTGGAGGAATGGAGTGCACTCCATTCCTCCACCTCATATGAATATTTGAAGTCAGTGAGATCATTTCTTGCTATTTTTCTCTTTGATACTATGCAGAAGAGGGCAATCCAGTTTAACTGATTATCCTCTCTCACAGATCCACTCCAATAACAATGAGGTGATACACCTTTTCACTTCTTGTATATGGAAAATATGAGTTCTGCATTACTTCAACCTTCTGGGTCGGATTTCAGTAAGATAAGTACTTTGCTTTCCTTTCATTGTTTTTCACTTTGTTATTTTAATTTTGTTTTACTGGTGCTAGTAGTGGTTCTCTCTCCCACCACACACACACACACACACAAGCAAGCACTGGATTTTTTAAGTTAATATTAAGATTGTTGGTAGTGCAGTTAATATCTGCGTTATGGGATTACTTCTGTCTGTATCACGGCTGCCATTTTATAGTAGCTCAAATACAGCATTTGCTGGTGGTGTAGATTGTTTCTGTATCATTGGATTTATTTAATTCTCAGTCTTACAACTGAAAGGTTTCTCTTATAATCAAACACAGAGATTTTAGTATTTTCCTGCCTGAGATAATGGTACCAATTCCTCCAAAGGTGCAAACTCTAGGCACTGAAATTCTAAGATGTGAAGAAGGAAGACAGGTGACTAAGGTTTTAAAAGAGATAGTTGGGACTAGTAAGATTTATCGTTTCATGCCATATGGTGGAGGGAAATATTTAATTGTAGTTAAAGATGTGGAAACATGGAATAAATTATTACAGGGTTTTACATTTGAAAGTTTTAAGTTAAAGAGTAAAAAACTAAGTGAAAAAGTAAAACAAAATTAAATCAAATACAAATAAGATTAAATCACGAGCTATCATATACAAGAGAGATAAACCAAGGGGTCCGACAGGGATGTCCCCTCTCAGCAACTCTTTTTAATATCTACTTAAATGAAATAATAATAAAATGGAGTAAAAATTTACATCAAGGAATTAAACTTTCACCTACAGTTAACTTAAACACTCTCCTCTTTGCAGACGACCAAATAATAATTACAAATTCTGAAGATAACTTACAGAAAGCTATTTTAAATCTAAATGAGATATCCAAAGATTATGGTATGATAATATCAACAGAAAAATCAAAAACTATGGCCTTTAAAGGACAAGATCCAGCAAGAACTAAAATAGTATTAGATAACAAGATCTTAGAACAGGTGAATTCGTTTAACTACCTAGGATGTATGATCACTTATGAAAATGAAAAAGATATAAACATAAAAATTGCAAAATATTTAAAAATAACAGGAGTAATTAACTCTATATTTAAAACAAACCAGGCTAAAAGTATACAATACATTAGCCCTACCAGTCTTAATGTATGGAAGCGAAATCTGGACAATAAAACAAAAAGACAAACAAAGATTAACAACAGCAGAAATGAAGTTTATGAGAAAAACTGCAAAGTATACCCTATTTGATCACAAAAGAAACGAAGATATTATGAAAGAATTAAACCAAGAACCAGTAATTGAAAAAATTAAAAAATATAAACATAAACGGATGGAACATGTTCAAAGAATGAAAACAGAAAGATTACCAATTAAGCTTTAAAGTACAAGCCATTAGGAAAAAGAAAACCAGGACGTCCTCTTAAACGATTCAACGATGACTTCTAAGGCCGGAACAGGCCATACTAGGCCTAAATCCTTGATACGTATGATGATGACATTTGAAAGTAGCAAGTAATTCCTGTGCTATGGAGGGAATCCAGGTTAAAATGATAAAAATTGGAAGACTTAAAATGGAATATATAGAGAATAGTAATGAAATTCTTATCTGGATATTCTTGAAATGGGGATAAAATCAGTAACATACAAAAAGGTTATATCAGGTGAAGATACAAATTGGGCAAGGTCACCTTCACAATGGATATGAAGAAGTCCGTACCAAATTTTGTCAACATTGATACAACTAGAGTTATTGTGAACTATTACAATACAGAGGTAGTGCCTGCATTGTGGCTCGTATGGTCACTTGGGTGGCAACTACCCCAAAGCTAAATGTTTCAACTGTATGGAGATCAGAAATATTGCTAATCAGTGTCTCAAACCTTGTTAGAAATGCACGAGTTCTGAACATTGCATTACGACCTGTCCTATCAGAGCTTTTGCTGAAAGAGTGGAAGCACCGGTAGAGCTTATTTGAATAGCATATATATGAGGATGGTTCCATGTGTTTCTGGCCTGACTAACATTTAGAGGTGACAGGAAAGAAAACAACTGTGTCACTTTTCAACATAATCTTCCTTTACTTCAACAAACTTTTCACATCTTTGAATTAACATTTCTATGGCCTTGAAAAAATAGTCTGTACTTTTGTTTGCAAAATGGCCTAAAACTGCATCTTTCACCTCATTGTCATCTGTAAATTTTCTTCTTCAAAGGTCTTTCTTCAGTTTCAAGAAGAGGTAGTAGTCACTGGGTGCTAGATCTGGGCTATAGGGTTGGGTGTTCAATCTCCTGGAAGCCACAGTCCTTCACTACAGACTTCGCAACAATATCCGTATGGACGGGAGCATTGTTCTGAAGCAGGTAACCACTTGACAGCTTTCTTAGTCTTCTCCTTTATGGCGTTGTGCAGTTTGTGCAGAAGTGAAGCATACTGTTGTAATTTTCTTGTCTTTTATTTTACAACTTTGTATTTTTTTTTTTTCAGTCTTTTCTAACCTAAACCTCCTTCTATATTAACCTTATCGGCTGCGCTATTTATGTTGTAACCTTTTCTTCCTTATTATAACTATCCTACCGCTGCGCCATTTTATGTTGTGTCGCTTCTTCTTATTCACACTTATTTTAAACCTTTGTTGCTTTATCTCTGTAATACACTATCGGGTAGCACGTGGTACCTCTGAATGACAATGGAATTTCCTCGAGATAGAGGCAGTACTAGAGTATCAGAGTGTCTAAGATTTACCTCTCGTAAAATGCCAAGAAATTTATTTGTTTTGCTGCGCCACTTAGTGCTATTAGATTATTAAACATTAACAACCAAGAGGTAATCTCTGGACAGTACTTAATGATACCTATCAACTCTGCAGACGTGGCCAAAATATACCCTTTTCAAATATCCCTTTTAATATCCTGCATAGGTTCGCATTAATATTTTATAAGCGGTGCATCAGATTCCAGAAATTACAGAAACTCTTTGTTAGAATCAAAAGCAAGGTTTATTATACTCAAAAGTTGATACACATAATAACACTAAATCAAATCCCATCTTAAGGGAGTTTCAGACAAGGTATATAAAATTCAAACACTACTATTACACTTATAAAATATTATACAGTAGCTTCCTAAAGTAAAGATTATATTAACCTTCGCTAATGCATTAATCATGTACTATTATCACAATCAATCTAAGACTCCGTAGCTCTGTCAGACTACACAAGATAACATTCATATCTTTCACAATCTCTTAATATTATGCCAAATCTTTACTCTAAACATATCCTTGATTTTATTCAATATAATGGCGAACTTTAACAGATAATAAACAGATAATAAACATATATTCAATATCCTTCTAAAGTCCTAGCAATACAACCTTATCCTATATCATTAATGTTCCCTTTTATAACATGTTAACGTGGCACAAATCTTTCATTCATATTGAGTGAAACACAAACGAAGTCTACTTATCTTCCTTTATGGCTCTTTATGGCATCATAAGTTCACAGGAAACTGGCCTTCTGTGGACAGCTGGACTTTTCCGCGGAGATACTGTCGCCGAAACCTGCGACTGCCGGTACCGGGCACTGGCACCCTTCCTTGCCACAAGAGGGTAACCACAGCAGAAATCCAGGAGAAAAAAGCCTTGTTACAGGGTCGCATGACCCTTATATTTTCTCTTTCCTTCTCGGCGATTCTTGCCCCTTTCGATGTCCAGCGAACTACTATGTCACGGCGTCCATTGTCTCCGCCGCTAATCGCACGTACGCTGACGTCACATTGTTTACTTGGACGAGCCGCTTTCTCACGTTACAACTCCAGAACCTTTGGACTTGACTCTCCCCCAACCGTTGAATTTGTGCTTACATTTTATAATTCTTTTATACATAATTTATAATGCTCTGCTAATGTTTTATACCTTCAATATTAATTTAATCATATTCGTGAATGGCACAGAATACATACTTATTTAACCTTTTCATAACAGAACACACTTGATTTATATATACATAATACTTATTCTACACTTAGAGGCAATTTATTGTATTTATCTCATTCTTTTGATTGGAAAAGCATGTTAGACTGTGATAAGATAGGAATTCATCAATTTCCACTCTATCACAATCTAACAATACTAATATTCTGCATTCATAGTGGTATTCCTTTCCTTGAAGTCAATCAAGCGAATTTCTCAGCAATTCCAAATGATTGTTACCATGATCTTCTTGGTGGACTGAGTGACCTTGGCTTTTCTCGGCAGTGCTTCACCTGATTTGCACCACTCCATTGGTTCCCTTTTGGAAAGAGGATCATAATAAAGGACCAATCCCCCCCCCCCCCCCCCCCCCCCAGTGACAATGTATTCCAGCACACCTCTCTCTGATTCCCTTGGAAAAGCTTTAAAAACTTGCAGGAACAGATCACACATTGAAAGATATTGAGAAAACAGTTACCAATAAACTTTCCAAACAACATTTTGCTTTACAAATTGATGAGTCCACTGACATTAGCAGTAAAGCTCATATACTAGGATTTGTTCGTTTCATTAATGAAAATGAAATAGTGAATCAATTTCTGTGCTGCAGAGAACTTATCGAATGTACAACAGGATATTTTTGACTCTATTATGTCATATTTAGAAAATTTTAAAATTTCACGGTAGCTGTGTGTAGGAATTTGTATACAGACGGTGCTCCATCAATGTTAGGCTCTATTAAAGGATTTGTTACCCTTGTAAAGAAAATAAACCCAAATATTATATCTATGCACTGTTTTTTGCACAGAGAATCCCTAGTTTCTAACACATTACCGGCAACATTAAAACCTGTACTAGACCAAGTTGTGAATATGGTAAATTACATCAAGTCAAGACCTTTAAAAGCATGCCTTTTTAAAAAAAATTGGCATGTTATTTAACTTTTTAAATAATGAAAGCCAAGTATGGATCTTTACTTTTTCACACTGAAATAAGATGGTTATCCAGGGGTAAAGTGCTATTCTGCATTTTAGAACTTAAGAATGAATTATTGGCCTCTTTTCAAAATGAAGGTATAGATGCTTTTGTAATAAATTTAGTTCCTTTATCCAAGTGTGAGCAAACAAAGTTTGCACCTGAAAGTATCTTCAGGACTGGGGTTAGGTAGTACAACACCAGGCAACTTGTTGCAAAGGTGGAGCAAGCTAACATCACTCCTATCTCAGTATCTCCCATAATGCAAAACACATCTCCTTGCAGATATGTATAATGTTATGCATTAAGGAAATGGCCACTACCCAGACTAGTTTTGACCTTTATTGAGGTCTTCAGTGGGAGCCAGGCCCAAGTGGAGATACCAGGCAGAAGCATTAGCAAGGTCATATCTACCTATAGGAGTTGCCAAACGGTGTGCCACCTTTTTATAAAATTACTCTGGATTTAGAGAAAGATGTTGAAAGTTTATTTTTCACTTGGTTAGACTATAATAAATTTAGTTTAATCCTTTATCCAAGTGTGAGCAAACAAAGTTTGTGCCTGAAAGTATCTTCAGGACTGGGGTAAGGTAGTACAACACCTGGGGTA